>NW_008336953.1:0-115863 GCF_000622305.1 Nannospalax galili
CAGTGATCTTCAGCTCAGCCATTGTACCCAACACCTGCACCCCACACCGTCCTGCCTACTCAAGAAATTGTCTGCTTTTTCCTTCTACTTGTTCACAGATGAATATGCCTCTGTTTCTCCTATTTTTCACTAATTGCTTCGTCATCCACTTATTAGGTAAGTTTTTCTCTTGCCTAATAGGGAAAACTCCTCCAAAGACTGTCTGCAATTGCTTTTCTCTAGCTCTCCTGTCCTCTCTCATCTTCACCTTGGCTGAAACCACTCATCATGAGCGTGACAGCGACCTCTCTGTTGCTCAATCCAACCACCAAACCTCGGTTATCTTGTTTACTGTCAGCTGCTTTTGACTCAGTTTACCCATCCTTCCTGCCTAAAGCACATTCAGGCTCCTTGGTTTTCCTGCTACCTTCCTGGCAGATTTGTGTACTTCTTCCCTAACAACCCCCCAAAAAATATATTAAACTCTTAATGCCCACTACCTAAGAATGTCAACTTACTTGGGGTCTTTACAGATTTGACCAAATTAAGATGATGTTTAGGTGGCCCTTAATTCTATATGACTAGTGTGCTTATTTAAAAAGCATAAATGTGGACACAGATGGGCTCATAGGGTAAGACAGTAGAAAGATACCTGGGAAGAAGGTGGCCCAATATGTGACATAGAGACGCATCTGCAAGCCAAGAACATCAAGTGTTGTCAGCCAATTCCAGAAGCCAGAGAGGTAAATGCAGATTCCCTCCACCCTTCTGGTGCTGATTTCACACTTGCAGCTGCCAAACTGTGAGGCTACCTTAGTGTTGTTTTGAGCCACCCAGGTTGAACATTTTGTTACAGCAGCCACAGGTGACTAATACACTGGAAATGCTCCTTGGCATGAAAGACTGGTTTCTCCCCTCCCTGACCTCAGGATGTCCTAGTCAGTCACTACACAGGTTTTCTCCTTTACATACTGTTTCTCGATTGGCTGGTTCCTCCAATGGGTGGGGCCTGATGCAGAGCAGGAGCCATCTTGGAAAGGAAGCTGTGAGCTGAGCTGGAGAAGCCATGAGCTGTGGGGAAGCTCGTGAGCCCATGGGAAGGCTGCATGCAACGGCTAAAAGACAGAATGGACTGACTTTTATAGACCTGGGGCAATCGCTGGCCCCAGAGGCCTGAGCGAATTATAGGCATGGCACATCTGATAAGGCGGGCTCTGAGGCATGGCACAGGGCTAGGCACTGGGTATTCATTCCTTTGTTAAGTTAATAAATACACATAAAATATATTATATGGTTTGTCTGATCACACAGGAGACCCAGAGAGAATTCGGGCCATAGAATTGGGGTAGTCTGACAGGATATGATGAAACTGAGAATGAGTTTTAGAAGAGCGCTAATGGCAGCGCTGATGTGGTTTTCGCAATGGGTTAGTAAAAAGAGGACAGCCATGCAAAAGCGGGGGCCACGGCTATGTCATAAATGTGGTGATATGTTGTGGGTATGTGAAGATTTGTTAAAGGTTACTCAAAGGCTAGAAAATCTTTTACCTGCTCTAGACCCAAAAGGAGTGCCCAGAGGAAGAGTGCAGCCACTTTGCATCACAACAGATGTGCCCCAGGTTGGGAAAGCTGAAAAGGCTGCACCAGCAGACCCAGCTGCAGAGCTGGAGAGAGAAAAAAGGCGGGACACTTTGACTTGTGTAAAGTCCAAGGACTCAGAGAAAAAGACAGATAATACTAAAAAGGAAAAAAAGTTAACTGTACTATAGCTAGGAAATAGTCCATGCTAGAACTGTTAAAACTAGGAAAAACTTACAAGCAAAAACTTACAGGGGCAGAGAGCCCCTGGCCAAGTGGCTTGTGAGAGTATGGGACATGGGGTCAAATGACGTCAGTCTAAGTCCTTCAGAAGCTTCACAGCTGAGTTATATAACCACCCATCCATCCTTACAATATAGACTGTTCAACCTAGGCCAATGCAGGGGGTAGCAGTCCTTAATGGGATGGCTGGTCGAAGGCAAGGTTGTCACCAAAGGAGACTAACATGATTAGCAGGGGCTGGAGGACTATAAAGGACTATAAAGGACTATAAAGGAGAGACAGGCATTACTGAGAGAACTAGGTATGAGAACTATATGATGTCCAGTTCACTGGACCAGATGAGACTGTGTTCACCAGAGATAAGAAAGAAAGCTTAATTCAACTGGGACCTCGAAAATGGTATGGAGCTTTAATGGCTTTACTAACCCCTTGGATGGGACAGGATCTTTGTAAAGTGACAGAGGCTTTGGCAAATCTAAATGATTCTGACCAACATGTAAAACACAACTGTGAAATAACAGAATACCCTATAAGAGATATAAAAAAGACCGGACAGAGGAAATGGTCCACTTGGGTTATTCAAAGACAAATGTGGCAAGACTTATGTCAAACCGAATCCCCAGAGAAACAATTGATAGAAAACCAAATTCGGTACTAAGGCGTTTCTGGAAGGCTTTAAAACCAGAAGAACAGTTTACAAAGGACATTCAAAGGACAACAACTTTACAAGGGGTGGTTAAGAATCCCCAAGGATTAAATAAGATGCATTTCTCTTCTGATAAAGGCTATACTAGGGGTGGAAGCAGGTTTTCCCACCAAGTTCTCCCCCAGCAACCTGGTGTGGTCAATGGGAAGATGACAGATGTGGCTAGAGTCAGGAGGCAGACCCAGAGCCTGTCTGACTCAGGGAACCAACAAGTGCAGCGGGGACAGGAGAAGCCCCCTGCCTCCTTAGCCCAGTGCAGGTCAGGCAACTGGAGCCAACACCTGTAAGTGTATTAAGACTAAAAGAATCCAAAGGGATAACTAAAAATGATAATGAGCTAACCAAATTCGTGCCTCATACCCATGCTATAATACCTAACAAGGATCTATGGAAAAAACAGTTAATACGAATGGACAAAACCTTTCCATGCTTTATGACACTTTGTCTATGAGTGATTTAATATATAATGTTAGCGTTCCTTCGAGTGTTTTACAGATGCGAAACCCATTTGAAAGATACCTAAAGAAGCAAAGGCCAGCTATACCTGTAAGATTCTTGGGAGTTTTATGTAGGTTGGGTAAGATGAGGATAGAGACTCTCAAACTATTAAACTGTTAAGAAAATCTATAGTACCAAGGGTGGGTTGACCCCCTATGAGCTGTTGGTCAGAGAGAGATCCTTGAGGTCCTCCAATTCACCAAGGCTATTGCCATCAACATCGGTTATACACTAGAAAGGTTGGAAAGGCCATGTTGCTGAGGGCAGTGCATGTTGTGAGTGTGGGAGAAGAAGAAGAGATGGAAGTGAGACTAACCCAAAACACTCCGTGCCACCGGATGGATGACATTCATATTGCCAGGAGGCTCCATATGGATGGTTGGGGAAGAAAGGATCCCCTATAATTCTATTCAGCAATGGACCCTGTGTGCTGCACACCATGGACATGCCAAGCAATACCTGCAAGTGCAATAATGGCTCGACCAACACATGTACAACTGACAAATTTATAATTGGATAAGGCCCACTCCTAGGGGTGGAACACACATCTGGTGCTGTAGACCAGCGCACCGCCTTGTGTCAAGACAGGCTACAGACCCTAGTGGAGAAGCCATCATGAGTATATTGTTTAATGAGTATAGTACACCTACTGGGATATCTTCTAGGCATTTGTATTTACATTCATGTTTGTTTAAATGTGTCTACTTCCCTCCATTGTCTTTATAGTAGAAGAAACACCACTGAGATAGATCAGTGGCCAAGGCCTAAAGACAACTAATGGGGAGGCCCAAGAAGCCACTATCTCACCATGATACAAGAAAGATCGCCCTACATCTATCACCCTCCAAGGCTCAGGGACTTTAGCGGAAGATGGATGGGAAGATTGTAAGAACAGAGGAAAGGGGTGGAGTGTCTCCCAATTGGCTGGTTCCTCCAATGGGCAGGGCCTGACGCAGAGCAGGCGCCATCTTGGAATGGAAGCTGTGAGCTGAGCCAGAGAAGCCATAAGCCGTGGGGAAGCCCGCAAGCCCACGGAAGCGTGCAACAGCTGAAAGTCAGAATGGACTGACTTTTATAGACCTGGGGCAATCACTGGCTCCAGCAGCATGAGCGGAATTATGGGCGTGGCACAGTCTGATAAGGCAGGCTCTGAGGCGCAGCATTGAGCTAGGCACTGGCTACTCATTCCTTTGTAAGTTAATAAATACACATAAAATATATTATATGGTTTGTCTGATCATGCAGAAGACCCAGAGAGAATTCGGGCCACACATACACTCACACCACGTTGATCTCAGCCACTCTAAGGCTTGCAATACCTCTTCAAACTCATGGCTCTGGTGCTGACTCCCTCCCTTCCTCCCTCATCTTCACACTCAACTACCCACCAGTCTTCTCGGCAGCTCTTCTTCCGTTCCTAACAGATATCTCAAGTCCAGTAAGCCTCAAACCAAACCTTTGAATCTTCCCCAGAAAACCTGTGCCTCCTTCAATCTCTCTCATTCCATAAATGACTACACACTGACCAACTGTTCAGACAAACAAACAGACCACAGAGCTGTGCATCTCTCCATTCTCTACATGGTACACCCCAAGGACAGATCCTGGAAGCTCCACTTTCAAATTCCATCCTCTCCCAGTCCTACACATGAGCTCTCAGTGGAATATTTATTCCCAATAGGATTGTCTTCTCACCTGAGGGGTCTCCCTGCTTCCCCCCTGTGTCCAGCATCCTGCATGACAACCAACAGAACTTTTCTAAACAGAAATGAAATAAATCATTATACTTTTCATCTCACTCAGGGGAAAGGGCAAAGAACCAAAATGATTCCTGCTCCCTCCATCACCTCTCTAACTCCATCTTCCACTTCTGTCCCCCTCCTCTTTGCACTGGGCTCTCTCCTCTCATTCATTTCCAGCATGCACTGCACTCCTGCCTCTTCCTCCAAACACTGCACAGCTCTCTCCAACTTGTATGGAATCTCTGAGCAATTATCATCCTATTGGAGAAAACCTTCCCTGTTCATCCTGTGCAGATGAGCCCACCTGGCATGCTCCTCTTCTACCTGGTGGTTTGTGTGGACCCATCACATGTGACCAGATAATTACTTATCTTCCTTATAATCTGTCTCCTTGCACTATTTAGACTAATAAGTTCCATGACAGGAAGGAACAGCACTGTTCCCTGCTCTTAAACTATGCCTTGTACTTTTAAAACATCTGCTATAAATTTTGTGAGTGACTAAGTTAATAAATTCAAAGATGGGACAAGCACAAATCTATCTCAGCTTTTTAAACACTGTAACCATGAAAGAAAATTCAAAGCCAGGCATGGTAGTGCATGTCTGTATTCTCAGCACTTGGGAGTTAGAAGTAAGGGATCAGAGAATCAAGGCCAGCCTTGACTACATAGTAGGTTCAAGGACAGCTGGGCTGTGTAAATAGATTCTTTCTCAAAAAGAAAAGGCAAACACACCAAATGCATACAAATAAGCATTTCCTTAAATGATATTGTTAGCGCTATAGATAGCTGGGTCCTCAGCCTCACAGAGCTGATGAGAGAGGGGTAGCCACCAAAATCATGTGACCGTCTGGCCTGGGCTTCTGCCCTGCAGTAGTCAGGACCTCCCCCCGCACCCCCAACATGGGCTGGAGACAAGAATCCATACACTGGTGCCCCTCGCCTTCACAAAGGCAGAGACTGGAGCACTTGGCCATGTGATTCATGTGCTGCTTCTGGGCGATGATGAAACCCTTAGCCTGAGTTTCACTTCCCTCCTTCTGAACATGCAAAATACAAAGCCAGTGAAAAACAGTGATGTCAGCCTGGAATATCTGAGCAGGCAGGGTGAAGATCCCAGTCCCTTGCTGTGCACAGCCAACAGCTGCATAGTTTGTGAAGCTTCATTTTATCACAGTGACTATGTTTCACTTGCCAAGTCTTCCCCTGTGGGATGTCAGCAGGTGCAATGGGATGAACAGATCCTGCTAAGTTTGCCGTCTCTGAACTAAGAAAGTTCCCTGTCACAACCCATCCAGGTGAGAGACTGCAGGAGTGGAGGAGGAAAGATAGAAGGCAGTAGAGGAGAAAGAGGAGCAACGTTAGAAACTGCTTCTGTTTGTTTGCATATCTGAAGGATTTCGTGTGGAGTCAAACTTCTGTGACTCTCGCCAGTTTAATTCCACTATTATAACAGCATTAGTGCTTGAAATTGGGTCTAGAAGTCAGCACGGCATGGAGACTAATTTTTTGTAATGTCTTAAGTGTTTAAGTTTAGAAACAAATGACCCAGCAAAATCCATGGCACTTACATGGAACTCAACCACAGACACAGACACACCCCACACCCATACACACACAGAGAGAGAGAGAGAGAGTTCTGATCTTGTTCTCCCACTCCTTTCAGCCTTCCTCTGACGTCCTATGTTGCCTCTGAGCATGTTATGTCCTATTCATGCCTGTTACGGTTTAGCTTTGGAATGTCCCTCACAAGCTCATGTGTTAGGATAACTAGTCCCCAGTTGGTGGCACCATTTGGGAAGGCTGTGGAACCTTTTGATCATAAATCCCAGCTGCTAGACAGAAGACCATAGAGGTGGGCTTTGAGAAGTAGAATCCAGCCCTTCCTCAGGTCTAGCTTTCTGTAGCCTCATCTCCCAAACTATGAAGAAGCAGTAAGGTAACCAGGCACAAGTCTCCATGCCACAGACAAGCCTGCCCCAGGCACCATGGCCTCCCCACCATGATGGACTGTAGTCTCTGAACTGTGCATCAAAATAAACCCGCCCTCCTTTAAGCTGCTTCTGTTGGTTATTCTGTCAAGCAAAGAGAAAAATATTACACTCCCCTTGCCAGAGGTCACTCTGTGTGTGCCACTGCAGTAATGGGCCACATCTTCTGTCCTGTACAAACTGCTGCTCTCAGCTCTCAATTAATAAGTGAAGAATAGCTTTAAGACTGATGTTAGAATAACACTGAATAAGTAATAATATGCTTCTTGATGAAGTTCATAAAAACAGGACTGAGACCACCAAAGTTTCTGTTCAAACCTAGCAAATCAGGATTGTTCATATTTTCCTTGTAACTCTCTCTGTAGAAGAGAAATGTATTTAAATACGTCTGGGTTTAAAGTTGGCTTGGACGTGGGGTTTTTGCTTGGTTTTATTTTGCTGTATTTGTTGTTTAGAACCCAGAACAATGATAGAAGTTCAAAAATAGAAAGCTAGCACTTATTTAAATGTCACATATAGGAGCTGGAGAGATGACTCTGTGGTTAAGAACTCCGGCAGCTCTGCAGAAGACCCAGGTTTGGCTCCCAGCTGCCCAACACAGGTATACTTACATATATGCAGACAAAACACAACAGGTCAGAAAAAATTTGTATTCAAAATAAATTTTCGTAAATACCTATGTTTCCTTTTTTATTTCCACAGATTGTGCACTCCTTCAAAACTTTTATTCTACTTTGGGATTGTACTGCAAAGTCAAGATAAGCAGTGATTTTTATCTGGTGAGGGAGTTTCCTTCGCTGAAAACAATCAAGGTCAAAAACTGCAGCAATAATAACTCAATGGACAAGGATGTAGACAAAGGAAATTCATGATTTCACAATGAATAGTTTGGGCTGAAACTCAGCCTTAAGAAATATTAACAATGCACCCAATCCCCTATGGACGGTGAGTTTTATAAACCACCAAAGGCAACTGAAAGACTTTTATTAACTTTTCCTAATTAAATGCATTCTGCTTCTTTATTAGGTGTTGATATTTTACAAGTAATAGTTTAAGAGATGTATTTCTAACTAATATTTTGAAAACTGACACAAGCTGTGTTTTTGCCACACGAGAATTAAGCTAGTCCCTGTAAATGTTGGATTATACAATGTAAATTTGTTTCTACTCTAACACCCACTGCGCTTGAAAAATGAATACTTAGCACAAGTACCATTGAACTGCATGCTATGACAGAGAGGTAAAGGCAGATACTACAGGCAGCCTAAAAGGGAAAATAAGTGGTTTGTACAAACTGGAAAAAATATATTTGATAACAAAATAGGCAAAATCAGAGAAAATGGAAGGGAGAAAGGGTTGGGAACATATATTGGAATAAATATCTAGCATAGGAGCCCTTCCTGTCTGCCCAAGAAAGAGACAGGGCCGTGTTTCTAGTGAGCTGATGGGTTTGTTACTTGATAGGACTGGAAAAAGATCCTCCATAAACTTGGAAGAGAGTGACAGTAAGAAGAAGAAAATCCTGTCTGCGGAAAGAGGAAAATCTGATCTGCAGCATATGCCTGAGTCTCAAGGAACAGCAAACTCTTAGATTCCTTTGGTATTTAAATTATGAGCTTTTCATCATAATTTTCTGTTTAATACACAAATGGATAAAGGCACCATTTTGTTTTCTTCAAACTTCAATATTCTGAGCAAATCTAAGTTTAAAAAGGTGAAGATGCAAAAAAGTTGATGCACAACCTTTAACTCATTTAAATAAATAAGACAAAAATGGGTGATTGCTAATGACAAAGATGAATTAAGTGCTTAGCACCTGTTCAGAAAGAGTTTCAAACGAAAAGTGGGAAGGAAATTGCTTTTCGGGTATGTAATCAAAAACTCCTAAAACACACTAATATTAATGGCTCCCTTTTTTTTTTTTTTTTAATTAAGTGTATATGCACCCAGAACCTTTTACCTGCTAAGCACATGGATTGAACCCTGGAGTCTTTGCATGCTAAGCACATGCTCTACTGCTAAGCTCTACATCCAACTCCCTAAGCCATGACTCTTAATATAAAAGCCATCTCACCCACCATTAATGTCACACAAATCCAGTGGCATTTACTGAGCAGCTACTACATAGGAGAGGTGCCTCTTTCCCATCTGTCATTCAGCATTAGTCTTTAATCCTGTGGCTGAAAAGGCCCAGGGGCTATAAGCAGATGGGGCTAGTATGAGTGCATTACCCTACCCAGTAACATTTTCCCTTCATCTGGCGTATTATTCCTGGGACAGTCACTGGGAAAGAAACTGCACTAGCTAAGAACATTAACAAAGGCAGGGTGATGGTTTCAACAGAAATCGCATGTGACAAGCAGCCATCACACACCTCCACCCTACCTGGCCTGTAGGTTAGCTCTGCCTTCTTTGTTCTCATATACCTGCATCCTCAATCCACCCTCCTCTGACACTAATAGTTCTGCCAACTCAGGGCCATCAATCTTTCCACATCAGCATTAAGCTTTGTGGAAAATGGAAGTTGGAGAGGAGCACAATTGTGATTTGAGTCATTTCCATCCATTCGCACAGGCTCAGAGAATTCATCTAAAGGCCCCTCATTTTCCTCATCCTGTCTAAAAGAGGCTATAGACATTACAGATATCAAATTTCCTTTCCCACATACTTTTATGGAACAGACATAGGACACGACTGTTGGAGTTGTTGAGAAAGGATGTTATTAGTGAACTTTTCATGAATACACCATCTAAATCAATAAATGCTCTGTTTCTTATGAGAGAACCTCGTTGTTGATCAAAAGTTATTCATACTACCGATTACAAAACTGAAACAGGAAATACAACAAAATTGAGTGAGGGAAAGATATCTGACCTGAACTGGAAAAACCAGGAAATGGAATGACATGTCTCCTCTGAGTCATTACGCCTTAGATATTAAACTAAAAGAAACAAGACTGACATAAACATAGGAGGCCAAAGCAAACAAAGGACTGGTGACCAAGGAGTTTTCTTTTGAGCCTCTGGTTTTCTTCCAATGAGCAGTATTGATAGCCTTCATTTGGACTTATCCTTGCTAAAAACACAGCAACGCAGAAGAATGAAGCAAGCCTTCTTAAGTGCTTCCTTGCCAGGTCAAGTGCATGGTAAGGTCTTCATTCTGACCTACACAGTCACTGCTTTCTTGCACCTATTTTCTTTTTTTTAATATTTTATTTATTATTTTTATTTTATGTGTATGAGTGTATTGCCTGCATGTATGTGAGTGCACCCGTGTCGTGCAATGCTGCGGAGGTCAGAAGAGAGCTTCGGGTTCCCCTGGAACTGGAGTTCAGGACGGTTCATAGCCACCATGTGGGTGCTGGGAATCGAACCCGGGTCCTCTGCAACAGCAGTCAGTGCTCTTAACCACTGAGCCATCTCTCCAGCCCCTGAGCCATCTCTCCAGCCTTGCACTGATTTTCTTAGTGCTCTCTTAATAGTTTTTCTACTTAACTGAATGTGTGGATTCATGGACTGTTTAAAGACATGTTAGAACTCTGATCACCACTTTCCATTCGTTCCCTCACAGAATACTTAGGACATATCAAAGAATATGTAAAGGCCTGTTGTTTGAAATAATTCCAGTTTCCTTTAAATTTATGAAAAATGCAAATGTTTATAGATGCTTTTTTAAAATTTCAGTTTTGTACTAAGCTCTTTATATTGAGGTTCATTCAATAAGAAACGTGAGAAAATTTTTAACGAATTAAATCTCCAACAATTGTCATGACCTTAGAGGAAGCTGTCTCTGATTGTGAAGGGGAGTAAAGACTTAAATCAGTGTATGTGGCTGTCTCCCAGGTGACTGGTTCCTCCAAGGGGCCGGGCCCGCCACCGAGAAGGGACTACTGAGGGGCTGCTTGGGAGCCATCTTGGTACAGAAGCAAGTAATTCCCGGAGATGGGCGTGGGGAACGTGCAGCAGCCGGTACTCAATGACAGAATGGCCTAGCACTTATGGACTTGAGACAAGACGGCTCGCCCCTAAAGCGTGGGCGAAAGCTAGAGGTGATTATGGGTGTGGTGTGGGAGTGATCTGAAATGGCGGGCTCTGCTGCGTGAGGAGCGCACAGTGCAGAGCTAGGCATGGGGTGCTCCCTTCTTTGTAAGTCACTCCTCTCTCCCCCACCCCACGATAATAATAAATGCACATAAAGATGTTATATGGTTTACCTGATAGTGCAAGAGACCCAGAGAGAACTCTGGCAACAGTGACTAAGAGACAAATTGCACTTTCTAAGTGCAGAGAGACTCTGGCTTGGAAGGATTAAATTTAATCTATATATCACTAAAGAGCAGAAAAAGGACCATTACAAAATCAAAGTTGTTCTCTAACCTCCACATGCATGCTGTGGCACATACACTCATACGCATGCACACACACACACACACACACACACACACACACAATAAAGAAATTTAAAAATAATTAAATGGATCTATAGACAGGCTATGCTTTGGATGTGCTGTGAGTATCCACCAAAATCCATATGTAAAGACTTGGTTCCCATAGTGAGAATATTGGGACAGTGCTATGGACCATTAAGAATAGACCCTGGTAGAAAGTCTCAAGGACATGAGGGGACAGGGCAATATGCCTTTGAAGGAGAATGTGGGACTTGACCCATCCCTACTCCCTGCTTCCTCCCATCAGAATGCATCATTCTCACCAGAGGCCCAAATCCACATGCTCTCTGACCTTAACCTTGAACCTCCATACCATGAACCAAACAAACCTCTCTTTGCTTCATAAATAACATGTGTATTTCATTATCATGATGGGCAGTTGATTGACGCAGGAAGTAGCAAACACAACATCCCTATGGGAAGTCAACTAGAAGCTAATATACTGTTTTGTGCCTGTACTAGGCAAGAACAGGACTAGGAGGTCGGCTCCACGATTCTGCTTTCCAAATACACTGAACACTTTCACAGTTAAGGAAGTGTTAAGTCAGCACTGTTCAAAAATTTTGTTGGTGATAAACGTGTTCATTGATGCTCTGCACCCTCACTTGTCACGGCAGCATCAACTTGATTTTCCCTTTGCCATGCACCCTAATCCCTTTGTTTTGAGTATGGATGACCCAGCTCCAACCTGTACTTCTCCGTCATCACATATAAATAACCTTGGAGACAGTTGTTTCTGTTGACAGCCAGAAGGCAAGCCTGAGCCTTGTAAATCCCATCTTGCCACCATGAGGAAAATTGTGTTTATTGCTTCCTATATTAGGAAAACGAGCTGAGGGGGTAAGGGGCAGACACCTCATAATTGCCCCCGCACCTACCCATATTTGCTCCAGTGGCTGTGCAAGCCAGTGCACCTCTTTTGCGCCTTAGCTAGCTTATGTTGACTTTCTGTCACTTGTAACCAAACTTCCTGGACTGGTGTCAAAGAAAGAAGCACTGAGCAGAGAAGCCAGAATTTTCAAACAGGCTGGTCATCTAACTCACTGTAAATTCCAATACGACACCTTGAAAGGGTTGGAGGATCCCTGAAGAATCTTTCCATTTTCTCGTCTCCTTTATACTGGATTTTACGCCTCGCTTTTTGTCTTGGTTGCCCTAAGTTTTAAAAAAGACCCCCTTGGGTTTTCTTCCTCCTCCAAGAAGTGAAATAGGGTCTCTCCAGTAGTCCTCGGCAGTTCCGTCCGTGAAAAGCAGCCCACAGTTGCCCATAGCACTGTGTGTACATGCATCTCATCAAATAGCCACAGTTAGTCTATCAACAGGAAACTTCCCCTAAGTGAACAAATTGTTCCAAAAGACAGAATTCTAGAAATTGCTGCCCATGTTAGTTGTTATGAAACTTTTGTCCAGGCCAAAAGAACTGCTCAGTTTCTCCCTGGATCACAGCTTTCTGAAAGCGCTTGAGGGCTCTTAGCCAAAATATCCCGAGTCTCATCATACCATAGGATTCTGCAGTTCTGAGTATTTAAAAATCTTTAATTAGATATTCCCACAAAACTAAAAAAATTTCAAAATTTTCATTTTTCAAATTTTCATGCAAACTATATGGCCCATGATGAGGGCAAAAATCACATTGGTAAGAATAAATGTTTCTCATCTTCTATAGAACAAAATAAGATGCAGGACATAAATACTTCAGGTACATGTTCATAGCAGGGTCGCTGTCTAGCTTCATCTAATTATATTAGTCACAGCATCTTACAGCAATGGTGTCAACATGGACAAGATCCAAGCAAACTCAAACCAGACAAAAACCCAGCAGAAACCTGGGTAAGAAGCCCCAAGCTTAGCTGAGGAACTACTAGCAGCTGATCACTGCTGGGTGAGGAAGAGCTGGTCTTCTTTAAGGAAGTGATTCTCAAAAGGTTGACCAGGTGGATGAACTCACAACGAGGGACATCTGGGGACACGATTTGACATGATAGGCCTTAACATGTATGACAGATTGCATGAACTCTGGGGGAGGAGGGGCTATGGAGGCATGCAGATAGGGGAGAGGGTCTAAATATGATTAAGATGTATAAAATGAAAAGAAAAACCATAAGAATATATAGTTTTAAAAAAGATTAAGATGAGTTTCCCCAAAGAATAACTTTTCTGCAAATCATGCCTGATAGTGAGAGCCATGTAAACAGCCCCCTGCATGTACTTAGAGCAGCTTAGGGGCAGCTCGGTTGGAGCCAAACACAGACACTCATCACAGAAAGGAAGCATCTGGTTTGCTGCCCGCAGTGCCACCTCCATACAAAGCCTCACACTTTGGGACAGGAAGGGAAGAATAATGCCATATCCACTGGTAGCCGCAGGGGGACTTTTCGGGGAGGCAAAATGGCATTACTGGAGTTGGAATTTGGCCAGGACACTGGGGCTAAATACCGGGACTCTTACGAAAAGTGCCCTGGGATTGTTAATGCCCTTGGGTCGTCAGGACCTCAGTTTTGTGTCTTCTATGAAAAGAAAAGCTGATTAGATCATTTAAGTCAATCTCTCCATGGGTTTCTCCAGCTTCTGATTATCCAGATATACTCTAATCACCATCAGATCGCCCTGGTTAAAATTAATGACAGATTAATGTTCTTGCCAAGGTATCAAAGCACCAAAATATATACCTCAATAATATATCACATATCGTTTTATTCATTTGTTCCCCAGGGGATTAATTTGGAGCCACAGCAATTTCTACTTGGACTAAATCATGCTGTTTTAAAGAGTACATAATACAGCAATTATCCTATTGCCCTTATCTTTAGGAGTCTCCAAAGGATGGATAGACTAAGTGGGGTGATTACAATGAGTGCTGCATCTCAGAAACCAGAATCCTGTTTCAACAGATAATCTTTTTTAAAAAATGGGGAGGGAGAAATGCTCCGCACATTAAATCTTCTATGTAATTTACTAAAACAGTTACCCATAACAAGACTTCGAACAGAATTATTCATCTCCTTTGCCATACAGAAATTCTGACTATTTGGTATTCTTAAGGGAGTGAGGAAACAGAACCTTCATTCAGGAAGTAACAAAAATTATTTTAAAAATCCAGTACAGCCATTATGGAAAACACTATGGAGGCTCTTCAAAAATTAAAAACTTTAAACCCAGCGCCCACGTCTATGGCAAAAAGCATTTCTCGTAGCATACACATGAACTATATTCTTTTAAAAATGGAGCTGGGGAAGATCATTGAAAAACGGAAACAGATGAGTTCTCCCTCCCCTAATCACTCTACCTTAAGACTCAAAAGCAGCATTCTGGAGACCGAAGCCAGAGAACCACAAGTTCCAGGCCAGCCTGGGCTACATAGCAAGACCCTGTGTCGAAACTCAAAAACAAAATTCGTAAAGATCGTCCTGCATTTGTTTTCTAGAACTTCAATTTAATTTGAGCCTCAAAAAGAAAAGGTTTTTTTTTGTTTGGTTTTTGTTTTGGGGAAGGAGGGTTTTTTGGTTTTTTTTGAGACAGGGTCTCCTTATAGCCCCAGCTGGGCTGAAACTCACTATGTAGACCAGGGTGGCCTTGATCTCTCACAGATCTGCCTGCCTCTGCCTCCCAAGTGCGGGGATTAAAGGCATGCACCACCACACGTGGCTGGAAAAAAAAATTAATTTTTTTTTCTTTAAGTCCAGGGCCACTTCACTAAGTCTTAGGTTCTTTGTAAAATGGGACAACTGGGAGAGCTCTGTTTCTAAACCCAGGTTGTACACTGCAGTCAATTAAGCCCCTCTTCAAAAGACGAATCCTGTGACCAGATTCCCAGTTGTCTTGGGGTGGGGTTTTCCAGCATCTGCTATGTTTCTTAAAGTTTCCCAGGTGATTCTCATGATGGAGCTGGGTATCTCCAGGGTTCTTTCCTAAATACTAACATGTAGAGGATGCCATTACCAGTCATGTTAGTTCATCACTAGTAATATTGTTCATTTACTTGTTAAACTTCTTTCAGAACCATAGAGAAAGAATGAGGACAAGAAAAGAAAATTGGATGAAGGAAGCTTCTCTTTTCTGAAGAATGGTACGCCCTTGGTTGAACTGCTATGGCATTCTGTATTACAAATCCACAAGGGGCCGCAGCAACACACATAGCTCTTCTGCATCCTTAGAGGAGTAGATTGTGAACACCAATCTTCAGATACTGAAAGTCTCCGAATTTGCATATTGCCTGTGCACGCCTCTCACTATACTTTAAATCATCTCTTCACCATTATTTAGAATACCTAACACAGTATAAATTGTATATTGGATATATTTTAAATGTTTCTTTTTCTTTACTTAGAATACCTAATAAGTGTTATATGAGTAGTTGTTGAAATGTCTTATGAGGGCACGATCATGATTTTCAAAGCCTGTACATTAGTACAGATGCAGTTGTTTCTCTTGAATATTTTCAGTCAGTGTTGGTTGAATCAATCAATGGTTGGCTGAATCTGCAGATGTAGATCCCACAGATAAGAGGGCAGACTG
Organism: Nannospalax galili; assembly: GCF_000622305.1. Taxonomy (NCBI): domain Eukaryota; kingdom Metazoa; phylum Chordata; class Mammalia; order Rodentia; family Spalacidae; genus Nannospalax; species Nannospalax galili. The sequence continues at coordinate 15,698 of NW_008336953.1, forward strand.
TACATACCCAAATCCTCTCATTACCCATTGGTTTTCTAATTTCTTTAAACTGGCTCAAAAATGACTAGGATGTTCTACTTGCTAATAACAGTGAGCACTGGAAACAAAGACTGTGTTTTGCTTCTTCAGTATCCCAAGTAACAAGACCTAAGAACACTGCCACCAGGACTTGGAGCAGCTCTCTGCGGGATATGAGACTGCAGCCCTGACTTCACACCACAGGCCTCTCTGAGTGAGGGGAAAGGTATCAGGGTTCTTTTATCCTGATGACCAAGGCGTTGCAATAGTACAATGTTGTTGCCCCAAAGTGGAACACCGTGCCATTGGTCTCCAGCGTGGGCTATCTCTCGCAAAGCCCCTCTTTTTCCCCAAGTCCTTGCTTTAGCAGCCTCAGTGACACCTACAAATCAGAACATTTTCTCAACCCATGGCATCATCCACTTCTGTTGCCAAGTCACTTGCATTCAGTTACCTTCATAAAACATTTGGAAATCACATATTTGATAAGGGATTAATATCCAGAATAGGAAGTACACCCACAATTCAACATAAGAATAGAAATCAGACCAATCTATACATAAATAAAGAACTTGAACAGACGTTTCTCCAAAGAAGACATTCAATTGGCCAGTGAACCAAGAAAAGAGGTTCAACACGACTAACCACAAGACAAATGCAAATCAAAATGATAGCTGCACACTCCATGGCTATTTTTTTTTAAAGCGATGCGGGTAGAGATGTGGAGAAATTGGCCCACAATCCCACCTCTACCCCCAAAAGACTAACCGTAGAAACTCAAACAGATACTTATACTCCAACAGCCACAGCAGCCAAATGTCAGAGCAAGCAAACTCACCACTGAGGGGTGGACGATCGGATAAGCAAAATGCAGGATACATATACAGTGAGTATCAACCTTTAGAAAGGAGAGAATCCAACATACTACAACATGTCAGCATATTGAGAATGTTATATGCAATGAAATAAGTCAATCACAAAGGACAAAATGTCATATTTTTCCCCATGGGTGTGAGGCGCACTGAGTAGTCAAATTCATAGAAATTGAAAGTGAAACTGTAGTAGTCAGGGGTCATACGTGGCAGAATAAGGAGATAGCGTTTTCATTTAAATAAATTTTACTGTGTACATTTTAGGTTAGCGTTTCATGGTATATGGTTTCAGTTGGGAAAATATGAAGTTCTGGAGATGGATGGTGGGGATGGTTGCACAACAATGTAAATGTTTTTAATAGCACAGTTATACATTTTTAAATGGTTAAAATGATAACTTTTGTTATTTCCCTTTTGTCATAATAAAAAATGATATATATATAAATATAGCCACTCAAATTTAAAAAAAGCTACATTGCAATATTCAAAATCAAGAAAGTGGTTGGCATCTGCCTTAACCCTGAACAATGCTTGGAAAATAATTCATGCTGAATCCATCCCACTTTCTTTTTTAAAAAGCCAAAAGAAAAGGAGAAATAAAAGCTTTCTCACTCATCCCCAACTCTGCTTCATGGTGTGGTGAGCTTTAAATTACTTTTGATACTAAAAATAAAACCATAGATATAATCATATTTTCCTTTGTGACTGGCTGACTTGGCTTAGCATTCTGTCATTTTCACAGTTTTAACTCTATTGCATCCCATCCACCCTCACATTCTTCACACTCTGTACCTCACTTCCATCTCATTCAGAAATCCCCTACCCCTGGTCCTTCCACCACACACCTGGATAGTGGCAGAAAGTCTCCATCCTCTGAGTTAACACAGTTGGAAGGAACAACAGAACCATCAGACCTTCCCACAACCCAAGCTGTGGGCTCCCAACACCATTAATGGCCCCAAGTAAGTGCTCTATCTGTTAGAAAAGCACAGCACCGTCAAGGTCATGTTCAATGGAGACTGCAGAGCCAGAGCTGTAGCAAGCATGCTCTATGCCAGTACTATTCCAAAAATCAAGTTTCATGGAGAGTGGGGGCAGTGGGTTTAGAAAGAAAAGAACGCATTCTACTGGGGGTGAAGAAAACGTAAGGGAAAGTACAAAAGTCGAAACGGGGAATTTATCTCACACTTTGCATCCAGTCAGACCTCTGTTGAACACAGCGGTAAACATACGAAGTACACACTTTTTAATCACAGAAGACTGAGCAAGGATGAAATGGGTGACAGTGTACTCTAAAATTTTTATCGTTTGTTATTTATTGATGTGTTTAATAGCAACTAACCAGAATTGTTTTTAAAATAATTACACAAATTATAATAAACATTTCTTTAAAGAATGAAAAGATCACAGGAGAGGCATGGGGAAGTGGGTAGGAAATCTCCACTCAATCCAAGGAACTTTTTGGCAACTATAGGCTGCTGGGTGGAGGAGAGACAATGTCTTACAGGGATGGGATTGGTGGGTCCAGTAGATGGATCCACCACACTGAAGGACATTGGGGGACACTAACCATACTCTACAGGCATAGTTGTATGTGTGTGTGTGTGTGTGTGTGTGTGTGTGTATACACACACATACATATATGAAAGTTCATTAAATTGGGTGAGCAGGCAGTGGGGGAAAGTGGTGGGAGGGGAGTGGATCTGAATGCCATCAAACTATATGGTATGAAAACTGTAAAAATTCAATTAAAAATGCAAAGAAAAAAAGCTTTTGAAAAAATGAATGGCATCCTTCCCTACACAGACACCTTCATACCATCTATACTATTCACCAGTGTCCTCAGTACTTACACTCTTGGACCTTCAACCAGGTTAATACACCTTGAAATGCTCTCCAGTCCCAACACACCCAGTCTCTGTCCTTCTGTTTTATGAATAACCTGTATTCACATGTGCAGCCCTCTACACTTAATGACACACTCACTTGGGTAAGTCTTCAAAGGCTTTGATTAATACAGGGTCATCTAGCCAAACTCTGCAAGGTGCCAGAAGAAGGGTCACATTTCAGATCACCCTCTCTACATCCATCCAAGGAAAATATCTTTGTTCTTATTTTTAGAGAGAAGAAACGAAGGGCTTGGGCCCTTGGACAAAGCACAGGAAGAAGGAAATGGCAGGTCCTTCCAACTTGCTTACGCCACAGGCCACTTGGTGGCACTGTTGGTTCCAGTTTACTCCCCGTCCCAGGGTTCGGTATGCCAACATGCCAACCTTACCAAGCACATGTGGCTCTTGGCCCATGAGGAACTTCATTAAGCCCTGGCAGCCTTAGAGAGACATCCAACATCTGCATTCCTGTGACCTCCAGACCTAGATAGAAAATTACCCAAGAAAGCCCCTTCCTGACCATGTTTCCTTGTTTCATCTCCCATTACAGATATCCAACCTTTCTGTGTAGGTATCCCCCCTCTCAAGCCTGCCTTCCTGAAACATTCCCTGTAGACTCCAGTTGGGGCCTCCTATGAGGCATGGCAATCTGGGAAAGTGTCTTGGGTGCCCCTCAGGGAAGGAACTAGGGAAGGAAATGAGGTTTTTCAAAAAAAAATGTAGCTTTATATTGAGATTTTTTAAAGCAATGTATGTAATGCACATATTTTATCTAGTAGATGCTTTTATTTAAATCTCTGAACATAGCTGTGAGAGGACCCTATTTAGGAGTCAAAAAAAGCAAGAGCCAGTAGTGTTTATAGTACTTTCTTAAAAGCAAGTTCCCAGAATTTCCAGATCCAGAAATCTCCAAGTCCCCAACAGCATATCACCATGTCACAGCCAAGTTATAAAACGGCTTCCAATGACGATACATCAAGAGGACCAACATCCCCAAAACTCAGTCAAAAGGGCTGCAGTGGTTCAGCCCACCTTTCATCAAAGTGTCTTCACTTAACCCTCTCCCCACCTGCCTTGGGAACATATACACTGGGTTGCATATTCTTTCATTCATTCAACTTGATTCTTCTTTGAGATGGCCAGTGTTACCCATTTAATGACTTCAGCTATATAAAAACTTGGAGGAAGCAACATACACGGACACAGATGATCACGTTTGGTTTCTTGTGTCTCCCGGAGTGGCTCTACCCTCATTCTGTATTAATTACTCCTTTTCTCCATAAAAAGGGGGTATAACAGAAGCTTTGAGTAATGGCCTGAAGAGTTGTGTATTAACAATTTGCACTAAATGACATGTACTGAGATTTCTCGGTAGAAAGAACAGCATTCTATGGTGTCAGAGCTAAGTCCAAACGTAAATCACCAGTGAAGGAAAAAACACAGGGAGATACTGCAGGCGGCTATGATAATATTATAAGCATTAAGTTTATGATGTATATAAAAAATGGCTGATAGCAAATTAATAAAAGATCTTTAAAAACAGCACAACTCACATGAGTCTTAAATGTACATATACATTTATATATAAAACAAAAGCATGTCATCACTTTTTTAACCAGACACTTTGGAATATTATATACATAGTCTATGATCTTGAGACTACCAAAAACTGTACAAATTCCTCTTTTAACATTGCATTTGGTGCCTGAGACATATATTTTTGACTCTTCTGTATGGTGGTATTCATATTTTGAGGGTGGATTTCATTTGGGGGAACAGCTGAGTCATTTGGGACTCAATATGCCACATAAACTGGAGGAAACTGCTTGAATAAAGGACTAGATTCATTCACTGAACTGTTCAGTCAACACTGGTGCAATATAATGTGCAGTTAGCCTCAGTTCCTGGGATCCCACAACTAAGAGAGGAAGACAAGCACGTAAGTGAATACTTGTAATAAAAATGCTCCCAATGAAAGTTAAGCAGCTCTGGCTCCTCTGCAGCTGGTGAGAAGCAGTGATGAATTTCTGAACTGGAAAGGAGCTCAAGAAAGAGGTGGTGCCAAACCCATGCAACAGCAGCTTTAATGGAAAGAGGCTCTAATCTAGAATGATCCAGAATAGCCATCCAGATTCCATGTCTATATGGAAAGTTATGATGTAATGCATATGCACAAACACATATGTTTCCAAGCTCTGTCCACTGAAAACAACGATGCTTTAAACACAACGAGCAACCCTAGTGCTGATTGTTAATATGATTCCTCACTCACAGGAATCAGGACCCCTTGGAGAAATGGTTAATTCCACAAATAGGGCAGGAAAAATATCAATGAGCCTGGTGTCACAGTCACTTGGTTGTCAATGTGACACACCGATGAAGAGGAAGCCCCAATTAAGGAATTTCCTCTATCCAAGTGGCCTGTGAGCAGATCTGTGAGGCATTTTCTTGATTGCTGAGTGATGTGGGATGGCCCAGCTCACTGTGGGTGGTACCACCCCGAGCAGGTAGCCCTGAGTTGTGTAAGAAAGCAGGGTGACCACAGGCCAGAGGAGCTAGCCAGTAAAGTAACATTCCTCCATGGAGCTTGAGCTCCTGCCTTCAGGGTCCTGCCTTGAGTTCCTGCCTGACCTCCCTTAGTTATGGACTGTGACCTGGGAGTTGTAGGATGAAAGAAACCCTTTCCTCCCCAAATTGGTTTTGATTGGTGTTTTATCACAGCAGCAGACAGCAAACCTGGACATCTTACTGTGCCAGAAAGCTATGTATAAACCAAAGAATGGTGAAATTATGTCAAAGGAGCACAAAAACTTTCTTACAACAACTCCCACTGGTCAGGTATGCGATGATTTAAGGATCAAAATAATGGTGAATTATAATCCCTCAAATAAAATGAGAAATCTAAAATTCATGCTGAAAAAAAAATGAACAGCTAAAGTTTGATATAGACTAAGATATAGCTGTAGTTTCAACAATTCTTGTTAATTTGGCAGACATTATCTTAATTAAATGATGAAAGTTAACATCACCATTATTGGATCTAATCAAAATGTGTCACTGAACAGAATGCATTTAAAGAAGACAGAGTCACTTCCGTGAAACTCCTGCCCATGGTGCGTAGCCTGAAGACAGTGACGAAAACACGTCACCCAAACTGAGGAACATTAACTGGCCTTCAAATGAGACATGAACGTCACTAGACACCTAAGGACTTGTTGCGGGATAGTAAAAGCCAAAGAAACAGCATATGACACTAGACTGGATGCTTCTGGGAAGAAAAAAGGAGGGCATTGCTGAGACCATTGGAAAGCTCATCGTGGAATCTTGGAATCAGGAAACAGTGAGAAGTCAGTATTAGTTTCCTGGTTTTGATGCCATTTGGTAGAGGCCCTTGTGGGTAAAGAGTCTACTGTCTGTGTTTGGGGGTGATGTTTCATTCTGGAAAACCATTCTCAAATACTTCAAGGAAGTAAAATGTGTTCTTATAGTGCGTTTTAAAAATCAGGTAAATTTAAATTATTTCCCGTGGCCCAAAGTTATATTCTCTCTCTCTCTCTCTCTCTCTCTCTCTCTCTCTCTCTCTCTCTCTCTCTCTCTCTTATCTCTCGTGTTCATACATGTGAAAGCAGGCATGCACATGCCATGGCATGTATGTAGAGGTCAGAGGACAACTTCACTATCACACCAGGCTAGCTGCTCCCTAAAGATCCTCCTGTTCCTGCCTCCCACTTTCCATAGGACTGCTATGACCACGGCCACACGCAGCTCTTACATGGGTTCTGGGGAGTCAAACTCAGGTTCTCATGCCTATGTGGCAAGTGCTTTACCCATAGAATCATCTCCCCCAGTTCCAAAGGAGAAAAGATGGGTTTCAAAAAAGAAAACTTTCTAAGACAAGGAGAATGAGTGGGTTGGCTCTGCTGCTAGCTCACGGCCAGCTCTCCTGCCTGATTTAATCTTGTTCCGGTGAACTGTTATAGGAGAGGAAAAGCACACCAACCACACAGAAGTTGACAATATATTTATTTTAGAAAGAAAAATTATAGTGTATGCGGGAGGGATAGGCCTTTTCCTGTTGACTGCCCTGTGAACCAAGTATTAACATGTACCACAAGCTACCACAGCCCATTTCAGCATAAAAGCTTTAAAGATTATTCTGGGGCCTGGGGAAATGGCTCAGTCAGTTAAGTGCTGGCCACTGAAGCTTAAGAATCTAAGTTTGATTCCCAGAACCCACATTTAAAAAACAGAGTCCCACAATTCCAGCCCTGGAAAGGCAGAGATGAGTGATCCCTGGGGCTCACAGGCCAGTGAGAAACCCCATCACAAAAGACAAAGTAAATGGCACCTGAGGAAAAACACCGTGAGGCTGACCTCTGGCCTCCAGATATATTTGCACACATGCACAAGCATCTACACATGTGTACGTACACATGAACATGTGTACACACAAGTGGTTTTTATGTCATAAAAATGCAAAGTTGTGGTAATGACTTTTAAAATACACGTACATGCTGGACAAATGACTTTTTACTAACCCTGCAACCAAAAAGTTAATCTTATCTTGTTTAGTTTATAATGTAAACAAGTCTACTAGGCATTGAACTCCTCTTGTGACCTAAACCTAGCTTGAATTCCTCTTGACCCTTCCTGGACTTGGAATAATACATGTATGGGGGAGGGGGGTGTATGAGGGGTATATCAAAAGCAAAGCAAGCTTTTGAAAACAATGAAGATATAATGATTGTTCCATTTGTATTGCAAACAATAGGTGAGATTTAATTAATAATGTCTGTTTATGGTTGTATGTTTGTGTTGGTCTAGGATCTAGAGATCAGAAAGGACAAAATTCTGACAAGAGTCAACTTTTACTTCCCCATTTCATGCTGGGAATACTGTTTCAACAAAAAATGAGTGAGTTCCTTGAAAGTGAGCACAGTTCTGAGAGAATTTTGAAGGAACAGGTTCTCAGAACTCTTGGCCTTAAAATGGATGTAAGAGTCAAACTGTTTTTATTAAAGCCTTGTGACGTGGCCTTGCATAACATGGGAGGGCTGATGAAGGGCTGCATACATGACCCCAGGGCAAGCAACAGTTGACTTAAATTGATTTCATAAATGAGCCACCAAAAGAATTCTAGAGCTGTTGTGATCAGCTGATCAGGGGCTTTCCTGGCCCTTCTGGGAACAGATCCTGCTCCCACCCCTTCATTGCAATCATCTGTTTTAGGGGGGCAGGTGACCCCAAAGAGTCTATCTGAGATCTCTGAAGTATGCACAAAATGCTAGAGGACAGAGAAGCCTTCTCTGAAGTGTGATCACTTAGCCAAAGCCACCAGTGACCACCCATGTTCCTCTCCCCTCAGAGAAGGCCTGTGGCAGTGTCAGTAAGAAGAACAGTGTGTGGTGGGGGGAGGACAAATGGGGAAGACAGAGCTACACCGCCACAGCGCTGCTCGTGGCTGCAAGAGACACTCAAAATCCTTGTTATTGAAGCCATGACTCATATACCTGCTACCTTAAGAAAAGGCCCAGGTGTAAACAGTGGAACGATCATTGTATCTTCATTGTTTTCAAAAGCTTACTTTGCTTTTGATATACCCCACATACACACACCCCCATACATATATTATTCCAGGTCTAGGAAGTGTCAGGAGGAATTCAAGCTAGGTTTAGTTCACCTAAGAGCTTGCCTCTACAGCGCCAGTTCCCATGGGCTTGGGTGCTGGCTTTCTGGTCCTCTGTACCTGCTGGATAAACCAACCACTGAGATCCCAGACTGCAGATTAAATCCCGAGAGGTGGAGGTGGCTGTGAGCCCTCCTCAGTTGTCTCTGCTTCCTTATTTTAACAACAATGATCACTTCTGTACAGGATAAGGGCTTAGGGTGTCGAATGTAGCTACAGCGATTGTTGCCTTGTTCACAAATTGCTTTACATTTACGCAGCTTGTCTCTTTGGTTACACTGGAACAGCTTTCCGGGCAAGGATCTATACTTCATTTCTCTCACTACAAATAGCTGAATAGACACACAATAAACAAGACTGAATGGTTATATAGTGTAACAAGGAAATGTTAAAACTAAGGCTTGGAGTGAAAAATGAAAGTCAGCTGAGATGTTTCCTTAGAAATTTGCGGAATTTAAGATCAACTTCTAAGAAATAATGAATGAAATAACCTTGTCTTCTCCCTCCCATTAGGTTGGCAGCAACATACAAGTCAAAGCCCAGGGGTGCACACGCTAGCATGGGGTGAGCCTGCTGGCTGCCAAGACTGGGCGTGACTTTAACACCTGGTCTGGTCATGGCTCTTGCTCAACTCATTAGGAAACTTGGTGGGGAGGTCACGCATGACCAGTCCTGTCGCACATGAATGCTTCTCAGGAAAAGGACCAGTGGGTTGGTGCAGAAAAATGTGAAAGGGCTCTGCCAATCCCATCTCCTGTACCCCTTGGCAGTGTCATGGAGCCTGCCACACTTGCTGTGACAAACAGCTTCTTCTGAGCTCCCAACCAGTAATTCTTGGAAGACAAGTGCCTGCAGATTTGGAAAGAATCTCTCCCAAACTGCTTGACTTTCCTGTAGTATATTTTAATGCTTGGTCGTGTGCCATTCTCAGAGTCTCCATATTCCTCCCAGACATTGTATTTTTCCAACAGCACATTTTCAGTTAGTGTATTTTAAAACAATGAACACATAAATGGTCATTTAATTAACATTAAAGCCATGCTCTCTATAAACATTAGGAAGTCTACCTTTGCTAAGGTAGAATTTTATTCTAATATGAATGGATAGCAAGGAAAATATATACAAATGTGGAAACTTGTGGCAACCAGACAGCAAGGTAAAAGGAGATAAACATATTTGTTCGACACTTACATCTTATTCTGCAAGCAGACACGTCATTCAGACAAAAAAAAAACATATAAAATATGCTAGAAAATTTTTTTCATAATTAAAATTATTTATTAATGCCCAATCATCTACTGTTCAACAGAAAACCTTGATAATAATCAGCATTGGGAGATACTTTAACTTTGTGCTAATTAATGATAAGAAGTACATTCTCTTTTTAAAATTCTTTATTTATTTTTCACATTTTTCATATTCACTCATCATTACCTCCCTCCAGTTCTTCCTGGTGCCCTCCAACCCCAAAATCACCCACTCAACTTCATGTCCTCCTTTTTTGTTGTTGTTATTAATAACCCCCTAACTCTAATCAGCACTAGCCATATGCACATGGGTGTGGGCCATCCACCAGAGCGTGGACAACCTAGCAGTGAAAGATAAATGATAGAAGATAGATAATAGATACATAGATACATAGATGATAGATAGATGACTGATGATAGATAGATAGATAGATAGATAGATAGATAGATAGATGATAGAAGATAAGATAGATATATGATAGATAGACAGATAGATGATAGATAGGTAGATAGATAGATAGATAGATAGATAGATAGATCATAGACAAATATTAGATGATAGAGCATAGATAGAAAGATTAGATAGATGATAGATAGTAGATAGATAGATAGTTAGATAGATAGATAGATAACTCAAATGGGATGATGGTGCTTCCATATGGTTATAAATCAGCTTCCTGTGAAATATAAACATTATTGTTTAAACCAGTAACACCAAAAAACAGCCAGGAGGACTTTGCTTCAGAAGGTATGGGCCTTCAGAATTTGCCCTCCTCCATCACCACAAACATGCCACAAGTTTCCATATCTTGGCACGTGTTCATTATCTGTACTCTGCCAAGAAGACCTACTTCTACCCACATTGCCAAGCTCAACTGCTTCAGTTACCTGCTAAACTATCCATCCACACCCAGCAGAACTATTACTTCAAAGAGGTTTCTCTTAGCTTACCAGCCTCCTGCACCAAGAATTTGCTTCTCTTTTGAGACATGAACACACGCCATAGTGAGTCACTTTTTCTTCTGCCTCTGTGAACTCCTGGAAGGCAGGCAGTTGGCATCTTTCTGTGTCCTCAATGATAAACAATAACCATTATAGTCAACAACACAAATGTGCTCACTAGGGGGCTGGAGAGATGGCTCAGCAGTTAAGAGCACTGACTGCTCTTGCAGAGGACCTGGGTTCAGTTCCCAGCACCCACATGGTGGCTACAAACCGTCCTTAACTCCAATTCCAGGGGAATCCAAAACCCTCTTCTGACCCCCGCAGCATTGCATGACATGGGTGCACTCACATACATGCAAGCAATATGCTCATACACATAAAATAAAAGTAACAAATAAAATATTTTAAAAAATGTGCTCACTAAATTAATGAATGGATATATATATATCAGTTTTCTGTTATAGTAACAAATGTCTGAAATAACTTGGTAAAGGTTTATTTTGGCTCACAGTTTTTGGTGGTTTCTGTCTTTGACCTATTGACCCCATAGCTTTTCTGCCTGTGGCAAGGTAGCACATCACACTGAGGAGCAACAGGAGAGCAAAACAGCTCACCTCGTGCCCATGAAACTGAGAGGAGAATGAAGGGGATGAGGTCCCACAGTCCCCCTGGAGCAGGCTCCCAATGACCTAAGCACCCCCACCAGGCCCCACCTCCTAAAGGTTCCACTGCCTCCCAAAAGTGACTCCCTGTGGACCAAGCCCCCAACACATAAGCCTTTGGGAGATATTTAATAGGAGTGTTTTTCCTCAAGATTAAAGCTTAGCCTTTTCTTAATCTCATTTTACTGTTTATGAAAGTCTGTAAGATAAGCCTATCTTGTTAGGGAACCATACAAAATGTTAAAAATTTTTTTTGAAGAATCAAGTTCATTCTCTTTAAAAACTCACTGAAATCCCTTGGCTATCGACACAACCAGAGCAATGTGCTAGGAATCCAAACACCCTCCCTGTGGCAAGGCCTCGGGAATTCCTGAACCTTCTTTTTAAGTTTCTGCCTTTCCTCTTTCTTCTGAGTTTCTTTTTTCCCTGGTTTTTAGCAAAACTGCCTGTGGTAAAGTACATCGCCCCCTCTCCTAACTGGAAGCCTGTAATCTGCTAATCACAGAGGAATTTGATAACTGAGCATGTTAAACCTGATCAACTAAAACACAACAGTCTCTGAACTGGTGCCCACAAGGTGACAGCTCTTGGGACTTCAGTATTAGACATAATACTGAAGTATTATACATGTACAATAATTAACTTGGCTCTTTGAGGTCTTGGAAATGACTTCATGGATTCTCTGGTTTGCAAACCAGAGAATAAAATTTAAGTGATTCAGAAATGATTTATCATACTCCATCCTTAGACTTAAAAAGACTAAGAAAAAGACTCACATGGAAATTCAAAACAGAAACTGAAAGTTTAAACTGAATTAAGTGGTTCTTGGTCCATTTTGAAATAAATGAATCAATTTTTGTACTGATTCCAATATTTGCAAAATGGAAAATATCACTAAACTCATATTTCTGTACATAGTATGTATCTGTCAGGGCGGGCTCCAGGATGTTGTGGGAGCAAATCCCCTAACAGTTGGTTTTTCTCACTCAGTTAAACATATACTGTAAACCACCTAGGAGCTAAAATCGCACCCAGGGACCAGACTGTGTCAATACTGCCCAACTCCTGGCAGTGGCAAAGGGACATCATGTACCATATGGTGTCTCAGGAGACGTCTGCCCAGAGGGACACACTTCACCTGACCTCGTTTAATTCACCAAAGCAGGTCTCATGGCCACTCTTAGTGCAGCCAGGCAGGAAGGTGCCATCATCAGGAGGAATGTTTGGTGAACAAAAATGTCTACTACAGTTTCTGTAAGTAAAGGGACTAGACATGTGTCATCTATAAAGAATAAGGAGCGTGCCCCTCTCCATCAAGATGGACTCTCTTAACGTAATATTCTGGAGAGCCACTACCAACCAATGCATGTCAGGAGTGAGAGGAAATTTGCCAACCCTTCTGTAAGGAACCAGAGTCCAATCTTCAGGAATGAAGGAAGGCTCTCTACAGGAAGTGTTCTCTGAGGTGAAGATGGACAGGAAGAAAGCTGCACATGGATCACCAGAGCTGAGGAAGAGCCATCGAGCAGCTACCCTTGCTAGGAAAGATGGCGCCTGAACCAGCGCGGTGACAGAAGAAAAGGAAAGAGATGCTGAGAAGGTCAGACTGAGCAGGCTGAAGCAGGCAAAGCTGCCACTTGGTATTTTGCTTGAGCAATCTTTGAAGGATGCCAATATTCAGGAGCAGGAGAGAAGGGTCTGTGGGGAATCAAGGGGTCAGTACCAGTCCATGGTCTGAATTGCAGTGGGGCTTTCCAAGCAAGGCAGGTCTACACAGCAGACCTGGAGCTCAAGCAGAGCACTGAACTCCACCAGCTTGGAAGCCTCAAGACTCCATGGCCTGGAAGCACTAACCATCAGAAATACAGAGGACTCAGGCCAGAGAAACACCAGCCAGCAAAGGCCCTTTGCAAAACAGTCAGCAGAGGTGGGGACAGGGCAGATGCACATAGTGAGAGGGACCTCAGGGAAGACTGAAGAGTGAGATCTGGAGACCTGTCCAAAGAGGGTTACAGTTCAAATAACAGCGCCACTGTGGTGAATGGACGAGTGCAGAGAAGGGAAGCAGAGGCAGCCTGGGTGTTTCGGGAAATTCCAATGACAGCAAAGGGCAGCACTGTCTTCTTTCTCCTACTCCTCTCCTACCCTGCCAGTTACCCATCCAGGGCTCTTCAGTATTAAGTTCTCAATTAAGTTAAACTAGAATGACCACGAATGAGTTTTTCCTAAGAAAAAAAAAACAGTATTTTTAGGGTTCTGGTAGTCAGAATTAACCTTTTATAGCATTATGCCTTTCTTCCTTTTTTATTTATTTTCATTTTATATGTATGGGTGTTTACATATGATACGTTAAGTGTAGCACATGCATGCAATGCCCTCAGAGGCCAGAAGAGGGCGTCATGTAACTGGAATTAAGGATGGTTGTTAGCTGCCATGCAAGTCCTAGCAACCAGACTCTGGTCCTCTGCAAGAGCAGCCAGTGCTCTTAACTGCCAAACCATCTCTCCAGCCCCTACCATGCCTTCTTTTAAGCTTAAAAAGATTGCATGTCATCTTTTACAGGGTAGCCAATTTGCAAAGCACACACACTACCTTATGTTGAGGCCTCTTCAATTCTTATTTCCAAGCAAGGTCCCCACTACAAATTCCAGGTGGCCCATTTACAACTGGAATTGAACATAGCCAGAGTTATCTTCAGCATATTCCCTATGTGCACTGGGAACTCCAGGAAAATGGAATTTCTATTCAAGCAGACAAATAAGGTACTTATACTGCTCAAGAGCGACAAGCTTCTCAGTGAATTGCTTACAAAACAGCATTTATCACCCCAAGACTCTCTACCCAGTAAGACTGCAAGCATCATTTCTTGCTGTAAACTAAAACATTTCTTTTAAAAGCACATGTCCATGAGTATTTCTTTCTTTCTCTCCCTAAATTACCAGAATATTTTTAATAGTGAACAAATTAGTCACTCTTAATAATTTTATTTTAGTAATTATCCCCCTGCCCGACTTGTGTTTGTACAAAGCCACGTGGGGCCAAATACCAGCTTGTAGGAATTAGAAAGTTGAGTGGTATCCCTGTTACTTAATAATGGTCACAAAGTGTGAGGATAATGCTTCCGGTGGTGTGATTACAGTACGCTCTTGTGATTGTTATTTCTATCTGCTGTTCAACCTCAGTTTCATTACTGAGCCTTAAATAAACAGAAGTCCGTCCTTACATGTAGGGATACATTCCATGACCCCAGTGGATGTACGATACCTTAGATAGTGAAAATCCTACATACACTATGTTTTTTCCTATACATACACACCTATGATAATATTTAATTTATATACAAGGCACAGGAAGGGGTTAACAATAATGGTTGTGACAATATACTATAGTAAGATTTTCAGCACCGCTACTCCTGTGTTGTCGGCCATTATTAAGGAAAACGAAGGTCACCTGAACACAAGCACTGTGATCTTGTGGCAGCTGACCTGATCACTAACTGGCTACTAAGTTACAACTAGGAGGGTAGTGTATACAGTGAGGATGCACGAGACAAGGGATGGTTCCAGGCAGGCTGGTATGAGGCAGTGCAAGATTTCATCACCTACTCAGAATGGCTTCAACTTAAAGTTTATAAACTACTTATTTCTATAATTTTTCATTTAACATTTCCAGGCCTTGCTGATCAAAGGTAGCGAGAAGCAAAACCAAAAATAGTGGTGGGAGGGCAACTGTACATAGGCAAATAGCTAGCAAATCTACTCAGATGCCCCAGAGACACCTCAGGTGAAACATGGTAAAAATCAAATTCATCACCTCTTCACTCAAACAAACAAAACACTGGCTCCTCTCCAATGTCCCAATACCATCCACCTGGTTCATCTCAGGTTTAAAAAAAAAAAAAAAAAGCCTAGAGTTGACTCCTTCCTTTCATCTACACCCCTAAAATCAGCCCTACCTCCTGACTCTCTTGGACTTGTCCATGTATTTTCCTCATTCCCCACAGCCTAGATTCAAGCCTCCATTGTTTCTCTGCTAGTTTACCTAAAAATAGCCCTGACTGGATGCAAAGAAATGAGTTGTACTTCACAACTGGAGAAGAAGCCTTTAAATATCTACATATGCGGGCTGGAGAAGTAGTTTAGTGGTAGAACGTTTGCCTAGTATACCTGAGGCTCTAGGTTCAATTCCCAATGCTGCAAAAATATAAAACAAAATAAAAATAAGCCAGACGTGGAAACACATATCTTTAATCCCAGCACTCAGAGGCTACAGAGGTAGGCAGATCTCTGTGAGACCAAGGCTAGCCTGGTCTACATAGTGAGTTTCAGGTCAGCCAGAACTGCAGGGAGATCCTATCTCAAATAAAATAAATAGATTAAAATAAAAATAAAAAATAATTGCTTCCATTCTATTACTGATAAAAGGTTTGGATCCTCACAAAGTCTCAGTTTTAACACTTTCTTATTGGAATATTTGATCTTAGGTGCGTACTTTCCTCAAAAACCTTAAAGAGTTTTTAATTTACCTGCAGCATTTCAATATGTGAGAAAAAGCGTACAGGATCAATGATCCTAGGTCAATTTTATATTCATTCCACTACAGTGGAATAAAGCATCAGGCTAGCAGGCAACCCACAAAGCACAGTGTTAATAAACTAGTTAATAAAGCATCAGGCTGGCAGGCAGCCTACGAAAACCAGTGTTAATACAATAGAAACACTTCAGTTTCTCATCCAACTAAGCCACCAGTTAGTTACCTTTAACTTCTCTGAAATTCTTCCCAAATTCCATCACTGATCCCCAGGTCTCCAACAGAAATTCATGCCTGTATTGTGACTAAAAATAATAGTTTTTTCTCATCTTGTATTTGCAAATGATATTTTGATCCATAACTAATTGAATCTTACAGCATGTCATTTTTCCAATTTGTTAAGGTCAATTTCAATTCTTTCATATTTTACACTATTATAAACTCCATGAAATCTGAAAATTTGATGAATTCTGTTCACAAATCTTAATCAAGTTACACACAGACACATTAAGCAGAACCTGTCCCTAAATGCTGCTGGTACTCACATAGACCTTGGACTATGGGCCCCGCAGCAAATGTTCTATAGCTGCGACATCCATTAGCCCTTTCATGCACCATTGCTAGGCTCAAAAGAAAACACCAGCTAACTACAGTCAAGACACACACAGTCAACGCAGCCCCACCATTTGCTGGAGTTATAGAGAAGGCAGCCAGGTTGCTCTAATGCATTTAGTTCATGCAAAACCCAGTAGGTTTCTATGTTTCTCTATAAATGACAGTAAATTATTTGATTTGTTCTGCTACCTCTTCATGTATTTGTGGTTAGTCTCATTTGTCTTTCTTTTCCATGGTCCATCTATCCTAAGACTGTGTTTCTTAAACTAGTCATACCGCTTAACAAATTTTAATTCTCTTTATCTCCATAACTGAAAAATACTAACGGTGGCCTGCCACCCCAGTGGCACCTGCCAGTTCACTCAGTACTCAGCATGCCTTACTAATATAAAATAGTTCCTGTTCTTCAAAGACCTTTTTAACTCTTTTTCTATTTTGACTCTCTTTACTCTCATCAAAACTGGGAACTGGTCCAGACCCTTCACATGTGATATCTCTTATAAAGAGTGAATTGAATAAGACATTAAAGCCTCTGCCTTTTCGCCAGCTTCTGTTATCAGTTTTCCAGGCCTGTCCATCAGGGATCCATGCCAAGCAACCACTGAAATTATATTACAACAAAGTCTTTCTAGAACTTGCAGTTAATGACCCATATGTACAGGATGGACTCACAGCATAGTCTCTGATGGAGGGTAAGTTTATGACAAAAGAATTATAAAAATACAAATTTTTTAAAATTTATTATGTTTTCATTTAGGTTCTTGGCTCCTTGTACCTCTACCAAAGAGAGGAAAATGTAAGGAAGGGTGATCTCAGGACATCTGTATTAATTCAGAAATGAGACCATCTCTGTTCCATTTTAATACAATCAAATGAAGATTCCTCACCATCTGATCTCTTCTTCCTTTGTTGTATCTACCTGGCTACTCAGAGGACAAGTATTTGACAGATGTGTGACACCAGGGCCTACCAACCCAGAAGCATGTGCGCCATCATAACAGAGGCCAATATAGTTACACAGAACTTTAGAGACAGAGGAAGGCAGTGGGCAAGAAAGAAGAGCTCTCACTTAGCTAGCCTCTGTCTCCTCCTCCTTTACACAGTAAGTACATGAGGAATCAGAGGCACAAAGCCAAGCTCCTCAGCCCCTCTGTCAGCACCGGCAAGAAGTCACTGGTGTCACTCAGCTTCTGAACCCTAAAACTCACCCCACACCCTGAAGATTATTTCCAAATTGCTGAAAGAACGTGAAGGTGTTTTCTTCAGAGACCTGACGTGATGAAGACAGAAAAAAGCTCTGCAGGGCCTCTTTAGCTCCCACCTCCAGAAACATCTATCTTGGCCAAATATTATCAAGTTCACCCACGGGAGGAAAATACAGTATTTTCCCTTAAACAAATGAATTCCATTCTTGTGAATGGAATTCTAGACTTCAGTTTTGACCTCTGGAGACCACTATGTGTGTGGCTCACAGGCCTCACCACTGCTAGCTGAAGAGATGGTTAAGAGCACTTGCTGCTCTTTCAGAGGGCCAAAGTTTGGTTCCTAGCACCCATGTCAAGTGGCTCACAGCCACCTGTAACTTGCAGCTCCAGGGGATCCAACATTCTCTTCTGGCCTCCTTAAGTACAAAGACATACAGATACACAGACACACATGCATGCACACACACACACACCACCACCACCACCACCACCACCACTACCCCACACACACACACTAGGCTGACACATCTCTGATACATCTGTATTAATTCATTAATTCACCTGAGATCTGAACACGGAGGACTTTGTGCTGAAACAGAAGACATCATAATGCTGAGTGTCCCCTCATCTCTGGTTAGGTCCACGTGGCTGCTATCAGATGTCATCACTTCCCTTCAGTTCTCTTAGAAAACGACAAGGAGGCCATGCTTATCCTTCCCATGCCTTCCTCCCCCAAAAGCCCTACAGTACCTTACAAAAGATGACAGAACTGGAACATAACAATACCTGGATTCCAATCTCCACTAATCCACTAACTACACTAAGTCATTTAACCTTGGAAAACACTGCTTCCCCATCAGTAAAATGGAGGGTTAGACCAGATTATCTCTGGCACAACCACTCTAAAAGGAGCATTATTCCCAATGGCACTGCTGTGCTTTCTGCTTCAAATGGGATAGACCTCTCAGGCATATCAACTTTCAAATCTCCCCCAAAGAGAGATGCCGTACGCCAAAATGATGCTGTTCATGGTGCTGCAATAAACATGGGAGGGCAGCTGTCTCTCACACTGACTTCACATCCCTTGGACATGGACTTACTGGGGTACTGCTAGGTTATACTTCAGCCTATGTTTAATTATGTGTGTCTGTAGTATATGTGTGTGCATTCGTGTGTGTGTGTGTGTGTGTGTGTGTGTGTGTATGTGTGTGAATGTTGAGGTCAATGTTGAGTATCTTCTTCAATCACTCTCCACCTTCTTTTCTTAAAATAGGGTCTCTCACTGAACCTGAAACTCACGGATTTCACTAGACCTGAGGTCAGCAAGCCCCAAGCACCTTCCTGGGTCATCTTCCAATGCTGGGATTCTATTATAAGCACACACCGCCACATTGGGCTTTTCCCTTGGGTCCTCATGCTTGGTCAGCAAGCATTTTATTGGCTGAACCACCTCCCCAGCCCTGTATTTTTAGGTTCTGAAGAGCCTCCATGCTATCTCTAACAGCCTTGCTAACACTAGCATTCCCAGCACTTCTTACTGTCTTTTGATTTCATTTTCTTATGGTCACCGTTCAGAGGGGCACGAAGTGATACATCCTCGTGGTTTAGAGTTGCACACACCTGATTGTTAGTGACACTGAACATTTTTCATAAACTTTTTGGCCATTTATCTGTCTCCTTTTACAAAATCATTATGAAGTGAAGATTTACTTAGTATTTTGCCATCACGTCTTATTTGTTTGGTAGTGCAAGAGACAGAACTAAGAGCTCTGAATATTAGGCGAGCTCCACCACTGAGCCACACTCCAAATCTCAAGAAATAATCAATGTTTCAAGTGTCGGATATGCTAATTACCCTGATTCCATTGTCACAGAAGTGTACATGTACATCACACTGCCCAGAAATATATGCAACAATATGTCAGTCATTTTACACACACGCACACACACACACACACACACACACACACACACAAACCTGGGAACTAATTTTAAAACATATGACATTCAGCATTTTTTTAAATTGCGATTAATATTATAACTATGATTGAAAAAGCAAAATGATTAAAAGAAATAAAATCTACTTTGACTTCACCATTTAAATTATAAAACCCTCATTCTTCTCTCTCTCTCTCTCTCTCGCTCTCTCTCTCTCTCTGGGTATGTGTGTGGAGGTGCATGTAGGGCGTGGTACTTGTGTGGAGGTCAGAGAACAGCTTTCAGGAGATTTACTTTGGTTGTCTCTCTCCTTCCACCACGAGTTCCAAGAATTGAACTCAGGTTGTCAGTCATCTGTATTAAGCACTTTTTACCCACTGAGCCATTTCATGGGCCCAAGACTGTCATCATCCTTTCCTCCTCTGACATCTATCTTTCTTTTACTCTCTCTTCCTCTTCTCTCCCTATGAATCTGTTTATGCCTACAGCTAGGTCTGGCCCTAACATAACTTCAATATAAAACTTTTTCCTCAAAACACTTTAGTCAAGTTCTAGAGACCTGGCTTGGCACTAAGAAATTTTTGCCTCCCAAGCCTGATGACTTGAGTTCAGTCCACAGAACCCACATACAAAGTTGGATGCTGTGGCATGCAATTCCAACAGTCCTGTGATGAAATGGAGATGGAGACAAGAAAACCACGCGGAAGCCCATGAGCCAGCTAGCCCGGAGCGCCATGGCAGTGGCAGAAACAAGAGAGACCCAGCCTCAAAACAAGACAGAAAGGAGAGAGCTGACTCGTGAAAAGTGATCCTGTGACTTCCACACCCATACTGTAGCATGCACATGCCTGCACTCTGACACGCATGCACACCAGATAATAAATAATAAATAAATAGAATTTTAAGGCCTTATTCAAGGGCAGAATCTCAGACCAGCCTGAAGAGCATGTTTAGAAGCTCTGTGAAGGACAGAACACTTAACAACTTCAGTGCTACCTGGGTTGGAGCATGCATTCTCTACAGACGTTGGCTGTTTGCTCCTTTGATTTTGCTTTGTCTCTCCTCTCGGCTCATTCTGGCCCATCTATTGTGCGGAGCCCCCTCGTGGATCCTCAGCCCTTCTGAAGCTTAGAGACTCAACAGCAATAATCTGCAGGCTATCCCTTCTTTTAAAAAACAATGTCTCAGTTTATATTTTATCCAAATTCACTTGTAAATGTTTTCCCTCAGATGCTGCTACTTTGGCAGTTCTTACCCATCCCCATCATTCCCAAATAAAATTTACAGTCATCCTTCACTGTGTTCTCACCAATAAATGAAATCAGTGGGATGTTTGGGTCTTCCGTTCAGTAGCAGGGGTTCTGCAGTGTTTAAATGAGTTGTGTTCTATACAGCCAGACTCTGGGCTCTGCCTGATCAACATGGTCATACCCTTCCTGAGGAAAGATTTACTAACAGGCTTCTGTGGCAAGCAGCAAGAGCAAATGGAAAAGCTCAAGAGAAATGTAAATAGAAAAGCCAAGGCTGTTGAAACTGGAGTGGGAGCTGCCTAACCAAGTGATGGGACCACAACACCTACAATTTATTGGCATTTCCCTGAAATAGGACAGGGCACACCCGATGAGGGAAGACACTGGACCTTTTCATGGATGCTAATAGTCTTGGCTCCATGCGAGAGAGTAATAGCACACGGCAGTCACCTGCAAACAGATCCTCTCCTTGCTTAACACTCTAGAGTGTCACTATGTTAATTCACAGCCCTACATAAAATGAACATCTGGGATCATCTCTTGAATCTCAGCATCTTCTGTAACCCTGGTGCCTACACACTGATAAGGACAATTAACTAAATATAAACAGTTGTTGCAAAAAGAAGGAATCAGTGAAGATGGGCCAGCTGAAAAAAGCAAAAGAATAATAATAATGTGGGTAGGTGTGGGTGTCTACCAGCCACAGTGATAAAGCTGTACATTCTTCTCGGGTGATGAGAGAACAAGCTGTACATGCTAATGCACACACACCCTAACACATGTGCATGCTAATACACACACTAACACATGTGCACACTAAAGCATGCAGACACTAATGCATGCACACACTAATACGTATATACAGTAAGACATGCACATACTAACACATGCACATACTGGCACATGTACACACACTAATACATGCACACACTAACATACACACTAACACATGTGCATGCTAACACACATACACATGCTAACATGTGCACACACTAATATATGTACACACTAACACATGCAGACACTAATGCATGTACACACTAACACATATATAGTAAGACATGCACATACTAAAACACATACACACTGACACATATACACACACTAACACATGCACACCCTAACACATGTGCATGCTAACATATGCACACACTAATGCACACACACACTAACACATGCACATACTAACACATGCACACACTGACACATATACTAACATTCACACACTAACGCATACACACACTAGCACATATACATATGCACATGCTACCACGTGTACATACTAACTCATGCACAGCCTCACATACACTCAGAGGGTATATAGGAAAGGAGGCATTCCATTCATTCACAGGAGGTCACAGCTGACTTTCCCCTCCTTAGAACTTAGGACTCTGCAGGCACACAGCAGGCTGTCAATAAATGCTCACTGAAAAATGCAGACCCAAATTCACTGGGGAAACCCATTGGCACTTAATGATTATGCACAAAACTGACTGCATTTCTCAGAAGGGGCAGTGGAAGGATTTTTCTAGCCTCTGAAGAGATTTTTTAAGAGCTGTCTGGAAATAATGCAATTATATGAATCATTTCTCATTTCTCCATTTTCTCTCTCTGCAATTCCTCT
The DNA here is from genome assembly GCF_000622305.1 of Nannospalax galili. Lineage (NCBI taxonomy): Eukaryota > Metazoa > Chordata > Mammalia > Rodentia > Spalacidae > Nannospalax > Nannospalax galili. Next base: position 38,179 of record NW_008336953.1, read on the forward strand.
CTTCCCAACTGATCCACAAAGAGGAATTCAAATCACCAAACCCTCAAAGACTTTACAGAAAAGCGCAACTAGTCTTCAGAGTACAAGTATCCTGTCATCATAGCTGAACCTATATGAAAAGCAGTATTTGACGGCATCCCCCGCGCCCCCTCCCGGCTGCTTCCTCCAAGCCCCTAAGTTCTCTGACCCACTGGTGATTTGAGTCTTGAGTACTCTGTTTCCCCATGCCATTGCTTCAACAAAGAAGTCAGAGCTTCACAAGTTTGTCATATTCACACACATGTCATGGGGGAGGGCTACTACATGACCTGAGTAAATTATGGAACTTAGCAAGGGTAAGGGATTCAACGACCTTGGACCTTTAGCCTTCACCCCCACAGGCGCCTTCTCTCACTGCCATCCCCCTTTCTCCTTCACTTCCCCCCCTGTCTGGTGCCAGCCTGCATTCTGTCCCTTCGCGCCAGCCTGCCATTGCTGTTCCTGCCATCTGGAGTCAGCTTTCAGTATCTCTGTCTCATCAACTCTCCATCTATTTTAAAATATCATCTGAAAGCATATGTTCCCCCACAGCCCCCCCTTTCAATTTCCTCTCTGCTTTTATTTATTTCATCTGACTTCCTTTTGCCCTGAAAAACTCATCTGATGCACTTCAGAAAACCACTCTACACAGGACTAGACCTGCCTGGGAGAGGAAAGATGGTGATCTCCCTACCTTGAAATAGCTCACAAGAGTGGTCAGCACCTGGCCTCCATCTTATCTCTGAGGAAGATGGAATGTGGAAGAGGAAGATGAACCAGACCACGGGACAGTGATGTTGAAATTACCTTAGAGGCTGCCAGTAATTCCCCCAAGAAAAGTCAAAGGACACATGAACTCGTACCTGACCTCAAACACAACCCAAGAAAAAGTTGTTCAACCCATTTTTAGGGTTACCAGTAAGAGAGTTGAAAAAAAATTGTTTTAAGTATGCCTTAATCCTATTTCTGTTCAAAACATACCCAATGGAGGTTAGGGGTTTAGCTTAGTGATAGAGTACTTACCTAGCAAGTATAAGGCTCTGGGCTCCATCTCCAGCACCAGAAAAAAAAAAAAAAAAAAAGGTTAAAATCAAAGCATACCCAATGACCTGGGCTAAAAACAAAAACAAAACAAAATAAAATGAAAACAAAAGTGCCCCCAAACATAGAAGGGACAAATGTGCTTAGACACCTATTTGTTCAAAATGTCCCTTTCCAGAATGCACAGCCCTCTCATTGGTGGGGTCTTTGCTTTCCCTGATTAACCTCTATGGTGGTAACTGCACCCTTTGAATTCCCTCAGGAACATTTATTAATCATGCATGGGCTGTGTGGCTCTGGACCATGGTCCACCATCCACCTGCTTCTCTGCACGGGGCTATCGATAGGATTCTTTCACCAGACTTGCCTTTTCTTTATTCCCCCTCAGTCCAGCGAAGGAGCTAAAAAATGAGGATCTCTCTCTAACTCCGCTCCATTGTCAGCTCAGCTGCAGTTGTTCAGAGCTGGAGGAATCCATGTTGCTAAGCAACCCTTTTGTACTCCATGTAAAAGATAAAGAGCAAGATGCCTGGCTCTGAGGACCAGGCATCAGGCTTTGCCATGAACTCTGGAGGACTCAACATCTGTGCACTAACAGAGAAATGCAGATTCTGCTAGTACAGGGCCCAGGAAAGAAACTTCTTAGATTTTCTCTCTTCTTTAGATCTGTAGTGGTCACCAAATGAAATATGATCCAAATGGGCAGAGCAAGGGTACACAAACCCATCGTTTGGGTTTCCTGGAGGAATAGAGATGCTTTGCTACATGTCCTTCTGTGCCTCAGTTTCCTCCTTGTGGAAATGAAATCCAACCATTTCACAAAACCACAAGAAATGGAGTTTCCAACTGCATATTAGTCAACAATGGCTAAATTACCATCAGTGAAATAACAAATCTCCCCTAACCTTCCTTAGATGTCTCTTTGGGTATTTTTTGTTGTTTTAGCCAGAGATTCCATTGTTGCACACTGGTCTCACGTGGGAACATTTTGTATTTGGGGGAAAGTATAACGTTAACAACCAAAATGCATCTTCACAGAAGAGTGGTCTCTTCATTCACCCACCTGAAGCATGAGGGGTGGTGGTAAGGCTGACAATTGGGCCTGTCTCACAGTCACAGGGCTCTGCCCTCCTCTCTGCATCACTTTCTGATTTCTCAGGCGAAAATAGAATGACTGGGTGCCACTACAGCATCATCAGCTGCTGCAAACCCTAGTCAACTGTAAGGCCCGAATCCCAAGATCCTTAGCTCCTTCCCACAGCTAGGACCGTAGTCAACCCACAATAATGCTTCTCAGATCTTCTAAGACAACACTTCAGGCCCTGTCTAGATGTCCGCCATCAGATGAAGGGATAAAGATGCTGTGATATGTGCAGATGAGTTTTATTCAGCCACAAAGAACAACAACATCATGTCATCTGCAGGAAAATAGAGCTGAAGATCATGAGGTTAGACAAAACCAGCTGCATTCAGAAAGACAAGTGTCACATTGTATTCATTACTTTTGTAACACTGGAGCAAAGCACCTGACAGAAAGGAGAGGAAAGAGTCACTGGGCTCTGAGTTTCAGAAGGTTGCCATCTATCATGACAGGGACGACACAACACAGTGGTTCAGTGTGCAGAGGTGGGTGTGTACAGCATCAGCTGTTTACACAGCAGCAGACCAAGAAGCAGAGAGAGCAAGGCCCAAACCAAGAGATGGTAGACCCTCCAAAAGCCTGTCCCCAGTGCCTCCCGTGCAGTAACTGACCTACCTTCTAAAGCCTTGAACCCCTCTAAGCAGTGCCACCAACTAAGGAACGACTGTGTTCAAAGTATCAGCATGTGGGGGCATTTCAGGCCCAAAATAGCCTCTTTTAGCTCACACGTGGAATCGAGATTTTGTTTTAATACGACTTGGACAGAAGAGTAGCAAGGGACCTACTTGGAGAGAGAAAGAGGACCGGTGCGAGGGCACAAGAAAGGATAAAGAGGGTGACTGTGACCAAAACCCATGATACTTAAGTGTGAAACCCATTGCTATACGCCAGGTATATATGCAATAAAACAAAACACACGAAACAAAAACAACTTCGGGCCCAGGTGACTTGCAGCTACTACGGCCGAGCAGTGGGTCTGGCTGAAAACAGTCTGCAGATAGAAAGGACAGCTGGAACTTTGGGGGCAGCTTCGCAGCTTCTGCTCTTCATTCTCGTTGGAGGACATGATGGAGCAACTGTGCACAGGAACAGGACTCAGAACCGGGGGGTGTGGGGGGGCAGCTCTAAAGACTTCCAGAGTAGGGAAGTGGGCTCAGTCTTAGATGCCAGGAAAAAAAAAAAAAGTCTGCCCTTGCCTAAGCCACTGTCTGGCTTCAGTCACTTGCAGCCAAGGTCAGATCCTAAAAAATATGGAGTCAAAATGTATATTCTACACCAACCTAAAAGGTGTCAAGTCTGCCAGCAAACAGCAATGTACCCAAAGAAAACTCCAAATAAGTGTAATAAGTGGAAACTGTAAGGTGATCTGCCAGATGACAGAGTCCATCTTTCCATTATACCAAGAAGGTAAAGCAGCTCTCATCCATAATTCAGCTTAGGAAACATCATGCTTTCAACCAGCCAGCATCTATTTACTGAGCACCACTATGTACAGTGCATTTTTCAAGGCACAGAAGAAGCCACAAAAATGGACAGGACAGACTAATCTTCTGGAACATTCTCATGGCAGTGTCATGAGATCCAGCATTGTCCTGAAGCTTTATTTGAATGATGGGTGACTGTCTTGAGCAAATGTCTCTGTAATGATGAAGATCATGCCTAAGGTTTCATCTGTTCGGGTGTGTATGTGTGTGTGCATACACTCACAGGCATACCTCCATGTATATGTACACGTTCATGTGGGTATGTTCATGTCTGCATGAGGATGTAATGCACATGTGTGTGCATACATGTGGAGGCCAGAGGTGGACAATGGATATCTTCCTCAGGTTCTCTCCACCTTATTTTTTGAGACATGGTCTATCATTGAGCCTGGGGCTCACCAACCTAGCTAGGCTGGCTCCAGTGGACTCCAGGGATTGGCCCACCTTTACCCCCATCCCACCCCCTCAGTGCTTCAGTTTAGATATATGCCACCGTGCTCAGCATTTTACACGGGTGTTTGGGATCCAAATTCAGCTTCTCACACTTACATCGCAGGGTCTTTACTAACTGAACCACTTCCCAGGCCTTGACTCTAATGATTAATACGTTACCTCAGCATCTCCATGACATAAATTAAGATTCTTGCCTTATGTGCTACCTAGCCTTAGTCTCAAAATTCTATTTTCTTTTTTATTGACATAATGAGGTAAGAGTGGTATACAACTTAATGCACATATTTAAAGCACACAATTTTTTAATTCTGTTAGTTATTTGACAATTTTTATACATGTATATAATGCACTCTAATTTTTTCAACATATATTTTTATTGAATTTGTGCATTTCATATAATACATCTTAATCATATTTAGACCCACTCCCCTATCTGCAAGTCCCATACCCCCTCCAGTGGATTTCATGTATTCTGTCATATATGTTAGGGCCTGTCCAATCAAATGTGTGTACCCAGATGTCCCTCAATGTGAGTTCATCCACTGGAGCCTGGTCAACCTATTTGGTGTCACTCCCTTAAAGAAGACCAACTCTCTCACACACAGCTGTAATTAGTTGCCAATAGTTCCTCAGCTAAGGTTGGGACTGCGGGGGCCTGAGGCCAGGGGTAAGGCAGGATGGCGCCTAGAGGGAACGGCCGGGGTGTGATCAGACTTGTTTGGCGCCTAGAGGAAACAGCCAGAACATGGCCAGACTTGTTCTGAAGAATCGCTGATTGGCTCCTCTCACTTCCGTGCATCTTGGCAGCGTGTGATCACCTCGCAAACACCATGCTGTGCTATGGAGAGGAGACTGCATGCTCAAGCTCACCTTTAATATGATTGGACACTTGTGATTTTTGCTTTCATAAGCCCTGTAACGCCTGTAATAAATGAGTTCCTGCTTGACTGGCTCCCTGTCACATCTGATTGTCTCCCGAGGAGGCTGTGGGTAATGGGCGGACAGCTCATCTCCCTTTCCCTGGCTCCTGTGTTGGGGCAGGATTCCCAACATCTGGTGCCCAGCGTGGGGTCCGAAGACCACTCGGACCCACTACAGGAGCTGATCACTGGGGCTAATTGGGTGAGTACTGAGGGAAGTGAGACCCCAAGAGATGGGTAACGCAATGAGTAAAAGTGAGGACCTGGCGCTCACGGCGCTGAGACATATGCTGAGATCCAAAGGGTTAAAACAGTCCGATTCCTCATCAAAGAGGGTCTGGGAGGCCGCCCTGCATCTCGCTCCCTGGCTTCACACCAGCAATTTATTCCAGTGGTCTACCTGAGACTGGCTTGAACAACTGGTTCGCAAGGCAGCGATCAATAGAGGGGAGGAAATACCGTTGGGGTTTTACCCCACGATCTCAGCCCTTAAGTCATGTTTCAACCCAATCCGACCCCCGGGCATACTGGCCTTTGCCGGGTGGAAAAGGTCACAGGGGAAGATCAATGGGTCGCGTTTGATGAGGAGAGAGCCCAATGATTGAAAGTGAAGTGCATACTATGGAGAGATCTGGAAAGGGGGGGTGACGAGAACGGGGAAGATAAAGGGAGGACCCCGGGCGGTTGGGATGAGCATGAGGGAAAGGACCCTTGGGCCCCCCCCATCTAGTCAATCAGAGCTGTCCACTCCCATGGGACTGGTCCAGGCTTTCCCCGTAAACATCAACCCCGGACCCCAGCGCCCGGCCACCTGGTACCCTTGGGAGGCTAAAGATCTTAAAGAATTAAAGAAGGCAGAGGCCGAGGATGGCCCCGGGTTCCCCTGGGTCAACACCCTTCTCCAGGGCTTGGTATTTCATCCCTGTATGTCCAAAGACTGGATGTATCTAGCCAAGGCAGTCCTCCCCAGCCACTTGTTTATTAAATGGGCATCACTACACCGAGAGGAATGTCGGGTCCAGGTGGAAAATAACCGTGCCGCCAACCCCCCGTCCCTATCACTTTCAGCATGCTGACAGGGACCATGGATGCCTTTGCCATGGGAGCCTAGCAGGCAGCACTTCCGCCACCATATATGGAACAGGGCCCGTATCGGGGATCTATCAAAGCTCAGGGGAACCATTACATGAGTTTGTAGATAGGGTTGAAAAGAGTCTAAAAAGAAAGTTTCCCCCTGGACCACTCAGAGAACAGTTCATAAAAATGCCAGTATGGGACGGTATGAACGCCGACCATAAGGTCGCTTGCATGGGGTTAAAGGACCATTCCATGAGCAGCTGGATCGTGGCCTCAAAGGACATAGGGACCAAAACAAAGGCGACCGAGGCTATGACTGCGGTCCTCAAGACACAGACAGAGGCTCTAGCTACAGCCCTTAGAGAAGCCCTCACAGGCCTTGGGCTGCAGGATAGGTGCCACAGGGCTGAGGACCAGAGATGTTTTGGGTGAGGCAAACCCAGCCACCTAAAGAGAGACTGCCCGCAAGGGAAAGCCCCTCTCAAGGTGGAGGGGGACAAGCCCAGGGCCCCATGGCCACGCTGCTGCAAGGGGTTTCATTGGAAAAAGAACTGCCAGTCCTGGTATGATGTGGAGGGCAAACCTTTAAACTAGGTTTGGGGCAACCCCCAGCCCCATCACCAAAAGGGGAAGGGGTGCACAGGACCTGGAGGGCCCACCACCCACTGGACGGTCCCTATCATCCCGGGGCTCCGCCCTAAGATAGACATCTTGATAGGTGGGCGGAGGTTCCGGGGCATTATTGACACCAGGGCAGATAGGACCATCCTGAGGAAGGAAGAAGTCCCTGGAAGGTGGCCCCTCAAGCCTGGCCCACAGGTGATGGGTGTCGGAGGCACCATGCCATCATGGGAGCTTAAGAACTGGCTTTGCTGGCAGGACCCAGATGGTACTAAGGGGGAGATCAGACCTTTGGTGGCTGAGGGGCTTTCCTACAACCTCTTCAGGAGAGACCTCCTGGAGGGGGCCGGATGTTTTTGTGACCACAGACAATAGGGAGTTTATCAAGGGGCTCCTCAATGATGAAGAAATGAACAGGGTTAGACATCCCCTTGACCGCCTCTCAAACTACAGAGGGAGGAGTCCGAGTCTCCCCAGGTCCACCCCCAATCCTACAGGCTGCTGTTCCTCAAGTTCCTGCAATCCGATGGTCCCCAGGGAGCTTGGTTTGGATGGAACAGTGGCCCTTGCCTGAGACATAGCTCCGGGCTTTGAGGCATATTATAAAGGAACAACTTATGCTGGGGCATATCCACCCCTCCATGAGCCCTTGGAACACCCCTGTTTTGTCATAAAAAAGTCATTTGGCCAATGGAAGATGCTACAGGACCTCCATAAGGTCAATGCCAGAATGACGCTGGAAGGAATCCCCTTGAGGGGACTGCCCTGGATACCCGCTATTCTCTCAGATCTACTTCTCATAGTTATAGATATCAAAGACTGCTTTTCTTTATCCCCCTACAACCCCAAGATTGCAAGAAGTTCGCCTTCTCTGTGCCTTCCATCAACTTTAGCACACCTGATGAAAAGTACGAATGGACAGTCTTGCCCCAAGGCATGGCCAATAGCCCAGCTTTCTGTCAGAGCCTCGTAAGGGCTCTCTTGAGCCCAAAAGAGTCTTTGCCACATGCTACTGTATATGCCTACATGGATGATATAATTTTGGGGGCACCAAGTCCCTACCAATTACAAGAACTATATAGGGCCACATAAAAATGCCTCCAAGCAGGAGGGCTTCAAGTGTCCTCAGACAAAATACAGACTGTCGCCACCTTTAAGATTCTGGGGACTACACTGTTTGTGGAGGGGGTGAGTCCCTTAAAGCCACAACTGGATATTAAACCTAATATGACCCTGACAGAACTTCAAAAACTATTGGGGGAGATTAATTGGCTATGATCCTGGATGCCCATCTCCACTGAGACACTGGAGCCCCTGTTCCAATTGTTGGTAGGCAAACAGCCATCAGAGCTAATCCATCTGAACCTGCAACACCTAAATATTTTACAGGGGGTCCAGGAGGCCCTGGACCAAGCCCAACTGGCCCGCTATATGCCTGGAAAGGACCTCAAACTATGGGTGCTCCCCGGCGAGGCCCTGATGACATCTGTCCTCACACAAGGGGGTAGGCCCTCCAATGGGTGCATACCTCCCTAGGGGGCACTCCATGGGTGTATACACCCACGGACCAGTTGGCTGACCTAATTGAGAAAGGGCGGGATATAGCCCTGAGGCATTATGGCATTGACCCCCACAGCATGAGACATTATGGCATTGACCCCCACAAGATTATTATCCCTTATCAGCTAAAGGGCTTTGAATGGCTCTACAGAAACAACGGCCAAATGGCCATAGCCTTGGAGGGCTTTCTGGGAAAGCTGGACTGTCATTATGGCCCTCACAAATGGGTAACCTCCTTTCACACCCTCCACTGGGGGCCCCCAGGCTTTTTGTCAAAAACCCTCTGACAGAGGCATATAATGTATTTACTGATGGAGGAAAATTCGGAGCTGCTGTAGTAATTTACGCAGCGGTAGGAACAGAGCCAAAAACATATGTTCACACTTGCGAGGGCTCCAATTTAAAGAACTCATGGCCATTGCCCTAGCCTTGTCCAAAGTAGATGACCCCATGAACTTGTTCTCTGACAACCTATATGTAGTCAACCTTCTCCCAGGATTATTAAATTCTCATATTCGGCTACATGATAACCCTATTACCCCCCTAATGATCCAGGTTCAAACATTGTTAACAGAAAGAAGGGCCCCGATTTTCTTACAGCACCTTAGGGGCCACCAAGGACTGCCTGGGTTCCTCTCCCAGGACAACACAGAGGCAGACAAAATGGCTTCTACCCATACCCTATCAGCAGGCGTGGAGAAAGCTCAACAACTGCATAATCACACCCATGTAAATTGGCAGGGACTCCATAAGAGGTTCCCTCAAGTCCCTAACAAGGACCTAAGAAAAATTGTACATACCTGTAAGTCTTGTCAACCCTTTCTACAGGTGCCACCCCTCCAACAACCAGGGGTAAAGCCTAGGGGGATGAAGCCTAACTCTCTTTGGCAGACAGATGTCACACATTACGTTCCTTTTGGAAAACTCAAGTATGTTTTCATGTTTATTGACATGTTCTCACATGCCTGTTGGCATACAGGAGAAAAGTCTAGACATGCTCAGTCTCACTTCCTCCAGTGCTTCGCTATGCTGGGATTACCTCAAAGGATTAAAACTGACAATGGACCATGCTTCATAAATAAAAGCTTACAGGACTTCTTCTCTTTATGGGGAATCCACCATAACACAGAGATCCCCTATAACCCCCAGGGCCAAGCTATCATAGAATGTAACCATCAGGACCTAAAGACCCAATTAAAAAACAAAAAGGGGGAGTAAGCCCCCACCAACAGCTAGGTTCGGCCTTATTTACCATTAATAGTCTCAATTTTCAAAAAGATCAGTTGGAATCTCAATTACAAAAACATCGGAGGCTTCAGGAGCAAAGATCAGAGGTACGGGTCAGATGGAAGGATCCAGTAACGGGACAATGGTGAGGATCCGACCAGCTCCTTACTACGGGCAAGGGGTTTGGATGCATCTTTCCCACAGATGAACCCCAACCCATCTGGGTACCTGCAAGGAATCTAAAGATGCAGGAATAACCCTGTCCCAAAGATAACATTCCTTTGAGGAGGATTTCAATATCTTACAGGATGGAATATTTTGGATGGAAGGCTTTCATTGCCATGCTCACCACTGCTGCCCTGGGCATCATCATCTTTATTGTTACCATCATTATTTAAGATCTGATCGATAGATGGCTGACCAAAATCTGTCAATAATGGTGTTCCTTATCCTGCTAGCCATCTGTCAGGTAAAAGCTGAGGACCTCTGGGCCTTAGTCCCTTCCCCGCCTATACTCTTGCCCTTCTCTTAAGTGAAGAGTTGGCAATTACTAAAGACATGGCTCTGCTAGCTTGTGACCCTCACTTTAGGTCACTTTTTCTCACTCCTTCCATATTACTGACCAATTAGATTATTGCTCTAAATTATACCCAGGCCCTGGTCCTACCGATAGACTCCTCCTTTTTTAGTAAGGTATGGGAGCATACCAAGGGGTTCTTGGACACAATTTGGTTATTCGCCTTTGGGAGCATGTGTCAGGTGTCTCTGATCAATTATCAAAAGACAGGAACAGACAAAGAAAGTCCTGGTCCAACTTGCCCTGGCCACCCAATCCCCCTCGGGCCCCTCCTCAAGACAGATCCAGGCATGGATGCTTGAGTTAGCCTGAGGACCAAGGTTGTTTTGCCCCCTTATGGGTTAGACCCCCATATATTAACCACAAAATGGCATGGCTGGTCCCAATGATGGATAAGACCCTCCCAGACTGATAAACCCAAGACAGGGGCCATGAGGGCAATCATGGTTACCCAAGGACAGGCAACTTCAGCGCCTGAGGAGAGGCAACCTAAGACAGGGAGGCCATAGCAGCAGAGGGGGATGGGAATGGTGCGCCTTGTCCCCAGGGGCTATCCTTAAGGAACCTCAGTTTTAAAACAAAGTAGGGGGAGAGATGCGGGGACCTGAGGCCAGGGGCAAGGCAGAATGGTGCCTGGAGGAAACAGCCGGAGCATGATCAGACTTGTTTGGCGCCTAGAGGAAACGGCCAGAACATGGCCAGACTTGTTTTGAAGAATCGCTGATTGGCTCCTGTCATTTCCGTGCATCTTGGCAGCACGTGATCACCTCACGAATGCTATGCTGTGCTATGGAGAGGAGACTGCATGCTCAAGTTCACCTTTAATATGATTGGACACTTGATGGGGAGGGGATTTTCCTTTGTGGTTTTTGCCTTCATAAGCCCTGTAACACCTGTAATAAACGAGTTCCTGCTTGACTGGCCCCATCGCTTCTGACTGTCTTCTGGGGAGGCTGAGGGTAATGGGCGGACAGCTAATCTCCCTTTCCCCAGCTCCTGTGTTGGGGTAGGATCCCCAACATGGGACTTCTTACCCATTTCTCCAGTTCTGTGCTGGGTTTTTGTTTGGTTTGAGTTTGCATTGGTGTTGTGCATGCTGTCACGATTGCTGTAAGTTCATATGAGCAAGTTCCCAGCCTCCTGAAAAACTCTTGTTTTCCTGTGGTTATCCACCACCACTGGATCTTGTAATCTTCCTGCCCCCTCTTCCATAATGGTCCCTGAGCCCTGAATGGCAGAGGTTCAATACAGGACCCCTACCCAGGGATACACACTGTGTAGTCTCTTATTCTCTACACTTTGGCCAGTGTGGTCTTCTGTGTTAATCATCTTCTGTTACATGAGGAAGCATCACTGGTGAGAGTTAAGAGATGCATTAGTATTCTCTCTACCCTCTGTTCCACTATGTTCCATGAGCCTTAGGTGTAGAAGTTCCATTGTAGATGTGTCACTTAGGTAAAGCATACAATTTAATGTGTTTTGGTATTTGTACACCCATGAAACTATCGTCACAAACAAAATAATGCACACTTTTATTCTTGCATGTCTTCAGGTCTCTTTGGAATCCATTCCTTCTTCCTTTCCCACTAATCCAAGACCAGGGGGACACCAGTCTGCTATCTATTGCTGTAGATTAATTTGGTTTTCTAGAATTTCTAGAATGATATGCGCACATGACTGGTTCCTTTCACTCATTGTAATTTTGGAAATTAATTCATGTCGCTGAGTGAATGGACCATTCTGCTCCTTTTGTTGCTGAGTAGTGCAACAATGGACAGATATATCAAAATGCGTCCAATCACCCACTGATGAACACTGTGGTTGCTTCAGGCTTTGGAGCATTAGAAATAGAGCTGGTATGAGTATTCGTGTACAAGTCTTTATACACATGTGTGTATGCCTTTATTTCTCCTATATTGAGTCTAGTTTTAAGAAACTACGAGGTTGTTTTATACATTGTTTGTACCATGGTATTTGTCCCACCAGCAGCATAAAAGAACTTCAGCTTCCTCGCTACCTTTCCAGCTCTGGCATGCTCAGTCTTTGTCCGTATCAGCTACACTACATGGAGGACAGTGGAACCTCACTCTGTTTTTATTTGAGCAAACCTAATGACTAGTGATGTTGAAAAAAGATGCCTCTGTCAGGCAAGGTGGTGCACACTTTTAATCCCAGCACTTGGGAGGTAGAGGCAGGAGGATCTCTGTGAGTTTGACACCAGCCTGGTCTACATAGTGAGTTCCAGTGAGCTACAGGGAGATCTTGCCTCAAAAAGACAAAATCAACATTCCCATTTCCTACTTTCTTCAACTAAAAAGATGCCTCTTCAATCCTTCTACCCATTTTTATTGGGTTTTGTTCATCTTAGTATTGAGTTTTAAGAGAAGAGTTCTTTGCACATCCTGGAATGTGTCCTGTATGCTGCATATTATTGTACAAATATTCTTTCCCAGTCTCTGATTTCCATTTCATTTTCTTCTCAGTAAATGCTGAGAAGATAAACATCTCAAAGTCCATGAAGTACAGCTTATCCATGTTTTCTCTTGTACATTAGACTTTATTTGCCAAGCTCCCAATCACTAACACTTCTTCTAGAAGTTTAATGGCTTTGACACTCACATTTAAGTCTATGATGAGCTTCAGCTTGTCTTGAACATGATGTTACAGTTAAGGTCCCTCTTCTTTCTTTTTCTTCCTTCATTCCTTAGTTTCCATCTATTTCCATAGATCCAAATATATGTCTACATAATTATTCCAGCACTACTTGCTGAAAGACTTTTTCTTAGCCAGTTGACTTAATTTGACATCTTTGTAGAAATTCATAAGTTTATAAGTTTACTTCTACTTCACTACTCCTTATCTGTCCTGATGACCACAGCTATAAAATGTCTGGAAATCAGGTACTCTAAGTGTCCCCAGTTTTGTTCATCTCTTCTTCAAAGCAGTGTTTTCAAATCAGCAAGTCACAATGTACAAAGCAGAAGACCAATTCACCAGACATCATGCTGAATCAGAGAGCTTAAGGAGAACTGACAAGACTGGATTCTCAGGTGAGAGATGTGTAACCATGAAGTCTATATAAATATCCCCAAATGAAAAACTCTGAAATCTTAAACTTTTCTGGTCTCAGGCATTTGATAAGGGATACCTGTATGTGATACTGAGCCCTAACTTTTGATGCTATTATAAATAGCAAAGTTTTTAATTACACTTTCTAATTGTTCATTGTTAATATGCAAAAGTATAACTGGTTTTAAACATTGGCCTTATATCCTTTAACCTTGTTAAACTCACATTTTCTTCTAATGGCTTCTCCTGTTTTAGACTCTAGATCATCTGAACAATCATGTTGTCTATGAACAGAATTTTCCTTCTTTTCCCATCGACGTGCTTTCTCCCCTACTTTTGTTGCTGCACTGACAAGAATCTTGAGCGTTATTTGAATCCAGAAACTGGAAGAAGGCATTCTTGTCTTGTTCCTCATCTTACTCAAACGCTATTAAATATATGTTAACTCTGTATTTTCATAGATGCCTCTATCAGGATGAAGAAATTCCCTTCTATGCCTACTATTCTGAGAGATTTTTATCAGGAATTAATGTTAGATAAAGTGAAATCCTTTCTAGATCGATTAAAATAGATGTATAGTTTTTCTCTTTTAGCCTGCAATATAAATGAGTCTGATTAACTTTCTTTTCATGTGAAACCAACCTGGAATAAACCCCAGTCACTAATCACCAGGGAAACACAAATCAAAGCCACGATGACAGATCATCTCACTCTAGTTTGAATGATAATCATCAAGAAGACAAGTGCTATCAAGAATGTGCTACTGGAAATGTAAATTAAGTTAACGCTTGTTGAAAAAGTACTGAGGGGAGCTGGAAACATGGCTCGGTGGTTAAGAGCACTGGCTGCTCTTGCAGAGGACCCAGATTTGATTCCCAGCACCCACATGGCCACTAACAACATCTGTAACTCCAGTTCCAGGGGATCCAACACTCTCTTCTGACCTTCACAAGATTGCATGACATACATGCAGGCAATACAGTCATGCACAAAAAATAATAAATAATTTTTTAAAGTACTGAAATTCTTCAAAATATTAAAAGTAGAATTACTATACCATCCAGCAACTCCTACTACTGAGTTTAAATCCAAAGGAACCAAAATCAGTGTGCCAAAGAGATATCTTCTTCAATTTCATGTTTACTAAAGCACTGTTCACAATAGCCAGTTCATGAAACCCAACCTAAGTGTCCATCAGCGGACGAATGGATAAAGAAAAGGTGGCATGTGTGCACAATAAAATATTATTCAACCATTAAAAAGGATGAAATTTCACCATTTGCAATATGGAAGGAACTGGGAGATGTTAAATGAAGTAAGGCAGGCCCACAAACATCAAGTAGAGCATGGTCCCACTCATGCTGGGAATGGGAATATGCTAATCTCATTGAAGAGTAGAAGGCAGATACCAGAGGCTGGGGGTGCAGGGTGTGAAATGCAGCCATGGGAACTGTTAGAAGCCAGGCCCAGTGTGCAGTGACTGCACAGTGCAATGGCCAGAAAGCAAGATGCTGCATTCTCTCTCAAAACGCTGCAAGAAAGAATCCCTAATGCTGTCACTACAAAGACATGATCAATATCTGAGGGCAAAAATATGCATCTCATGATTTATACATTACACAATGTACCCATGTATCAAAATAGCACATGGAGCCACATAAACATATGCAATTTATATGTTTTATGTACCTGCTTAAAATCAATTTCAATTTAATTACATTATGAATAACAATAAAAAGGGCTCTAGAGTGAGACAGCCTGGATGACAGCTTGGCAACTCCCACCTAAGTGACCACGTGTGCACGTATTATCACCCCTGAGTCCACCTTATCTACAAAAAGAATGTTAGAAATACACAGCTGCTTTGGGTGCTGTAAAGTTTAACTGAAAAAGCCAAACAAAGCTTTAACACTACTCCTCCTGTAACTACTCAACAGTTGTTAATATATTTATCATGACAACCCCTCACACACCAAGGACAGTGACCTCATGCCAGTCTGGCAGACACAGTATTCCCATTGCTGTCCCCAGTGGAACCTGTACCCACCACTGGCTGCACTGAGTCATCCGTGCAGGTTGAAGAACTCTGCTGATCCAATAACAGACACAAATGTCACTTCCAATGAATGGAACTGTTTCTTTCTGTCTCATTTTCTTCCCATCAGGATTGAAGCACCTCCATTTTAGAGAAACCCTCACTCAGAAGGGCCAAACATTCATTACCCTTGCTCTTTCACGTCCTCCCCATACAGTGATTCTGTTCTATATTTACAATGACAAACAATAAAATTCTGAAAGCAAACTTAAAAACCTAAGTTGAAACTTGCTGAGGGACCCTGCTGCTAAGGTTGAAGTCCACCATGTCCGGATAGCTCTAAGGGGCTCAGTGCTATATGGAAGGACTCCCTTTCTCAGCAGGGGCCTCCTGCTCTCTGCCTGACTTACCTGGAAAGTGCCACCAAGCACGGATGCCTGACCTTATTGAGAACATGACCTTTGGCATAGTTACCTGAAATAAAACTGCCCCCAGGGTTTTTTATATGATAATTAAGCATTGCCCTATAGTCCGATGATAGGATCCCCCCACCACATGTAAATAAAGCACACTATGAGCACCTATCAGCTGAAGCTTTGGCTGCTGCCTCCACACTATATTTTCCCTGACCCTCACTGAATAAACAGAGCTGTATCACTGACTCTGACTCCCCAGAAGGACTTTTCCGTCATGCTCACTGGCCATCCTGACCCTGTTCTTCGCTTCTGCTCCCTTTGTCCTCATGAATCGGTGGCCAACAGTCCTCAAGGGGAAGGAGAGACCCACAGCTGGCACCCAAACGTGAGGCTTCTGGAACACGCGGAGTTTGTGAATACCCCCTCTCTCCAAGAGGTAGCAGCAGCTTTGCCTTGGCCATCCCACCCTTAAGGATCAACAGTCTCTCCTCTTTTTCCTCCTTTTATTTTCAGTCTGAGTCTTCGCATGATACGGTTAAAGACAAAGGAGTAATTGAGGCTTTCTGATCAGGGCTACCCCCTGATGTTAGCCAAAGGCTCTTACTCCACTGAATGGACCCCGACTTCCTGCCTGGGTGTAGACAAAGACCCCCATCTATACATCTTTCTAATGCAAAAACTGGTCACGCAATGACCAGTTAATTGCTCTTAGAGCCGGTCGCAGGATCTCTTAAATTTGTGGACAGGCTTGCGCTGTGGACAAGGTGGAATATCCTGAGGTTTTCGATCCCAGGCATGTTCCCCTAGGAATCGGCATTTCACCCCCTTTCCTTTTCTATCTTGAACAACACCCTTAGAAACAAAATCCTCAAAGTTCCAAAGGATTTCCACACAAGCTTTGAATTCAACTTCTAAGATGACAAACTTCCTTATCTGTTTTGTTATCTCACCCCTGGGGCACTCAGGCTCAAGCTAAACCAGTTAGGTGAAAATTTAAATTGACCTGCCTCAGGAGAAAAAGGCACTCAGGCTCCAAGTGTACCATAACATAAACAAAAACAAAGGATTTAAAGCAGCAGCTTGTGCCATAGACAAACAGAAAAAAGATTTTAAAAGCCATTTTTTCCATAAAATTTTTCTTGGGGAAGGGGCTCATCTGAGAGGACCACCCCACATGGAGGGCTTTCTCCTATAGTCCTCCGCACCCCCACAGGCTTCCTGGTGAGAATTTAAATTGACCTGCCACGTGAGAAAAAAGGAGGGGTGGGCTCTCTCTCTCTCTCTCTCTCTCTCTCTCTCTCTCTCTGCTTTACTTTCAGTTAACACCTTCACGAAGGTCTGGATACAGTTTGCAGGTAGCTGAAGCCTCTTGGTCGGGGCAACTCCCCGATATTGGCCGAAGGCCCCCTGCCCTCTTTCCAGACCCCAACAGCCCAACTGGGTGTAGGCAATAACCTTTACAACTATCATAAAATCTGATAACACAGCAACCAGTTAAAAGTCACAAGGACAGCTGCCAGTTTCTTAAATCTGCGGCTAGGCTTGTGTATGTCAAAACGTCTCAATCCCCCGGTGGCAGGCTGCCTCGGGAACATTGAACGCCACTGACAACACTTCCTTTCTTTTCTATAATGGGGAATTCAGCAGCATGCAAAAAAAAAAAAAAAAACCTGCAAATTCATTCCCTTAGAGCCCTACTTAAATCAAGAGGACTTAAAATTTCCCAAAAGGAAGGCTCAAAATTTTGGAATGAAGTATTTCAAT
The DNA here is from genome assembly GCF_000622305.1 of Nannospalax galili. Classification (NCBI taxonomy): domain Eukaryota; kingdom Metazoa; phylum Chordata; class Mammalia; order Rodentia; family Spalacidae; genus Nannospalax; species Nannospalax galili. Next base: position 55,582 of record NW_008336953.1, read on the forward strand.
TCACATCCTGGATCCTGTTGGCAGACATTTCTAACCCAGAGGTCTGGACCCGTGTTGCCTATCTGGCTCGTAAGAAGGAAATCCAAGAGAGGCACCATTTGCCCCTTTCCTTCCTCCCCATAATAGCTGACATCCAACAATGCTTAGAAAACCCACCTAAAACTGAAGAGAATTTACTAGACAGAAAACAAATAGGGGATAATAAAGAGGAAGGCTCAAATAAAGAAAAAGACCCTAAAGATTGCCCAACAGCAGATTCGACAACCCTAAAAAATAAAGAAAAAAAATCCTGAAGATTGCCTGGTAACAGATCCAACAGCCCAAAAAATAAAAATTTACCAAGTCAGACAAAAACCACCCATCATCAAAAATAACCTTTACCCCCCTCTTCCCCCCTATGAATCCTCATGGACTGATTTAACAGACCCAGATGTTAAAACCCAGACTCCAAAAACTTCCGAAGATTCCCAGATAAATCCTCCTCCTCCTTCACCGCCAGCGCAACCATCTGCAGCGCCATGCCCCACAGCCATTGAACAGCTCTCTAATCTCAAGGATAATGGGAGTTATTGCCCCCAGGATCCTCAGCCACAATGGCCTCAAGACCCAAAAACCCCACCTATAGAAGCTTTCCCTGTTAACCTACACCCCATAACAAGACAACATCCACTGGCTTGGTACCCCCTCCCAGCAGCAGACTTAAAAGAACTATGCCAAGCCATCTGTGAGGACAGGATCCATGCTCCATGGACCAAATCTATACTACAAACCTTTAATACTAACATCCTAAGCCCCCAGGACTGGAGAGATATCTGTCGATCCACCATCCCCAGTCCATTATTTGGACAATGGGAGGCTTTATTTAGAGATGAATGCCTGATGCAGGTTAAAAGGAATAACATTCATAATCAACAACTAAGACCACAACAAGGGCAAAAGCCACCACCTGGATTCATAGACTGGAATTATGACCAACTGTTCAGTCAGGGCAATAATTCCTGCCAGCTGTTTTGAACAGGTCCGCTTATGTGCACTACAGGCCTGAGACCGCCTAACCCTCTTGTCCACAGGGCCTAGAGAGACCTCCTTATTAACCTTCCTAAAACAGAAACCAACTGAAACCCTCCCAGACTTTATACTAAGAGTACAGGCCTTTGTAGCTGCAACCTGACCCAACTGAAACTGTTTTAAATGTGGAGAAACTGGACACTGGAAAGAAAATTGCCCAAAAAATGCTTCGGTCAGCCCCCCACCCCCAATACTATGCTCTAGAAATTTTATGTCAGGGAAACATTTCAAGGAAAAAATTAAATAATTGGAAACACAGACCGCCCCCTAGTGGGCTGTCAAAAACCCACAGAAATCATAATATACTCAAATGCTAGCAGATATAAAACTAACGAATATGTTTGCTTTCCTTTCCGACAGACAGATCCACCATGCCTCAAGAAAGTTGATACCTATGGGGGCTGCCGCTATTTCAATCCCTGTAGGTTGGAACTAGGATTAACTGTGGGATATCAGGGTATAACAGGACAGGAAAGACCCATCTACCTAAAGGATAATAAGTATCTCTATGGGAACCATGACTATTCCCTAATATATGGTGTAGATCCATGGGACAATGGCTAGCATGTCGGAGTAATGGGAAAGTTCTACCCGGATGCATTCTCTAGCTACCCTACCACTGACTTTCATATCTCTCGACAGCTTGTACCTGCAGCTAAGTCCGTGCTAACTCATCATAATATTTTTCTACAGGAAAAACAAGCATAGGACCAGATAAGATCAACTATGTCCTGGAGCCAATACATTCAATATGTTGCTAACTTTCTTCCCTTCACCACCCACCTTAATGCCTGTGTTTCTTTTGTGCATCCAGCAATAGACCTTGACTGACAGCAGTACCACCCTTCTTTACCCAGAAACCAAAAAAGATTTCACCAACTTTCATCTGATGGATATTCCCTTATTTGAACAACTGTCTAACCAATTTGCATTTCCAGCAAGAGTAAGCCTACTCATTACAAATGCCTCACTAAAATTACTCTCTCCAGGGCAGCATGCATCCCCTCTCCTCTTTTTCTACAGTGCAAAGGAAAAGCCCAACACTGTGTTAACTCCTCTTTGTCCACCTTTCGTGTACCTATAATGATTACACGCCAGGTGTACTTATTCAAGGAAGAAGAGGATGCCCTACTCCTTCACAGCCGCCAGCAGAGAGAAATCTTCATCCCCCTGCTACTGGGAATTGGACTCACCCTCTCCCTGGGTGCCAGAGGTGCTGCGACTACTGCTATTATACAAACCCATAACCTGGAGGGAGACTTTTGAGACAAGCTTGACGAGGCAATGGCATCCACGGCTGACAGCCTTGAGTGTCTCCAAAGACAAATGAACTCTCTTGCCAGGGTTGTGCTCCAAAACAGAAGAGCACTGGACTTAATAACTGCTGAACATGGGGGGACATGTGTAGTATTGGGAGAGGAATGCTGTTTTTTTGTAAATGAATCAAATGTTGTTGAGACCAATGTTAATACTCTCAAAAAACTTCGTAATGATCTATTTTCAAGATTTCAACCCACTGAACAATTAGGTTGGTTTAGTAATCCCTTGTTTTCATGGATCCTACCCTTTGTTGGCCCCCTGGTCATGCTGTGTGTTATTTTGATGCTTGCTCACTGTTTTATAAGATTTCTTCATGGACAAATTACTGCCATTGCTAAAATCTAACAATCAGATCATGGTCAACTATCAAACTTTGGATTCTCCTGCGATAGATAAGTTGGCTCTTAAAGCTTGTGATGACACTTCTCCATTGTAAAACAAAACAGGGGGAGATGTTGGGGGACCCTGCTGCTAAGGTTGCAGCCCACCATGTCTGGATAGCTCTAAGGGACTCAGTGCTATATGGAAGGACTCCCTTTCTCAGCAGGGGCCTCCTGCTCGCTGCCTGACTTACCTGGAAAGTGCCACCAAGCACAGATGCCTGACCTTATTTGGAACATGACCTTTGGCATAGTTACCTGCAATAAAACTGCCCCCAGGTTTTTTCTATATGATAATTAGGCATTGCCCTATAGCCAGATGATAGGATCCCCCACCACATGTAAATAAAGCATACTATGAGCACCTATCAGCTGAAGCTGTGGCTGCTGCCTCCACACTATATTTTTCCCTGAACCCAGCTGAATAAACAGAGCTGTATCACTGAAGCTGCCTCCCCGGAAAGTCTTTTCCGTTGTGCTCACTGGCCGTCCTGACCCCATTCATCGCTTCTGCTCCCTTTGTCCTTGTGGATCAGTGGCCAACAGCCCTTGAGAGGAGGGAGAGACCCACAGAAACTCTCACAAGATAGCACAGCAAGCAACTCTGAGATTTTTCTCAATGTTCTGTTGACACGTTAAATCTCTTATTTGCTGTTTTCAGTCTCTAGGGAAAGATTTTCTACAAATACAACTGATTAAGTGAGCACAAAACATCAGTAAGTTTGGCTTCATAGCTGAAAAAGCTGGTGTGTGTTCCATGTGCTTAGACACTGCTCTGGAGATATTATAGGAAAACTATGTTAATCTCACCTAAACATGGGCAGTTTTACTTTTCTAAATTACACATATATGGAATGACTTTTTTTTACATTTTTTTGTTAATTTATTTTTATTTTATGTCACGGCTCCTTTGAGATAGTCTCCATTGTCAAGGCGCCCCTTACCTTGCAATGAAGTAGCCCAAGTCCTGACACTGAGCATATTCTGTTCTCCAGCAATCTTCCACTTCCTGGCTTCAGCATCCCCTTCTCACCCTTGCTGCATCACAGCGGTGATTAATTAATGACTATGGTGGCTATCCACCATATTTGATGTTCCAGAGGCCAGGTGCGGTAGCACAAGCCTTTAATCCCAGCACTTGGGAGGCAGAGCCAGGCAGATCTCTGTGAGCCACACTTGGCTACATAGCAAGTTGTAGGCCAGCCTAGGCTACATGAGATCCGGTCTCAAAAAAAAAAAAAAAAAAAAAAAAAAAAAGTATTTCACGAAAGTAAAACACGCCCAGGGCCACTTGTATAAGAGCACTGAGGTAAAAATGAAGATGCAGTGGGCTCTTCTGAAGAAGGGCACAGGGCCGCAGTGAAGTCCATGGCTGGCCATGTAAGAAGACGTTTCTCCTCAGCTGATCTGGTTCAAAGAGATTCTCGGTGGAAGAATGTGGCCATTTACCATGTTCTTTGTGTTAGGATGATGATGGGATACTGGCAAAGGATCTAAAGGAGCTAGATTTTCAAGCTCCATATGATAGCTTATAACTTCCTCCCCAAAGCAGAAGAAAGACCTAGGAAAACATCACACTGAGAAACACCATGGCTGAAAAATCCAGATCATTCCTAAAGTGTGCTTGGCTCTCAAACATTTTTAAGGTACACATCAACCACCTAACTGCACTCTTTCATCTCATATAGCTCAAGGAAGGAAAGAGGTAGTGGGGGAGACAGGCTTGAGCCTAGGATGAAAGACTTATTGACAGCCATACAGCAGGCCAGAGGCAACTGCCTGACCACTGGAGCCACAAGGAATGCCTTGTGACATTTGCTCCCATTAGCAGATCATGAGACTGATGCTTAGAGCTTGCCATTCCCTAATCATCACCCTTGAGATTCTAAATTGCAGCACTTAGATATTGCAACAGCCTGGGTCACGTGGATCCCAGGAATCCACGCCCCTTACAGGAAACCCAACCCGAGTAACCTGAAACCTATTATGTTAATAAGGTGTCTGAGTCCCGATGTCATGATAGGGCACAGCCCTGCCAAAGATCTGAGTTGTAATTTCTTGATTGGACCCCTACCCCTATATAAGCTTGTGCCCTTCTACAATAAAGTGGATCTGTGTCATCGAACCTGGTCTCCTGTGTCTGAATCCGGCTAGGCTGACACAGTCTCCTCACCAGCCCTGGGGTCCAGGATCCAGCAGAAGTAGCTACTATCGGAGGCAGTGCTTCAGCAGAGTAGAAGAGCAGACTCAGCGCAACAACGTGCTGAAGAGAGACCACAGCTTGCAGCTTCAGAGAGGAGCGAAGGGCAGTGCCCGTGAGATCAGGGGCAGCACCCAGAAGGCGACGCCCATGCGATTGCAGGCAGCACCCGTGCAATCGGAGGCAGTGCACTTACGGGTCACAGGCAGTGCCTGAGCGAGCGGAGGAGCAGCGCCCAGAGACAGCACCCAGCACCGGAAGAGTGGAGAGGTGGCCGCAGCTGGCCGGGGCTGCAAGGTGGGGCTTTCCTATGGCTTTCTACTTCCCTTATGGAACAATACCGAGTCCATATCACAGTACGCTTTTGTATGCGTAGGCTAAACCATAAGGATTGACCCTGCTGAGGCAATGGTAAGGCCAGTTGCAGTGCTTTCAAGGTTTAGCCCCTTCCATTCAGTTCCATCCTACCAAAAACTGGGGCAAGGACAAAAGAATACTTTAATTCAACAGCCCATGTCCTCGATATCTAGACCGTAATACCTAGTTTGCTTCAGAAGATAGTCCAGGACACACCGAGGTTCATGCCACTAAAGAAAGTTACACTGTTATGCTGGGAACCACAGAACTAAGATCCAATGTGTTTTATATAAAAACCCCATCAGTGTATCAGAAAAATGTAATGGTGAAAAATGCAAACTTAGGGGCTGGAGAGATGGCTCAGAGGTTAAGAACACTGACTGCTCTTGCAGAAAACCATGGTTCGAATCCCAGCACCGACACGGCAGCTAACAACTGTCCGTAACTCCAGTTCCATGAGATCCGACAGCCTCTTCTGTCTTCCATGGGCATTGCATGACATGGGTGCACTTATCTACTTGCAGGCATTACAAGCATACACATAAAATAAAAATAATAAATAAAATAAAATAAAAATAAATAAAAATAAAAACCCATCAGCGTACCAGAAAAATGTAATGGTGAAAATACAAATTTAGGCTGGTGAGACAGCTCAGCAAGTGCAAACTTACTGCTAAGCCTGGTGACCTGAGTTGTATCCCCATGACCCACAAGATGAAAGGGGAAAAATCAACTCCCAAAAGTTGTCCTCTGACTTCTACAACCTTGCCTTGGCACATGAACACCTCCCCTCCACACACGGAAAAATAGATAAATAAATAAATGTAAAAATGCAAATTTAATAAGCTTCCTTTAAATATTAAGCTTTCCCAAAACATTGAGAGGAAAGTTCTATTTATCCCAAGTTAAAGCATCAGTATTGAGCAAGACCACAGGTAATGTATGTACAAATACATTTCTAGGTCAAGGAATGTGGGAATTTCTCCACCTCTATCTTGATACAGACCTACCTTAAAAGCAAGGCTCTACCCTCCACGCCTTCATGAAAAGGTCCCAAGAGCATCACTTCATTTCCTTCTCTCCACCACACTTACTTTACACATTTGGGCTTCCTAGGTTAAACATCTCTTCTACACTCTTGATCTACTGAAAAGCCAGAATAGAGCAGCTGTGGCAGCTCATAAACAAGAAGGAATCCTGACTGTGCAGAAGCAACCAAAGGTGATGTAACAGAAGACAGAGAGAGGGTGTTTAATCTCCTTAGGAGAGAAAGAGTTAAGAGATCTGAGAGATGATGAGAAATGCTCAGTACTGGGGTCTGAAATCCTAAAAAGAGACTGATTTGAGTCACCAGTGGAGAAGCAGTTGGAAAACTGACAGATCAGTTTCCAAAGGAAAAGAGAAGCAATGCACCCACCCAATGCCCTGTTTGTTAACTTTATTTTCTAATTTTCTCCCGGTAGATAGTCTCATTTTCCTACTAAGTTCTGCTTCATAAAGAGTCAAACCTCACACGTCTTCTCTGTCACTGCTAGTTCTAGCAGCCAAAAATATCTCTGAAGTACTGCATAATACTTACCAATGCTTAATTAACACCACCTTCTACACACATGGCATACCATTCATGTCTTTGAAGTCAAAGGACATCTTTATGTTACATTAATGCATCCATTCAATGAAAACTATTAAAGCTCTACCACATGAGGCCACTATATCAGATAGACTGCTTAGAAGGCACTCAAAGTTCTTGCTCTTCTGAACCTTATGCTATGCAAATATTGTACAATGACAAAATGATGCTGTGCCTTGCACCATTTTTAGTGCACTTCAACCTATTTGTGAAACAAGTTCTTGTAATTCTGTGATTTTCTTCCAATACCAGCAAATAGTCTAAACTTCTTATATCAAAATGGCAATGATATGGTTTGGGTAAACTTGCTACTTACCTCATATCTACAGATAACACAGCATGTTCTTAAAGTCCTTTATCCTCAAGTTAATACACACACTGAAGCTATTAGAAAAAAAAAGTTTATCAAATTCTTTTATGTCTCAAGAGTATGAATTTAAGGTATCCTTCCCATGAGTCTTTACTTCTTATTCGTGTGTGTGTGCGTGTGTGTGTGTGTGTGTGTGTGTGTGTGTGTGTGTAACACCAAGTGCTTATCTATACTGCTCATTGCTCCCCACTTCATTCTTTGAGATAGGATCTCTCAGAACTTAGAGCCTGCTGTTCGGCTAGCTAGTGGATCCTCCTGTCTCTGTGCCCCACCACCCACTCTGGGATTACAGATGTTTCCCAACATACCTGGCTTTTGCACAGGTGCTGGGGATCCCACTCCCTCTTTTTGAAACTTACCTGTCTGTCCCATCCTCAGTGCTCTCCTCCACACTCACTTCCTCTCTGCTCTGACTATCTGTGCTGGATAGCTTTAGTGTCAACTTGACACACCTGGGTTGAGGGAGCCTCAATCAGGGAATTGCCTCTATTGGACTTGCCTGTGGCCATGTCTGAGGGGCATCTTGATGAGTGGTGTGGGAGGGCCCAGCCCACTGTGGGTGGTGCCACCCCTGGGCAGGTGGGCCTGTGTTGCATAGGAAAGCAGGCTGAGCAGGGGCCAGGGGAGCAAGCCAGTAAGCAGCATTCCTCCATGGCCTGTACTCCAGCTCCTGCTTTCAGGTTCCTGCCCTGAGTTCCTACCTTGGGCTCCCTGATGAACTACAACCTGGGAGATGTAAGCTGAATAAACCCTTTCCTCCCCAAGTTGGTAGTGGTCAGAGTGTTTTGTCACAGCAATGGAGAAACAAACTAGAACACTATCCAAATTCTTCTCTTTCATGTTGGCATCCCCAACTCATCTGGCAATGGCTTTTTTTTCTGAATTATGCTGATCAAATATATAATTTCTAAAATATACATAATATATGGGCATGTGTATATATATATATATATGCAACAAATTTCTTATATAAATCTAAAACCACTCAACACTTAGATTTAAGTTTTCCTTTATTATTCTATAAATATTTCATATAAGGTTCTTCCTCTCCCCCCTCTCCTTTCTATCCTCCCTTCCGTATTATCTCTCTCTCTCCCTCTCTCTCTGTCAGAATATACCAATAAGATATAATAAGCTATCAGAACACACCCATCTCTGTTGTGTGTTCACTAGCATCCAACAATCTATGCAATCTTATGCATTTTCGAAGGTTAGACAAGTGACTGAAATAACTATTGGTATTTGTAAAGTCATAAACAGTACCTTATATGTTTTGATTATTTGATAAAATTATTTTAGATCCTAGTATTACTAGAGAAAAATTCATTTTACTCATAGCCAAACTTCCGGGGAAGTCATATTTTAATTAAGAAGGAAGAGGGGGGAGGAGGAGGTAGAGATTTTCACATATCAGCATAACTGTTGCTAATATCGTCTTATTGACCTTTACAGTTTAAGGTAACACCACTTAGATCAGGAAGGCAATCGATTAGTTATGAGTTATTAATGTAGGAAGAGAAAGTCTGATAACTGAGACATCAAAGCTAATAATATCTTGTCCATCAAAACTAAGAATATCTTATGACACATAATAATCAGACCCAGGTCTTTTTTCCCTGTGGGGTGAGACAGTCACCCAGAGTGGCAGTTTCTCCCTGAGTGGTAGAGAGACCTGTCAGGCAATGAAACCACTTCCCCTTCATAGAGATGACTTTGAACCAACTAAGCTCACCTACTGCCCATCAAAATCAAGAGGCAAAGTTTCAAGCCAAACAGGGAATGCAGAGTGTAGAAAAGAATAATAAGACTAATTAGAACTAAATACACCAGAAAGAATCAAAACAAGAGGGCTCAGGCTCCATTGAAGAGCAGGCAGAGAAGGGTGACCAGCAAGGTGAAACAAAGGGGTGTCAGCTTAGAAAGAAGCCATAATAGGGTGAGTTAAGGAGAGATACCATTACTGAGAGCAGCCTTGGCATCTCTGACGCCAGAGACCACAAGAGTCTAAAAGTCTCCAGAAGCACACATTCACACACACACTCTCTCTTCTGCACACACACACACACACACACACACACACACACACACAGAGCCACTGCACACAGTGTGAACTTGAAATCATAATTCAGTCTCAAGAAGGAGTCCCAACATTTTAAAATGGAACCAGGAACTCCTTATTACATGATTAGATTTCTGTTAAAGAGGTGGACAAGCCCTTCATGGGGAAATAACGCTGCTCCCAGAAGCCATGCGCTTTTAAACAAGAACCCCAGTACCAGGTGCAGGATACTTCCCTGTGAGTTGTTGGTCAGGGAGTCTCAGAGGCCTCCAAACAAATACAACCTGTTGCCATTGTTCTTAGTTGCCCACCAGATGGAAAGACCCTAGTGCTGTAGATACCACATATTTTGGCTACAGGGCTCAGAGAAATCAAGCTGGAAGCTTCCTCCGTGCTGGCTAGCATTCATAGTGCCAAGAAGCACAGGCTATGTAGGGAGAAAAGTCATAAACAGTCTCACCGAGTTGTAGACAATGTGTACTACAATACCAACCAAAACCAGGCAAGATGGCTCAGTGGCACAATAGTGACATGACTATATTGGGGTAACCAACCACCCTGTGATTTGATTTGAGGCTGACTCCACAGGAGGAAATACGCATCTAATATTGTAAACCTTGTCCAAGGCCTATGGTAGTGGTGGGAGGGGGGTGGACCCAAGGAGAGGTGGGGGAGGGGAAGGGTGTGTTGTTTATTAAACTGTCTTAGAAACCTTTATCTTAAACACCATGGTAGGTGGAAAGCAGAGGCTAGGAAGGAGGGTGGTTACTGAACTGGGCCACCTGTGGCACCCCTTGGGTCACCTGGCATCACTTCTGCCTTATTCCTGTGAAACAAAACTTTAAAGCAGCCGGAGTACCCAGGCTGAGGAAGAAAAAACTATAGGCAAAAAAACAAAGAGGATGCCTGCTAGATGCAAATGGCTTGAGAGGCAGCGTGAGTTTTGCTTTCTTGCCATCCAAAACAGTTTGGTGGACTTGTGCCAAAACTGGAAATAAAAGCCTGCTCTTTCCTCCCTGCACCCTCTAGAGCCGCCTTTGAAGTCACATGTGGTCCACAGGGCACAGACGGAAACAGAACTCGGGCTCTTTTAAAATTTTATTGAATATGGTTTGGAATTAGACAGTGACCTTCAAATATTTACAAAAAGTCATTTTAGCTCCTTCTGAGCTGTGCTAAGCTTTTTCTATTATGCACTGGAATTTAAATCCTTGTTTCCCTCTGGTTATACCTTCTGGTCCCAGAGACAGTCCTGGGAACTTGGCCCAGTCTCCTGGATCTGACTTAGGTGCCGCCTGGGTGGACCTGCTCCAGCTCCCAGCTTGTAGGGACTGGGGCTGGCTTTGCAGCCACCTGGCAAGCCTTGGCCAGCTTTGCAGCCTTCTGGTTACCTCTGACGAGCTCTCCAGGAGACTACAAGCCCTTCTTAGTTCACCATTCTGCCTTGGCCTATGGGATGGCATGCAGCTGTCCACCTGACACCACATAAAGGGAAGAAAGACACTATACTTGAAGTAGTGACAATGTCAGCATCTATCAGCAAAAGTGGGGCACTCCCTGGTCAACCTCAGTATAACCTTATGTAAATAAATATTTGGATTGTCCAGCTTTGCTAGCAACCATACTGAGCTTAGTATGCAGAACTGTCTGGAAACAGTCACACTAGGAGTCAAAAACTCAGAGAGGAAAACAAAATATTTATACTTTTAAGTGCATCAACTCACCCACTGTGAGAACTCTACAGGGGAAAAATATCAAAATGCCAGGTGCTAAGCATAAGAGATTTCATTGTAGATATCAGAATATGGGATCTTTTCCCTAGAGACAAGAGCTGAGTACAATCTTAATGACCAAGTAATCCAAAAACTTAAAGAAACAGCTGCCAGAAGTTAATGGTTTAGACTAATAGGGTCAAAGAATACACAGGCCAATTAGGAGTCCCCACTGACTGACCAAAGATGAGACAACTTTAAAACCAGAGAGAATAACTACAAAGATTCAAACACAGCCAATCTGAAAATCCTTGGGTTTATAATGAGTTGGCAAAATTCCTACCAATCCTTCCTCTCCCCCTGACCAAAAGTGGAAACTAGCCCCCTTGCTGGCCACCAGTGGAGGTCTCTAGGGCCCCCCAAGTCAGGATTTTGAAAATTGATAGAGTGAGGAATATATCCTGTCTTTTTAAAATTATATTTCAGAATGATCAATTAGCTGATGATCAAATTACCTCTATAAGTGAATCCTAACTAGTACATTTACTACAAGAATGATGGAATGAGGACATTATTGTTCATAATTCCTAGGGAAGACGTCAACAGCTACAAGAAACAAATTAAGTGAAAGGTCGACGGGAACTTTACAAGATGACAGGCAAGCTGACAGTTTAAAACCTGTTGTATCTGAAGGACCATTCACAGGCCCCTCAGGTTAATAAGTCTGACTGCACTGTCTCAAAGAACATCTCACTGCAAAGAATTATGAATGACGTAAAGTGTCATAAAAGAAAAATATCTTGAAAGCAGGAAGGAGGGGGAGGGAGGAAGGAGGGAGAGAGAACGAATGAACTTACAGGAACGAGGTTAAAAGTTACATCCTCATTCTCAGAAACTATATAAGCAAGAGAGTAGAAAAATGTTTAGTTTTGACAGAAAAAGAAAACTTGACCAACCTAGAATTCTGACCCCTGCGAAACGGTTCTCCAAAAATAAAAGGAAAATGAACTCCTCAAACATTGACAGAATGTCTTACCAACACAACTACTTTGCAATAAAGGGCTAAAGTTCTTTAGAATGAAGAAAAATTATGAAGGTCAGAAATGGGTCTACATGAAGAAAGAAGCTCCTCAAAGAAAGAAAAGGTGAAGGTGAACCAAGGCTATCGTTCTTTTACTCTTTAGATAGTAGGTACGCGTCTCCTTTTCAGTTGTATTTATTTTTTAATTTTATGTGTATGAGTGTTTTGCCTGCACATATGTAAGTACACCAACATTGTGCAGTGCCCACAGAGGCCAGATGATGACATCGGATTCCTTGAAACTGGAGTTTTGGACACCTGTTAGCAGCCATGTGGGTATTTGCAACTGACCCTGGGTCCTCTGCAAGAGTAGCCAGTGTTCTTAACCACTGAGCCATCTCTCCAGTCCCACACTTTTCAAATTAAAAAATAATGTATTCACTTCGGTACGCTTATGTGCATGTTATATGAGTGTGTATATATGTGCTTATAACTGTTGATAAAGTGAAATTAATGTCACAAGGGATGGGAGAGAGGCACTAGGATTATTTCACTATTTTAATGCATTCATAAAACTCATGAAGGGGTGTGTTATTATTTGAAAGCAAAGCTGTATTAGTTCTAAATGTACACTGCAAACTAAAACAACCACTAAAAAAGTTTTTTTTTTAATGTGTAACTGATATCCTAAGAAATGCAAGACAATGGAATTATATTAAATGCTCAATGAAAACAACAAAAGTCAGGAAAATGTAGAAGACAAAATTAGTGGTAAAAGACCAAGCACAGGGGCTGGAGAGATGGCTCAGCAGTTAAGAACACTGACTGTTCTTGCAGAAGACCTGGGTTCGAATCCCAGAACCCACATGGCAGCTAACAACTGTCCATAACTCCAGTTTCAGGGGATCTGACAGCCTCTTCTGTCCTCTGCAAGCATTGCATGACACAGGTGCACTTATGTACATGTAGGCATAACACTCATACACATAAAATAAAATAAAAATAATTTTTAAAAATTTATTTTAAAAAAAGAGCAAGCACAGTCCATAGAACAGTAATCCAACTGGCAGGTATTGATCCAACCATACCAATAACTGCTTTGAACATCAGTATTCCAAATGTTCCAACTGAAAGAGATTGTCTGAGTGAATTAAAAAATAAATCCCAGAGCCCATGAGATGGCTCAGTGGGTAAAGGCACTTGCTGCCAAAGCCTGACAATCTGAGTTTGATCCTCAGGACCCACAAGGTGGAAGGAGAGAACTGACTCCCCAGGAGTTGTTCTCTGAGCTCCACACATATGCCATGGCACATGCACACCCAGACACGTACACACATACACCTGGGACGTTTACCAAAGCAAACCACATTAAACCCACCTCCACAAATTTAAGCAAGGCATGGCCTATAATCTCAGCATTTAGGAGATTGGGGCAGAAGGATTACAGCAAGTTTGAAGTCAGCCTGGGCTACATAGACTTTAACTCAATAAAATAAACAGCAAAAATTTAAAAGAACATAAATCATATGTCTGCTATCAGATCATGTGGTGGTTTGAATGAAGAACGTCACCCATAGGCTCCAAGTATTTGGTCACAATTGTGGCACTGTTTGCAAAGGTTTAGGAAGTGCGGCCTTGCCAGAGGAAGTGCGTCACAGCAGGCTTCGAGAGTTCCCAGCCCCATCCCATTCCCAGTTTCTCTCCCTCAGCTTCTTGTGCCTGCTTGAAGATGTGAGCTTTCAGTTCTGTATTCCGACCTCCTGCCATGCCACCTCTGCCACAACGGACCCTTACCTCTCTAGAACTAGAAACCAAAAAACTCTTCCTTCTATAAGGGGCCTTAGTCACTTAGTGCTTTATCACAGCAGCAGAAAAGGAACTAATACAGACCACAACACACTTAAATGAGAACTGAATAACAAAAGATAACCGGGGAGGTCAGGGACATAGCTGAGTTGTTAAGAGGGCTTGCCTAGCATACACAAAGTTCTGGGTTCTCTCCCTGGTACCACATAAAATGAGATGTGGTAGGGGCATGCCTGTAGTCCCAACACTGAGAAGATGGAGGAAAGAGGATCAGAAGTCCAAAGTCTTCCTCCACTACATAGCAAGTTTGAGTTCATCCTGGGATATGTGATACCCTGTCTCAGAAAGGGAGGGGGGAGGATGTAACATCTTTATGATCAAGGATGAAAACTGAGAATTCTGCATAAACTGTCAGCTCATCTCTTAAGCCTCCCCACATGATTAAGTCTCTTCACAATATGGTCTGTCTAATCCACTGTGCAAGTCCTGACACTACTGCATTAGGTCTTCATTTTCTCGTGAGGGATGCTGTCATGTGACACTTGTAAATAAATAAGCCTCTCTCCATTTATCTGATGTCACCCCGAAAGGAAGGAGGTAGAGTTTTTTCCACTCCTATAGACATTCTTAATAGGCCAATGTCTTAAAGAAACTGAGGCAGTCAGTTATGACCTCCCAGCACAGAAAGCTCAAGGCTAAATGTATTCACTGGTAAATTCTAGTTAAGTATTTGAAAAAGAAATACCAATACTCCACTCCAATAGCCTCTTTCGGAGGATAACAGCTGAAGGAATATGTCCTAACTCAATTTATGAGGCTAACATTCTCCTCAAACCAAAACCAAACAAACAGGGACAGCAGGTATCTTCCACAGTTAGGCCTCAGCAGATTGCTACACTACATGGCTCATGGTGAGGACTTTTCTCCTGTAAAAATAAATACACAGAAGCAACAAAATAACCTCCGCTCCACCCCACCCAACCCCACCCCCAAAAAACTGGCCCTAGAAAAGCACAGCCAAGCACAAAACTAATAAAATGTGGAGAGCGACAAGCTACCAAACTGCCATTTTGTAATACATGTGGAGCCTCTAGGGAACTCAGAGCCTGACCCTGACCTTGAGACTAAAACAGAAGTGCCATCTTTTTTCCTTCTTACTGAACTAGTCGTTTCTTTCAGCCCCTGAGTTTACAAGAGGAAGTGAGAAGAAAAACGAAATAAAAGAAGCTCATTTGGCAAGAAGCCGGATCAAAGCCCCTTAGCACCTGTCCCCAAACGCACTTGGTAAGATTTCTTACTACTGTATTTTTTTTAATGGTCAGCTTGCATCCTGGTTTTTTTTCCCCAGAAAGGCAGACAGAGCCTTCCTTCCCAATATCTTTAGCATATATCTACTAACATTGAGGAATGACTCTAATACCACAAATATACCTCAAGTTTATAATCCAGTGGCTCTGTGACTATTCTCTACTATGTAATTTCAGAGCATTCAGTACCCATTTGCAGTCACTCCACTTTCTCCTCTCTCCAAAAGCCACTGGCAACCACTAATCTACTCTCTGTCCCTATGAATGCACCTGTCCTCGGCATATCATATCAATGAAATTGTACAGTATGTGGCTCTGAGTCTCTGATTTCTACCCAATGTTTTCAAGACTTAGCATATTCTAGCACATATCAGTACTTCACTCCTTTTAAGGAGTGAATAATACTCCGTTGTATTGATAGAGCTCATCTCTTTATCCATTAATCAATCAATGGACACTAGAATCACTTCCACTCTGTAGCTGTTATACATAATGCTGCTATAAGCATTCCTGAACAAGCACTTGTACAGGGATATGTTTTCAATTTGGGAGCTAGAGGATGGATGGATGGATAGATAGATAGATAGATAGATAGATAGATAGATAGACAGATAGATGATGGATGGGTGAGTGGTTGGGTGGGTGGGTGAATGGATGGATAAATGATAGATGATAGACAGACAGAAAGTCAGACAGATAGATGATGGATGGGTGAGTGGTTGGGTGGGTGGGTGAATGAATGGATAGATAAATGATAGAGATGATAGATAGATAGATAGATAGATAGATAGATAGATAGATAGATGATAGATAGATAGATAGATAGATAGGTAGATAGATGATAGATAGATACATAGATAGATACATAGATAGATACATAGATGATAGATTAGATAGACAGATGATATCTCAAGGATAAGACTCATTGGATCATGTGGTAATTCTACGTTTCATTCACTTTTTGAGGAACTGATACACTGTTTATCAAAGCAGTCGTGCTTTCTACATTCTTAGAATCGATGTCCAAGGGGCCCAGTTCCTACACATTCTCACCAACACTTGTTACTGTCCATCTTCCTTTTACTTTTACTCTAACTGTCCTAATAGGTATGAAGTGGTTCCTCACTGGTACGTTCCCCTAAGAACTAATAATATTGGGTATCTTTTCAATGTGCTTAAATGGCCATTTGCATATCCTCTTTGGGGAACCATTGCTTCAACCCTTTTGCCTGTATTTAACTGGCTGTCTTTTCTTTATTGAGTTGTAAGTGTCCTTCATCTATCCAGGACAGAGGCCCTTTCGCAAATATATGATTTGCATATATATTTTACTTTAGGAAGAGTCTTTCCATCTTCTTGCAACTAACCTCTGAAAGACAGGTATGTACCTGAGTTTAAACACTGATGCATTCATGTTTTTCTTCTTTTGTTGTACTGCTGGTGCTGTGCAGGACTTCTTCCTAATTGAAGGTCACAAAGATCTATACCTCTGTTCTTCTCAATCCTGAGCATTCTATCCTTTTAGATCTCACCTTCAAGCCTTTGATCTATTCTGAGCTAATTTTATACAGTGTGAGGTAGAGGTCTAACTTCATCCCCTCACCAGCTTGCTTTCTGTGACACTTTCAGTCTATCTTTGTGAAGCCAAAGCCTTCACGCCATTTACCTCAGAGAAGCCACAGCTTTAAGGTAAGAAAAAGCAGGTGGTATGTTTAACAAAATGAAATTACTGCTGAAACCATAGAAGGGAGAAACTACTATCTCAGGAGGTCAGGCTCAAGGGAAGGTCACTTTCCATAGTTGAGTTATAACTGCTATAATTTCCCTGTGACACGTTTCCAAAGAAATCGTGTATCTCAAAATAATAGCAGCACAGAGCTTGGATGGATAATATGGTTACTATGACAACATCTCTGATTCTCCCAGGTGGTTTCCTCAAATTCAGAGCCTTGAGCTCCCTAGTCAGATACCACCTGAGGCGGATGGTCACCACTGGCCAGTACACAAATCATGGTCCTTTTTTTAAGCATAACCTCAAGATAATATTGTCTTCATAAAGAACTAAGAAGTGAGGCTCATCCCTGGTTCCAACACTTCCTCCTCTCCTACCGTTCAGAACACTTGCTTCTCTCCACAGCCAGAGTGAATGTGGCCTCGACACATTCAACACAACCTCAGCATAGTGTTCTCAGGAATCTGAGCCTTTTCCCTTTAAATTGTCTTGGTCTGACACCATGGCCACTCTGCCTCATGTCAAAATGCTGCTTTTCCTAGACTTATCAAGAATTCCTGCCCCACTTTGTGGGGTCAGTGTTTGCCACACTTCTCACACAAAGTCCAGTTGATTTTAGGAACATGCACCAGGTTTGCGGGAGCACCATCAGCACAGACAAAACTCACTTAGTTCGTTTTCTACAGACCAGCAGGTTTACTTAAGATAAACTCAGGTGCCAAAGTTGCCATGATTCAAAACAGCAACTACACATAATTTTAACCATGAAATGTTCTTCCCTGTGTTCTTTATAGTATTTCTGCTTCCAGGTTTTAGCAGCAGTGGTAGGCACTTGACAAAGGCAGAGTTGGGACAGGATTCATTCTGCTGTCTCATGTTTCTACGTTTTAGGAAATCCCATCCTACCCATGTAAACCTGCATGGCAAGGCAGGGCTGCCTTTTATATGGTCAATCCCTAATAATCATAATTTGGACAAATTCCTCTTTTTATAAGATTTTATCTTATGTTTAATTAAGTGTATGTGTGGGTTATGTGCATGTGAGTGCAAGGGCCCTTAGAGGCCAGAAGAGGGCATGTTGTAGGTCACTTAATGTGAGTGCTGGGAACTAAACTCGGGTCCTCTGCAAGAGCAAACACTCTGAACCACTGAGCCATCTCTCCAACCCCATGGACTAACTTCTACTCAAAGACTTCTTGCCAGTTAGAAAACTTCCAGAACATTTTCCTCCCTATCCTCACAACTATCCCCTCAGTATCTGTGTCTTTAATGACTGCAAATTACTTTTAATATTAGCATATGCAAAATATAATTAGATAGGGAAACCTTCTGGGATCAAATCATGTGCAGGGCGATTCCTGGGTCTAACTAGTCAGGATTTGCTTTAACCAAGAGAACATAATCTCATTTTACCTGGAAGGTACAAACAAATGCTTTATCTACAGTGCTACTGTGGCTTAACACAGTTTTAAGAATTCCTCATAAAATTCGTTTCAAGGCTGAGGATATTAGCTCAGTGTAGACTACTAGTCTAGCATGGGAGGCCCTGGATGAGACCTTCAGCATGCAAGAAAAAATTCTACCGGGGCTGAAGAGATGCTAATATACCTGAGCTTGACCTCTGGCCTAAACACGGGCATGCGTGCACACACAGACCCACATCGTGCGTGCACACCAAAACAGGGAACAGCTCCAACAGGCAGGTCCAACATACCCACAGAGCTTTCTACTGCTTTGAGGCAACACAGCACAGGCCTTGGGCAGCTGTGTAGGGTTCGTGGCAGGCATACACAATGAGGGCTTCTATGCAGGGAGCAGGGTGACCACCTCAGTTTGCTAGGGGCCTGTTATATTTTGAATCTGAAATGTGCCCCACAAGCTCATTTTGAGCAAGTCCCTCCAGCTTTTGGTGCTATTTTGAAGGTTGTGAAGCCTTTAAAAGGTAGGACCTGGCTTTCTGGAAGTAGGTCACTATGGGTAGGCCTTTAGAGATTATACCTGCGCCTGGTCCTGACCAAGGTCTGTTTCCTGGTCTGCCATCATGTGAGGCATCCCTACCATGTCCATGTCCTGCTACCATGAACTTTGCTCCTCTAGCTTACTGCTGCTCAATGTCTAAGAACAGTGTGGTGACTGTACTAATCTCTCCCTTAGTGTTTCAGCTTTGAAATCCATCCAAGGTCATGACCATTGAGCATGGCATCCTTAGCCACAGCCTGCAAGTGACATCACCTAAACAGAAGCCTAACTGGAGGTGGAGAGGAGCAGAGGATGGTGAGAATGGTAGAAATGGATTTCTATCAGTCAGTAGTACTCCTCTCTCCAAGACCCCCTCCTAGAGAGTGATGATGAAGATGTCCACAAAGGCAAAGTAGGAGGGAGCCTGAAACGCCTCTTCCCACAGTAGAAACTAAGGCAGTCTCCTGTTAATGGGGCAGCTGACAGCACTGTCCTAATTTGCACTAAACTCCTACAAAATAGGTCCATTTTCTACCGTAAATTTCTAAGATCAAAAAAGATGAAAGTGCTGGCCGTGTTGGTGCATACCTTTAATCCCAGCACTCAGGAGGCAGAGGCAGGCAGATCTCTGTGAGACCGAGGCCAGCCTGGTCTACACAGTGAGTCCTAGGATAACTGAGGCTACAGGGAGACGCTGTCTCAAAAAGAAGTTTAAAGATACAAGCATAGATAAGTATAGAGTTGGAGAGAATTAGTAGCCTTTGGGTTCTACAGAACACAATGTGTAGTTCCTTAAAGAATATCTTATAGAAGACAAAGAAAATAAATCTTTAAAAGAAATAAATGGAACCAGCGAGATGGCTCAGCACGTACAGTCACTTGCTGCACAAGCCTGGTGACCTGAGTTGAATCCCTAGAACCCACATAAAGGTGGATAGAGAAAACTCCACAAAGTTGTCTTCTAACCTCCACATACATGCTGCAGCACATGTGTGCCCACATACACACATCATACACACACATAATATTTCTAAATTTAAAATAATAAGTGGACCACCAACTATATGTCTACCAAGATTACAAAGGGGAGGAAATTCATAGTGCATATAAGCAATGTGCTATTAGAAGAACTAGGAGAGGTCAGGCCTCTGCCGGTTATTAGAGGGGAAGGGAAGGCATAAAGAGGTGACGGAGGATGACAACATCCAGAAAATGCACAAAAACGGTTACAGTCCTTTGAACCCTCATGTACCTGAGGCTATGCTATGTTTTCAGCAGCATCTCATCTAATCCTTATGACAGCTCTGAGGCAGATCTTACCCACAAAGTTTCTGAGAGGTTAAGTAACTCTCTAGGGTCACACAACTAATAAACTGCAGAACTATAATTCAAACCCAGGTCTACTTTTTTAAAACATGTGCTTGTAATAACCATACTAAACTAAAGAAAGAGAACCAGGAAAGAACAAAGTCAGCACGACAGAACATATTCACCAAGACACAGTGACTGCTAATATCCAAGACACTCTATGTAAGCAAAACGAAATGCAATTACCAAACATAAATAGCACATCACAATAAATAACCGTCATTATCCACAACTTCAAGATGTTCTTATGTATGACCTCTTCCTACTCTGATTCTATCTGTTCAATTGTGACTTGGTCTTCAAATCTGTTTGAAAGCAATTTAACAACAAAATTTAAAAGAGAACACAGTCAACTCTAGTTACAGTACATCCACAGAGTTCTCAGATGTTCAGAGCAGAGGCTGGTCTGGAAATTTCCATAATCAAGCTCCACAGCACCAGTGGAGCTCTTTCTGGGAATCCAAGTCAAGCTCTAAGAGCTATAATTCAAAGTAACATAAAGAAACCAGAAAAAGACATTTTTTCATTAGCATGAAGTTTTTGAGCTACGGCCAAAGGTTTTGAAGGCAACTGTACAATCCAACGAGAGAGAATAAGTAATGCAGAATGAAATTAAGCCACGGTAGAGATTGGTTGCAACCCAGGTGAGGGTGCACATGAATCCCTACCCAAATCAGATGCAAGGAGGCCAAGGCTGAGAATCCACCACATCTGAAGGGCATGGACTGCTATCTGTTGTCATAGCAACTCTGCAAGGCTTAGCCTTATGTTGTCATAGTAATCAGAAAATGGATTTGTCTATAATTCGAAAAAAGCCTTGACATACCCCTCAACCCCAAATCTTTACCAGGTAAACAAGCCCACTGTGGGCAGATTGCTGCCACCTCAAATATTAGCAACCTCAACCTACCTAGTATTGTTTGCTTCCCATAGTGAGCATGAGTCTTCACAACCCTGGGAAGGAAGGGAATTAAATATAGAGATGCTGCAGTTAACAAAAGCTATGGTATTAGTGTCTCTGAGTGAAGTTCGGCACTATCTTTATGAATTAGAAATTAGCATGTGTGGAACGGGGAAAGGGAGAAGGCTTAGCAGGTGAAAGCATCTGCTCTGCAAGCATGAGGACCCGAGTTTGAATCCCCAGAAACCATGGAAAAAGGCCTACAACCCCAGCGTCCAGAGGAAGAAACAGGCGGATCCTGAGAACTCACTGGCAGCCAGCCTAGCCTGAAGAGCTTCTGGTTCAGTAAAAGACCCTGTGTCAGGGGAACAAGTCAGAGAGTGGTAGAAGAAGATAGTCAAATCCTGCTGTGGCCTTTGCATGCGTGCATTTATGTATGTACCACATGTATACACCAAGTGCACACACACACACACACGCACATGGGTGTGTGGAATGTCTGAAAATCTTACATTTTTAAGAATGTGCAGGAATATAATTGATTTGGGGTTGTGATTAAATAAAAGAGAAATATGAGTGTTTTTAAATAGTAGGATGTTTAGGAGAATGAGGAATTGATATGCTTAATTTATAATTTATATTAATTATTCAACTCCTTAAGAAAGTGTTTGATCTTCAGGTTTATTTCATCAGGCCTGTGAAGTAGCTAAAAAGCAGATTGCATTTATTTACAACTAAAACTAACTTCTTAAGCTGCAAACCCAAAAGGATTAATGTGAATTTAGTCTGTCTGACTTTATTAACCATTATTTAGAGCAAATATCCAAATATGGTTTGTTCCAACTTTATACATTACTTACTAGATTTATATATAGGATAACTAGACATTTAAAGTAAAATAAGGACATGTGATGAATATAAATCTAGTTTTCAACTTTAATGAATCAATATCTATTAAAAATTACGGCTGGGGGTGCCGACCACACAGCAGACAGTAGCAGGAATAACAGAGTATAAGGGCTCTGGGGGGGGGGGCAGCGAGGCTATGGGAGGGTGCCATCTGGGAAGTGGGTGTATAGTTGAGTAAGATGGTTTGGGATGTTCTGTGTGATATACGCACACAAAAAAAAATTTTAAATATGTATTATATTTGAGGAGGAAGCATGGAAATTTACGTCATGTTAATTAGTAGAGGTGATAGAGACGCATGCGCCAACATCTCAGTAGCAAAACCAATGAGTCTTTCTGTAAGAAACAGTATATTTTTAAATGAAATGGAGGTTTTTTTGCTTTTATTTGTTTGTTTTGTTTTGTCTTTTTGAGACAGGGTCTCCCTGTAGCCCCAGCTGTCCTGGAACTCACTATGTGGACCAGGCTGGCCTTGAACTCACAGAGATCCGCCTGCCTCTGTCTCTCAAGTGCTGGGACTATAGGCATGCGCCACCACACCCAGAGATCTTTTTTAAAGGTTAAAAACTCATTCAGTTTTATGTCTTACAGGGCACGCCTGTAGTCCCAGCACTTGGGAGGCAGAGACAGGCAGATCTCTGATATTTGCCTAAGCCAAGAATGGTGGCATATGCCTTTAATCCCAGCACTCGGGAGGCAGAGGCAGGCAGATCTCTGTGAGTTCAAGGCCAGCCTGGTCTACATAGTAAGTTCCAGGACAGCTGGGGCTTATAGGGAGGCCCTGTCTCAAAAAGACAAAAAACAAATAAATAAAAATAAATAAATAATAATAATTTTTAAAATTAATACAATTTAAAAGCAGTATCAATTTTAGTTCTACAATAAAAAATGTCTAGCCTAGGATCCAGTTATGAGCCGACATCAACATCAGATAAATATAAAATTATATTATTCTACAAAAATACTAACCTACATTCTTTAAGAACGTCACTTCCGAGCCGGGTGTGGTGGCGCACACCTGTAGTCCCAGCACTTGGGAGGCAGAGGCAGGTGGATCTCTGTGAATTCAAGGCCAGCCTGGTCTACATAGTGGGTTCCAGGACAGCTGGGGCTACAGCGAGACCCTGCTTCAAAAAGACAAAAAAAAAAGTCACTTCCATCAAGCAAAAGAATAGGTCCAGATTAAAGATGACCAAGGAACATGACAATTCAATATCTGCCTGATCTGTGAATTTTTCTAGAATTTCACACGACTATCGTCTTTGTATTATTTCCACCTCCCCCAGTCCTCTCCCAGCTCCTCCCCATGTTCCCCCTTTCCGTCAATTTCTTGTCTTCTTTCACACACACACACACACACACACACACACACACACACACACACACAAGTGGTACTCGTGTATAGGGCTGTCCATTTTGGATGAGATCTATGATTTTCCTTCACTAAAATTGTCATTATTGCTTGATTTGGGGAAATCTGAATGAGGTCTGTGGATAGGTAACACTGTTATCAATATTTACTTCCCAATTTTGAAAATCATACAGTATACATGTAAGAGAATTCCTTGGCTTTTTAGGAAATACACAATGTATTACTTAGGAGCAAAGAGATATTTTATCTTCATTTATCTCAAGAATCAGAGGAAAACAAAGAGAAAATGACAAGATTATGAAAATACCGTCATTTGGAGACTGGATGAGAAGTGTGAAGGAATTCTTTACAATATCTTTCAGCTTTTCTGTATGCATAGTATTGTATCAAAAAAAGTTAAAAGAAGGGAAAACTAATATTTAATGGTTTGCTTAAAAACCATCCCTAGACAACCACTACCCACTGAGAAAGAGCTGCAAAGAGATTAATAGCAGAAATCTAAGAGCGTGAAACAGAACTTAATGAAGCAGGCAGAGAACATCACTTTCTTTTTTAAAATTTTTTTATTATTATTTTTTTTGTATATGCGTGTATTGCAGGCAGGTAGGTATGTGTACCTGTGTCGTGCAATGCTCATGGAGGACAGAAGAGGCTGTAAAATCCACTGGAACTGGTGTTACAGACAGTTGTTAGCCATGTGGGTGCTGGGATTTGAACCCGGGTCTTCTGCAAGAACAGCCAGTGTTCTTAACCGCTGTGCCATCTCTCCAGCCCCCAAACGTCACTTTCTTAATGAAAAATTAAAACTTAGCCAGGTATGGTGGTTGGTTCACACCCACCATCTCAGCACTCCCAAAGAAAAGAAAAGAAGATTGTGAGTTCAAGGCCAAACTGGACTGCACAGTGAGACCCTAACAACAACAAAAAGAAGGAAAAAAAAATACTGAAAGTGAGAGTGTTCTCCACTTTAAACTCAAAAGTCAATTGTATTCCTTTGGATGAGGGCTCTGATATCAAGTAATGGGGCTTTCACAGCTAATGTCTTTCCAAAGGCTTTCCTCAGTGGAGTACCTCACATCCTGGACTGTCACCCCACCCCACAGCAACTCAACAGGCAAAATCCCTCTGGAAATTCTTCCCCTTGGCCTCCTACAAAGACTCTAGGTAGAAGGCAGGCCCCACCCCTGCTAGCCACACATCAACTCCAGCCAGGCCAGGACTAAAGGGCTTTGAATCACTCTTTGTAATAAGAAAAAAGACCTTATTCAGTCGGGTACTTGCAGGAACAGTAATTCTCTTAGTAATCTCCTTGGTAATACAACCCACCATTCCCAAGCATTCCCCACTAATGGTGTTCCTGACACAAAGATAGCTGCCTTGAAATAGACCCAGCCCCTCCCTGAGACCAAGATCAGGCAGAGCAAGCCAATAAATAGTCCAGCAATTCTGGCTTCACCCTGGGCTATACCCAGGTTAGAATGACCTGAGGCACCCCATGACCATGGCCATACAGACCCATACAAAATACACAGTGGTCTGTAGTAGACTATATAACCTTGAAATGGTTAAACAGGGCTGAATTTGAGAGTAAGGGTGTTGGGGTATGTGTGTGTGTGTGTGTGTGTCAGTGTGTGTGTCTGTGTGTGTGTCTGTGTGTGTCTGTGTGTGTTACAAAAATATGCAACAGCTATCTTTCATTAATCTATCACATGTGGTAAGCATACTTTGAAATTAGAAAAGGAGAAACTTTCCACAAAAACATAGAAATGGAAGTGAAAATTGAAACATGGAAATTACTTTACTAACCACTGAGCATAATGGTTCAATAAAATAAATAAAAACCAGCTTCGTTTCTCAGGTAAGAAACCATAAGGAATAAATGTCAGAACGATACCAGCACCACCCGCAGTCATAGCGGAGTAGGGAGCCCCAGATTTTAGCCCTCAGTATGGAATCACTGCAAAATTCTGAAAAATCACCCGGCTTCCCCAGATCTTGCATTCCAAGTCTGTGAAATATGCAAATGGACCAGAGGCCCTGGGATGTTTAATCTTCACTATCAACTTGACTGGCTTTATAGTCACCGTGGAAACACACGCCTGGGTGTGTTTCAGAGGGTATTCCCGGAAAGGTTTCATTTAGCAGGAAAGACTCGCTATCACTATGGGGGACTCCATCCCAGAGGCTACGGTCCCAGGCTGAATGGTGTGGAGGAAGCAGGCTGAGTGCCAGCATTCGCCTCTGCTTCCTCACTGTGGACACATGCAACCAGCTCCTCACACTCCTATCCACACCATCCTTGCCACAATGGACTGCACCTTCACACTGTGAGCCAGAACAGACCTTCCTCCCTTAAGCTGCTTCTTGTCAGGTGTTTGGTCACAGTAGCAAGAAAAGTAACAATAGAGCCCTACAGTTGTTCCAGCCCCTCAACATTTTTTTTTTTTTTTGAATTCTAGATTTTTATTGTACATCCCAAGACAGATCAGGGCAAGACACACACACACACACACACACACACACACACACACAAACACAAACAAATGCTTAAAATATGACCATTTAGAAAGAAAAAAAAAAAAAAAACTTTACTTCTAGTATATTCATTTATACAGAAAAGGAAAATGGTAATTATTCAATGAAAAAATGATTGTTCAAATAAAATACAGCAGGATCTTAGTTCTGCTTCTCTGTGAGTCTTACGAATAAAACATTCTCCAGTCTCTTCACAGCATACTTGTGCCCTTGGAAGGAAGGTGGTACCCTACAAGCGACTGTCACTCCCTTTTCCTTTGCCTTTGTTTCCACCCTTTAAGGAACAAAGACCCAGTCATAACCCTCAGTCCCCTTCAATTTTTCCTGGGGTTAGGTAACTTCTACTGACTGGGCAGAAGGAGCTACTGGCCTTGAGAGAAAAGAGGTCTGTGCTAGATACTGCTCCCCTTGGGTGACTCAGTGGCCTCCACTTCCAGGCTTCCAAATTCCCTCTCAGAGGTAACTCACCCTCCCTGGATGGTTGAGCCTCCCAAACAACCCTTGTTATACCAACAAAAGCAGACTGGACCACCAGGAGCCAGATCCCAGCCAAGTCCCAGCACTAACAGGTCAACTGGTTACAAGGAACTCCATGTACCTCTTGGTTCCTCTGTAGAGTGCTGATTTATGTCTAATCTATCTGCTCAACGAAAAGTATATAATAGAAAAAAGTATATCAATGTTCTAAATATATTTCTCAAATAAGTAAGAAAAAGGTCAATCACAGAGGAATTAAAAATGGTCAAAACCATGAAAAGATGGTCTTCAATAGGCCAAGGAACTAAAAGTAACACAACTGTTCAAGACTAGGTTTCATCCAGGAGTTGGGTGACATTTGAATAATGAGCAATGCTGTTTCCACACAGGTAAACCCATACATGTTGTTTTGGAAGGCAAGCTGCTATTGCATGTTGTGACCTGGACAAAAAAATCTCTTCCAACATGCCCCTGGAAAAATATTCACATATATTAAAGACACAGAGGTATCAAAATTTTCAATGTAGCACTGTCTGCCTAAATTAACACTAATTGAGAGATGATTAAATCAATTACCTAATACCTATACTATGGAATAGTAAACTCCATTTAAAAGAATTCATTAGATTTGTTATTTGTTCTGGCATGGAGTATTATGAAAGTAGAGTATTGCTTGGCACATAAGAGCTACTTGGTAAATATGTGTTGAATATATATATATATATCTTCCTGTAGCACTTTACATCTTCTTTCTCATCCAGTTCTTAAGATGGCTCTACGACATGAACCACACAGAGTACTCTATTAGTCACAGAGTAAAGGGAAGGAATTCAAGTTCGAGGCTGGGGAGGTACTTCAGTGGTTAAGGTTTACCATGCAATTAGCAAGCATAAGAACTGGGGTTTGGAGCCCCAGAATTCACAAAAATGGTGAGTGGGCATGGCAGCTCACCTATAATTCCAACCCTCATGAGGCAGAGACAGGAGATCCCAGGAGCAAGCTGACTGGCTAGCTAAATTAGTCATATCCATGAGCTCTGGTTTCAGCTGAGAGACCGCCTCAATGAATATGATGGAGTGTGATCAAGGAAGAGTCCTGATGTCAACCTTGGGCTTCCACATGCAAGTGTACACACATGTACTCATACCCCCACACACATGTGACCATGCATGCACATATGCATGCACATCACACACAAGAATAATAATAATAAAATATAAGAAAGTTCAAGGCAATCATGATCTGCTTAAGGTCACACACAACAGGTGCAGAGGCCAAACAGAATATAGTCCACTAGACAAGTCCTTTGACGGCGGGCATCCATCTTACCTGGATAAAGGGAACTGCAGGCTAAGAGCCAACGTTTAGGTGACAGGACAGTCTCTCGCTAGTGGTTGCTGATGCACTGAATCCTCCATCCAGCAAAGCCCTCCATTAGGTGAGGCATGGCCTTCTGGACCGCTGCTCAGGCCCACTGCGCATCTAACAACAGGTCTAAAAGGAGGTCATTCAACAACAGGTCACCATGGAAACCCTAACCCCACTCCTTGCCTCCAGAACAAAATGGAGTAGGAAGGGAAAGAGGGTCATTTGTTAAAGGCCTGTTATGAGCCAGGCACAATGAATAGGAAAAAATTCATCTGAGTCTTCCTTTACAAATCACCGAAAGAAAAAGAAACTGCATTGTTCAGTAGAGAACACAGCAGGCCTGCTTCACTGCTTAATCTAGGTCAGTCATAACTGCACAGGAAGTTGGTTTCATGTGGTGAGTGCTCCCATCATCCCTCTTGCAGTTGCCCGTGCTAGGCAGCATGAGCCTCCTCATCATGTGGCCTGGTCCTCACACAGCTGTGCAGTAAAGTTGTCACCAACGCATACCTACCTGCTCATGCCTGGAGTATACCTTCCAAACACACCAGACAAAGGGACTGGTGGATCTGGAGAACAAACATGCTGTCTGGAATAAACTGGAGGACAGCAGTGCATTGGGACATCTCAGCAGAATACCCCTCCTTTTGTCTAACCCATCCCACTCCTCCCACATTATCAGAAAACTGGGGGACAGTGTGCTGTGTTTGGGCATCATTACCTTGGAACTTTCATCTTAATTTCAGAAGCACTTAGTAACCGTTGCTTAGTAACAAGCACATTTGAAATAGATTTGTTGACTTATTATGAGATGCTCTGGAAAAACCTCAGAGTGAAATTTACTTTTGGGGGAAAAATGGCAAAGCCCTGGTAAAGTAAAAATACATTTTTTTAACTACAGGAGTACTTGCAAAGTTAGGGTATTTCCACAATACAAAATATGACTGAATTTCTGCAGCAAGCTCATAATATCTTTTGCTGTTAATGACTGATTTATTCAGAACCATTTCAGACAGTTATCTGACTGTGAGGCTCTCAGTCTTAGAGCTTAAATCAATGTAAGATTGTAAACAGCAAAGCTACAGCTCCCAGACTTCCCTCAGTCCACAACCCCCTTACTAGTCAAGATTTCAAAAGTGTCTGAGGCTTCTGGTAAGTTGTCAAATCAGGAGAAAGAGCGTGAAGCTTTGCCTCCATCTTCCCAAGAACATTTCCTCGGCACCTGCTAATAAAATCTGTGACCAAAGTGAAAATTGAAATACATTCCAGTGCTACTACATCCCACATACATCTCTCCCAAGGCAAAACCCCAGCCCTATCTACTGTCCCTGTGTCCTGGCTGAGCACGTGGCCTCCTGTGTTTGCTGACAGGGCCTCGACGTCCATTGTGTCCGTCAACCCTCCAGAACCCAGGCTCAGCAACCATCTCAGAAAGGGTCAGAATTGACAAAGCAAGTACCTCCCCTCCCCCACGTCTTCCTGCTGCTCTCTTCTTGTCTGTTTTTGCTGTCTGTAACTCCTCAGGAGTCTCCATTCAGCTGCTTTTCTTCCTCACCTCCCACTCGGCCCTCGGCCCACTACAATCTCTCTTTGCCCCACAATTCTCTCCTCCAGTCACCATCTCTGTTGATTCTAGGAAAATTTACAGTGAGATGAGTGCAAACTCTAAAATCTACTTTTCAAAAATATTCTTGGCTTTGAATTTGCAAAAACATTGACAGACATTAATTTTGTATGTCAGCCTCCATCCTGTTCCCAGCCCCTGCTTCATGTGGCTCTCCCCAAAATGGCTACTCTGCTGCTTTGGTTTGTTACTTTGTTTTCAAGACAGGGTCTTGCTATGTAGGTCAGGCTGGCCTCCAACTCACAGCATTCCCCCTACCACTGCCTCTCAAATGCTGGGATTACAGATCTGTGCCACCATGCTTAGCTAACCTTCTGTATTAAAAACAATCCACAGTTACCAAATTTTTCTTCCTAAACACTTCCCAGTGTCAGTCAATCCGGAGGGTTCGACGTCCTGCAGTAGCCTTCCTTCCTGGTCTTTTCTCCTTCGTAGGTCCCAGGGAATCCTTGAAGTTCACCACAGCCCCAAGCCCAGAGCCTCCGGTAGAAGGATCAGCCCCCACAGAAGAAAGCAAGTCCCCATCTGCTCAGCAGGCTCCTGTCCAGGACCTCTCATCTGGTTACTCAGAATAACTCAGGTTATCATAGTCTATTTCACTCATTTACCTTGGCTGTCTGACCGTGCAGGAACTGGAACCCGAGGCTATAGACATGAATTGTTTGGACTGGTCTTGCTGTAGCCACCCAACATCAATTCATGCATAGATTCCTTCATGAAATAAGTATTTATTTGAGCTTCAGAGAAGGCTCAGTGGGTAAAATGCTTGTCCCACAAGCATGAGTACCTGAGCTTGGATCCCCCGCCCCCACAAAAATCTAGGCATGGTGGCATGTATCTGCAACCTCAACACTGGGGGAGCAAAACAGCAGGGTCAGGGTTAGTGAGAGAGTTTGTCTCAAAAAGTAAGGTGGAGAGCAAGAGGAAAACACCTAGTGTTGGCTTCTGGCCTACGCACACACACGCACACACACACACACACACACACACACACACACGGGTAAGCACACCTGCATAAACATACATGCACATGTATACACCACACATACAAATAAAATATTAAAATAAATATTTATTGGGCCATGCGGCGGTGCACACTCTTAATTCCAGCACTCTGGAGGCAGAGGCAGGTAGATCTCTGTGAAATCAAGGTCAACCTGATCTGCATAGTGAGATCCAGGCCAGCTGAGGCTACAAAAAGAGCCTGTCTCAAAAAATAAAACAAAATAATTATTTATCAAGCATAAAAATTTGTCAACACATCAGGTATCATTAGGCAAAGATGATGTCATGGCAAAAACTAATCCCTCATCTCATGGAGTTCATAGGATAAAAAGCCAAATAAAAACAAGTACTGAGAAGAAGCACTAGATAAAGCTTTGAGAGGGCTGGAGAAAGCACAGATTTGACTCCTAGCACCCAGATGGCGGCTAACAACCATCCGTAAGTCCAGTTCCAGGGAATCCGATGCCTTCTTCCGACTTCCACAGGCATTGCATGACACTGGTGCACGTATACACATGCAGGCATAACACTCATACACAGAATAAAGATAACATTCTTTTAAAGTAAAGCTTTAAGAATTTAGAGAAAGGCTGGGGGTGTAGTTAAATACTAGAGCACTTGCCTAGCATGCACAATACCCTGGGTTCATCACCAACACTGAAAATAGTAATAATAATAGTAACAACAATAATATAAAAGTACAGAGAAACAGCCAAATCACAAGTCAGGGGATCCCTGCTAAAGACTAAGTGCTAAAGTGTTTAAAGGCATCAAGAAGGCAAATCTGCCTGGTGGGAGGTGTCCCAGGGAAAGGGACAGGTGTGAAAGCCCTGGCTCCTCCTGGAGTCATTTACCAGCATCCTCACCCTCAGGGAGCCTCTCCCCTGAGTCCTTTCTTTTTTAGCATATCGCCATTGACTTCTAAGCTAAATAAAGCCTCCCACTGCCAAATCATAGCAGTAATTGTTTTGCAATGACTTCAGCTAAAATGTAAAATGAGGGACCCTAGATGTTCAGACACATATTTACAAAACTATTTTCCGTATTCTAATACCCTAGTTTATTTACAGCTTGCATTTTTTATAAACTAGGGATTTAGACTCAAGTATCACAAGCTTTCACGTCTCATCAACTTCCCAACAAATTCTGTGCACAACAGCTGCTCCTATAAAATTGAATTTGCAACTTCCCCCAAAAAAGTCACTTTGATGTAAAATAACTTTGCCTTGCTCCAATACTTTACAGCCAATTCAAACCAAAATGATGGGGGCTCCCCAGGGAGGCTTCACCCACAGACCTGCACAATACCAGTGTAGGGGAAGGAATCGTGAGGTCACGTGTACAGGACAGCATACACATAGCTCGAAGCACTTGCTTTGCCAAGGAAAGAATCTGGTAGCAAAGATTGGTGGCTATTAAAAGAGATGTGAAGACTTCAGAACAATTATCTGCACAAATAAATTTCCATATTTCAAAAGTTCAAAAAAGAAAGTCATTGTGAACTCTGACTTAATATTTTAGGAATTACTCTCTATTCCTCCTGTGCAAAAGTGAGACCCAACGCCAACAGACTGGCAAACTTAGCTTATGGTATTTATTACTGGCTTCAAATAAAAACTGTGTTCCAATGTTTTCATAGACTCTTGAATAGTACAAGAAAATTAATAGGGAGTGGAACTGTGCCAACCCTCTTTGGCTGCTTAACAAGGTTTCCTTGTCAAGTTTCATTCCCACCAAGGTGGTACTCTACCTTCAGAAAGCGATGGGGATGTTTCCTCAGCCAAATCAGGGAAAGCTAATGACCACCACTCAGAAATATATGGTGTGCTAGGGCAGTCCCCTAACCGCTGACCATCACTGGAGGGCACAGAGGGGAGGATGGAATGAAAAGGTAAAATAAACAAGGTCCATCACTCCACAAAACATTTTGAAATTTCCTTCAGAAGAGTCTACGCCAACATTTGGGAAATAAAAGATACATTTCTGCACAAATATGAACATGCATCATGTAACTACATTACACGATAGTAATGACTTTATCACTGACAGTGATGGAATCCTGCATGTTCTTTTTTTTTTTTTTTCCCCAGACCCTCTGTGTTCTAGCAACTTCCAGGAGGCAGGATTCCTTCAAGACCATGGCCTCACAATTACTCTGGGTTCACTTATTACAAAAATACTGTTATTTACATCAAACATCCTGACAAGCACACACATACAAAAAGCACCCCCCACACCGCTTTCTGACTTTTGTACTTTATTTTCACTGCAACCAGAGTGAGCCTGTTGAAAACCTAAGTCACACCTCACATAAGTGCTCTGCTCAGCACCCCAGAAGTGCTCCCTCCCTTAGTTACCCCAACTCCACAGCACATAACCCAACATGTAGCAACTAAAAGGCTGACAGCCATGAAATGCTTCTGAAAGCACAACAGCAAATATTAATTCGAAATCTGAAAACGGAATGACTCTGCAGTGTTTGTGGTGGCACTTGCCTATTGCTGTGTCACACGACCTCACTGCAGCCTTGGTCTGAACATACGACATACGCACTTTGCATACCATCTTGCCACACAATGCCAAGGAACACTGCCTGAAACACTGGCTCAGATTCAAGACTATTATATGTTATGAGTTTCAGTTTTCTTTCTCATGAATACAGTTACCTACTCTTACTGAGACATAATAGTTTAATTACAGAAAACAAACACTTGATATTTTCCTACCATTATTCCTCAGCATGTAAGTACTGAATTACTGTATCTGTGAGAAAACTGTATTGTATTAGAACAGTTGATTTTTAAAATTCCTATTTGAGTTTCTGACGAGGTTTTTTTTAATTTTATATGTATGAATGTATTGCCTGCATGTATGTGAGTGCACCCATGTCATGCAATGCCGCAGAGGTCAGAAGAGGGCTTTGGATTCCCCTGGAACTGGAGTTAAGGATGGTTCATAGCCACCATGTGGGTGCTGGGAATCAAACCCGGGTCCTCTGCAAGAGCAGTCAGTGCTCTTAACTACTGAGTCATCTCTCCAGCCCCTTATTTTAAAGAAAAAAAAAAAATTAACTAGTACTGGGGATCTAGCTCAGTTAGTAAAAGGCTTGCTATGCAAGCATAAAAACCTAAGTTCCATCCTCACACGCCTAAAAAGTCAGGTATGTACTTGTAATTCTAGTTCTGGGAAGACAGAGACACCTAGACTCCACAGGCCCACTGGCCAACCAGCCCACCCTAACCAGAGAACCCCAGACCAGTGAGAGAAACAAGGTGGATAGATCCTGAGGAAAAGCATCCAAAGATGGCCTCTGTATGTGCACTACAGAGAAAGCAGAGGAGAGAGAGAGAGAGAGAGAGAGAGAGAGAGAGATTCCATCCAAACTTTCAAGTAGGCTGAAAACCATACATCAGCCAACAGGACACAGTACTTGGTTCCAGGCAGAAACTACACTCCAAACCCAAAAACTTCAGAACTTAGCTTCCTCTAGGGCGAGAAGAAAGACTAGCAGAGCACACTCTAGTCTAAGAATCCAGTGACCACAGATCTGTCACTCTTTAATCTTCTAAAGTAAGTGACCTTGGAAAACTCTATATCAGACTTTTCTATGGCAATGTGGATAAGAGACTAACACCACAGAATGTGCGCACATACTCGGAACCAAAGTCTCCGTGTTCTTAGCCTCAGCTTCCCTTTCCAGTCTCTGTGGATTTTTTCCTCCCAGCTCACTGGAATGCCTAATGTTTATGTTTCAGGCACTTCACACGCACTGTCTCATGTGGACCTCACGGCAATCTAGACAGCAGGTGCTATTAATATCCTCATTCAAAGATAAGGAAGTGGGGACTGAAGAGATGGCTCAGCCGTCAAGAGCACTGGCTGCCCTTCCTGAGGGCATAGGTTCCATTCCTAGCATTCACATGGCAACTAAGAACCATTCCTAACTCCAGTTCTGGGGAATCTGATGCCCTTTTCTGGCCTCCAAGGGCATTGCACAACACAGGTGCACTTATAAAAAATGCAGGCAAAACACTCATACACATAAAAATAAAAGTGAATAAAAGAAATTTTTTAAGGTAAGGAAATTGAAGTGGGAGAGACAAAATGGCTCTGCAAGGGCACTAGGCAGCATTCCTTCACTACAACAAATATTTGAAATAATCAGCTTTTGAAGACAAAGGTTTTGGCTCACAGTTTTTGAGGGTTCCATAATTGACTGACCCCATGGTTTTGAACTGCAGCAAGGCAACATATTACCATGGAAGTGCACACCGATGCTCACCTCAGGGCCAAGAGCAAATGACAGAAGGAGGAGCAGGATCCCAAAGTCCCCTTTAAGGACACCATCTTAATGACTCAAACACCTTCCACCAGGCTCCACCCTTTAATGATTCCACAGCCTCCCAATAGCACACCACTGGGGACCCAGCCTTTAAAATGTGTCCTTAAGAAACATTTAAAATACAAACCATAGGGGTTGCAGAGATGGCTCAGCAGTTAAGAGCACTGACTGCTCTTGCAGAGGACCCGGGTTCGATTCCCAGCACCCACATGGCGGCTGTGAACCATCCTTAACTCCAGTTCCAGGGGAATCTGAAGCCCTCTTCTGACCTCCGCAGCATTGCATGACACAGGTGCACTCACATGCATGCAGGCAATACACTCATACACATAAAATAAAAATAATAAATAATTTTTTTTCAGAGCTGAGGACTAAACCCAGGGCCTTGCACTTGCTAGGCAAGTGCTCTACCACTGAGCTAAGTCCCCAACCCCTTAATAGATAAAATATTTTTTAAAAATTAATAAAGAATACAAACCATAGCACCATTTGAGACCAAAGTGTAACTATAAGTAAACCTGACTTGTTCAAAGCTTCAGTCATAACAACTACACTATGGATATACTATAAGCAAGGTTACAAAAGTTAATGTATTATAAGTTAACATCTTGAGATAATAGCGCCCACAGAAATTAAGTGTAAGTCTTTATACTATATTTGTTAAATGGTGCAAAATATAATAAGACCAGCAAAAGCCGGTCATGAATAGACATGAAATATGTTCAGAAATATGTTTGACTGTCTTTTGATGCAATCATGAAGAGAATAATTTCCCAGTTCATCAAAAAATTCCTTATATTGTTTCTTCAGTGGTGGAAAGGTTTCTTCAGAGGTTTTGGGTTGTTTGGTGGGGGGGGTGTATCTGTGTGTGTGTGTGTGTATGTGTTTGTGTGTGTGTGTATGTGTGTGTGTACACACACATGCCCATGTGTAGAAGAGGGGTGCATGTGTGTACACGTGTGGAGACCACAGGGGTGCCTTTACTCAGGTACCATCCACCTTTTTGGAGACAAGGCCTCTCACTGACCCATAACTCACCAAGTACATTAGGTTGGCTTGCCAATGTAGCCCCAGGGATCCACCTTCCTCTGTGACCCGCTGCAGGGATTACAAGTGGGTGCCACAGTATCAGGTTTTTTCACACGGGTTCTGAGAATTAACTCAGGCCTTAGGCAAGCACTTTATGGGCCAAGCCATCTTCCCAGCCCTACTTCCATTGTTGATACCACACAGGAAACAGCTGTTTTGTAAAGCAAACACTTGAGTTGAATTTAGAAATTGAGCCACAATTTAAACAAGGTATAAAGCAGGCTTGGTGATATGTGCCTGTAATCCCAGCACCTGCCCAGTTTGAAATTAATTAATTTAAAAATGAACAAGCGATCCCATTAATTCTGTCTTCTGGACTCAGTGTCAACAGCAGCCATGTGTTTAGAAACCCACGATGTACAGCAGAAGCCTGAAAAGTACAGCTACCAAAAACAGCAGCACAAGCTCCACACTGCACATGCTAGAGACGGAGCACACGCATTTTCCTCAAGTAACAACATCATAAAATACATCTTCACAGCCAACGGTTTTTTTTTTTTTTTTAGTTTAAACCCAACAGACAGAAAAATAGAATTCCCTTTTCAAACTCTTACTCAAAATCTAAATTTTACATGAAACCTAAAATACTTTGAAACTGCATCCAATTTGGAAAATATATATGAATACTTTCAAAATCTTGAGTGCTGTGCATGCCTATAAAAATGTTAACACTTCGACTTTAAAATTCACACTCAAATCTCAGATAATCACTACGCAGCTACGGCCCAGATGCCTGTGCCAATTGCAACATTTAAAAAATTAGAGCAGAGAAATAGGTAAGGCTGTGCCCAGTTCTAGAAAGAACACCAACTGGACAGGGCACACTGCAAAATCAGTTCAGTAGCCACTGGTGCCCTCGAGCACTGGGGCTGGGCCAGCTTTCTGACTTTTTGTTTGTGTATTTTGGGTTGGGGGTTTGGGTTTCACTGCTGTCTCACCATGTAGCCCAGGTTGGCTTCAACCTCCCAATCCTCGGGTGTCAACCCCCAAGTGCTGGGATTACAGGTGTGTCCCACCATGCCTGACTTGGCCAGCTCTTTATAAGCTCTCATTTTCTCTGTCTTTTTTTTCTTTCTCATATCAGCCCCTCCACAGTGTCTAACCCTACCACATGATTAGACAGAAGCCCCGGAAGAAGAGCTGGCCCCAACCACCTGCATCAGGCACCTCTAAAAGCTGCATGAGTAACTCCCTACAGCCTTAGGTAGGGCCTAGACCCCATATTTTGGAACACAGGTTTTCAGAAAAGTTAAAAATATCCATCATGCCACAGGTCTTGGCCATTGGAATGGTAAAAATGGAAGGGACCAGTAGAAACTATAAGTAAGGCTAAGTCTAGAAACATTCATTTGTTTGGGAAGAGGAGAAATAAACTTTTGGGTGTAATCTGACAGAGTCTCTTGGCCCTTCCTCTACTGGCACAGAGAGCTTTCATTGGGCACCTTTCCAATGTGGTTGTAAGCACAACACAAAAATAGAATAAGTGTACTTTTGTATAAATGTACAAAGAGTTACCCGAAAAGCTTAATCCAAGATGGAAACACTAGCAGTATTTGGGAGGCACTGAAAGGCGGAGATAAGGAGGAAAGGTGGGGAGTGTGTTGGGGATTTGTTTTCAAAGGGGTGGAGGCAAGCATGGAGTGAAAAAACACTGTGTTTTCAAAACACACATTAACTCAATTGCTGGATAAGATCTCTATCTCATAAATTTCACCTCCCAGAATCGGCTGGCCAGCTCTCTGGTCTACTAAAAACAAACCAGGACCAAACCATGTCTCAGCACACACCCACCTACACACCCACCTCTCAGCACAGGGTCCACCTACACACCCACCTACACACCCACCTACACACCCACCTCTCAGCACAGGGTACATCCACACACCCACCTCTCACCACAGGGTACACCCACATCTCAACACCTACACACCCACCTCTCACCACAGGGTACACCCACACACCCACCTCTCACCACAGGATATACCCACCTCTTACCACAGGGTACACCTGTACACCCACATCTCACTATAGGGTACACCTGCACTGTTGGGTTCTCCCTCCTTTCTGTCGCCTATAACATTAAGGTTTCAAAAGTAGGTCTGCCCCACTGTTGAAAGACAGATAAAATGCCTCATGGCTTAATAAAATAATAGGTTTTAAGGCAGCAAAGCTAGCTCAGAAAGTGTCATGATAAAATTAATAATTAAAGTTTTAAATTGAAATATAAATCCCAAATCATAGGAATATTAAGATTATCAATCACCTTGCCAGAATCTTTACACTGAACTATGGCCAAGGTCACTGTGGGATTTCCTTTCTCTCATTTTAAAATCAAGTGATAAGGGCCGTGCCAATTTTTATAAAATTTGAAGCCATATTTCTTCTATCATTTTCCATTTAACTGAAATTCATTTCCTTGTAAATACTTTAATACCATTCTCCTATGAGCAGGAACAATCCATCAGAGAGCAATTTCCTAATTGCTCCATAAGTCTGTGCACAAACGAAAGGTCCTGGGCAGAACAGAAGGTTACAACACCTGAAAACCAGTGAGTCGTTAGGATGCATGTGTCCGCTGAAGGAACAGCCATCTTGGCTGCCTTAGTTTCTTTTCCTGTCTGTTGCTGAGATAAAACACTCTGACAAAACCAACTTAAGGGAAAAAGGGTTTATTTTAGCTTCCAATTCAAGGCCCAGTTCATCATGGGGTAGAAAAGTCAAGTCTGGAAGGGGTAGGCAACTGGTCACATCAATCCACAATCAGAAACATGGCAATGAGCAGGTGCACACATTCTCAGCTGGAATTCTCCGCCTTATTCAGGCCAGCATGTCCTGCCCAGGGAATGGTTTCACCCACGATTAATACAATCAAGAAAACCTCTGGCTGGGGAGATGGCTCTATGGTTAGGAGCACTGACTGCTCTTCCAGAAGACCAAGGTTCAGTTCCCAGCACCCACACAGTGGCTCACAACAATCTGTTACTCCAGTTTCAGGGGATCTGATGCCCTCTTCTGGCCCCCACAGGCACCAGGCACCCACATACCATACGTACATACATAGATACGTACATACACACATACATGCAAACACTTGTACACATATCATAAATATAAATAAATCTTTTTAAACAACAAGAAATTCTCTCACAGTCATCTTAACCTAGACAATCCCTCATGAGGAAACCCATCCCAACTGACTCCAAATCGTGCCAAGTTGACATCTGATAATGACCAACTTGTGATTCAGAGGAAGTCTATATTTCTCTTTCATTTTTTAAAAGCTCTAATCTTTTTAGGCTTTATAGAAGTATGACTGACACACACAAAAAAATTAAGAGCATTAAACATTTTCCATTCTCTACAAAATTCCAAGTTCATTATATATATATTTCCTTTCTTCAAGCTATCAAACATGGAGCTAGTTTTGCTTTGATTGACTTTTTTTCTTAGTGATCCTGTTATGGATTCAACTATGTATATCTCCTCCACTACCATGCCCAAAAAAGAATATGCTGGAGTCTTAACCTCAAGCACCTCAAAATGTGACCTTACTTGGAGACTAAGTCTTTACAGAGACAACTAACAAAGTATCTAGGCCTGGCAGTGCATGCCTGGAATCCCAGCACTTGGGAAACAGACTCAGGAGCATCAGGTGTTCAAGGTCATTCTTGACTACATCAAGTTCTAACCCAGCCTAGGCTATATGATGCTCTGCCTAGAAAGAAGGGAGAGGGGAGGGAGGGAGGGAGGGAGAGAGGGAGGGAGGGATAAAGAAGAGGGAAGAATAAAAGGGAAAGAGAAAGGAAAAGAGGAAGGGATTGAGGAGGAAGCATAAAAATTTACGTCATGTTAAGTAGTAGAGGTGATAAACATTACCACTAAAACCTACCCGATGACTTTATATCCATACATGGGTGCCAAGGATCCGACTGTAACTGACTATGACTAGTGATAATCAGATACATACAGATTAGAGACACACATGCCACCATCTAAGTGTTATTAGCAAAAACAATGAGTCTTTCTGTAAGAAACAGTATATTTTAAAATGAAATGGAGACCTTTTTTAAAGGTTAAAAACTCATTCAATTTTATGTCTTACAGGGTTTATACTGAGTTTGATATTATATAACTATATTAATTCAACAGCGAACCTAAGAATTTTTTGAAAGAGATGTATCTTTGCTCTGGAAATTGTTATTGAGTATGTTAAAGCTGTAATGAAATGCTTCTTCTAAAAAATAATAAATTTAAAAAAAGAGGGAGGGGAAGAAGGGGCAGGGGAAGAAGGGGGAGGGGAGGGGAGGGAAGGATGGGAATAATTAAGTTAAAATGAAGTCATCAAGGTAGACTCTACCCTAACAGGGTTGTTGGTATCCTTATAAAAGGAGGTGATTAGGACACAAATGCACACAAAGGGACAATGTAAGGATGTAAGAAGTCAGCCACCTGCAAGGCAAAGAAGGAACTGAAACAATTTCCCACTCAACCCCTAAATTAAGAAACTGTCCTCTAAACATACTCATCTTATAGTTCTAACCTCTAACCTATACTATCCTATACTTCTAACCTCTAAAGTGGTGGGACACTGTTCAACAATAGGAGCCATCAGTGTGTGGTCTTTTGCCATGCAGGACAACTTTTGGAGTCTTCCCAAACTACCCATGCACTCACCATATGAGAATTTTGCCAGGAATTAATGCCACATTCGTTAGGCTCTGATTTCTACAGTCTGTCTCTTCCCCTTTCTAAAAGTTAAATGGAAAATTTTCCAGTCCCCAAAGCTCTCTCTGCAGACAATTTCTCAAAAAGAATAGGCAATGATAATTATAGCTAAGACTTCCATGGCACCTTCTCCGTGTCAGCTACTCAGGGAGATTAGATTCAGTATTTCTTACAGGCACCAGAAGACGTAGTAAGTGTTCTCATTACCATCTGCCAAGACTCAGCATTCTCACCTTGCAGGTGGGTGACTGGTACGTCACCATTTTACAGGTAGGGAAGCAGAGGCACAGAGAGGAAAAGGTTCTAACCCCACCAAGTCCCAAGTTCCATGGCGCCAGACTTTTGAACCCAGGACCAAAATCTCAGGATGCTACCAGATGCTTTAAGACACTATGCATGTGGACCTAGAGAGTCAGACTTTTTACCAAATGAATATTGAACTGATTTCTTCTTTTTGTTTTTCTTTGCAGTGCTGGGTATTCCACCAAGACTACAGCCTCATGCAAGCTAGGCAAGTGCTCTACCACTGAACTAAACACGCAGTCCTACTTGAATATTCTTCTTTAAGATTTTTTATTGAATTTGTATTCATTTATTTTTATTTTGTCCATGAGTGTTTTTCCTGCATGGATATAAGTGCACCCATACGAACAGTACCCACAGAGGCCAGAAGAGGGCACTGGATACCCTGGAACTGGAGTTACAGTTGGTTGTTAACCCCCATGTGGACGCTGGGAACTGAATCCGGGTCCTTTGCAAGAGTAGCCAGTGCTCTTAACCACTGAGCCATCTCATCACCCAGTCCCCTGGGTGAATTTCTTAATGACACCTACACATACTTTATTTTAATGTACTTCCACGCTTCTTGATTGAAAGGTTGAAAAGTAAATGGGAATCCAAGAATTTGACTTTCGTCTTTGTCATAATTTATTATCACAATGTCTTCCCGAAGCTACATCTCAGCTTTTTCCTCAAGGGCTGGGAGTAGAGCTCAGTCCTGACCACCAAGAAAAGAGCTTAGATACTACATAAAAAGCCCTTGGTTTCAACCTCAGCACTGAAAACACAAAATCTTTTCTCGGAACATGAGCGCTTTGAAAACTCCTTTGTCTTTGGCTTTAGTTTTCCCATTGCTAGTCCTAACGTTAGTGCCCTCTACGACCTCCCAGTCACCCATCTTCTGAACTGCGTTTGTCCTAATCTGAACTCATAAAGCCGCTGGACTGCTTTCTGTTTTGTTTTAACAACGTGTTCTTCCCTTTCTGTGTCTGAAACAATGGTCACTTTTTCTCGGAACTTGTTTTTCAAAGTTTTCTATCTCACTAGAGCCATTTCTTTTTTCTTTCTTCTATAACTTGGATCTGAAATGCTCCAAAACTCTGTGGGTTAAAGGCTTGGTTCCCAGCTTGATGCTCTTGGACACACTGGAACCTTTAAGAGGTGAGGCCCAGTGGGGGTGCTTGGATCATTAGAAGTATGACCTCTTTTTGTCTTTTATCCTGCCCCTGAAGTAAAGAGCTTTGTTCTGCTAAATGCTTCCTGCCAGGATGGACTGCCTAGTCACTCATTCAAAGGCAGTGGGTCTGTTCAAGCATGGGTCGAACCCTCCAAAACTCTAAGCCACAATAAACCTTTTTTCTATATAAAATGACTTACCACAGATATTTCATTATAGTAATGGGAAGCTGACCAACACACTTTGTTTGGTCTACTTGGTAAATCTTTATTAAAGGTCAATTGTGTGCCATGGAATACACAAGGAAGAATACAACTTCATGCAGCTCCTGGCTCCCATCCACAGAATTCTTAAGCCCAAGCTCCTTCAACAACAGGATCTTTTTCTCTTCCCTTATGCTATTGCAAATGTTTTCCTAAAGTCTTACTATTGTGTGGCCAGCAATTCATCCTTTTATCCTTAAGAACTTCAGTGGAGCCCAGACGATTTATCTCAAAGTCCTGACAACTACTACACTTCCACCCAGCTCTTATTTATTTTCAAATTAACACTGAAGCACCTTGAAAGCAGTGAAATTACAAACAAAAGCAAGAAGTCAACTGATACTGTTTATCCTTCCAGCCTATACCTCACCATGGCAAATATCAAAGGGTTGGAAAGCTGCTGCTGCATTTCCAGCGTGAACACCAGGCCCTGTGGCAGAGCCACCCACGTCCCCACCTTCATGTCACCCTCTTTCAAATGTCATTTTTTTCCCTTCACGTCTCTCTCTGCACGTGGGTTTACCTGCTAGACATGCTTCCTTTTAGCACATCCAGCCTCTCTACAGACATCATTTCCTTACTGGCCCATTCCCATCCCACACCAGCTTTACTTCCGGAACATACTAGCTTTCTTTGGTGTCTGCGTTGCTGCAGATGGGAGAGCATAAATATTCCCCAGTTGGTCTCTTCTGAGAATTACTTGATCCTTCTTTCATTCAGGTATCTCTTTTATGTGACCACCTGTCTTCTCCCACAGCAGAATTAATTTTTAAATCCTCAGGGACAATCTCTCCCGACCCACCAGAATACACCAGAGAGACAGCCAAGTTTAGAAGGACTTCTGTCAGATACAAGACTGATGGATCCCACTCAGAATGAATGTATTTTGTATCTTTTTCTTCCGGGGTTTTAAAAAATGTTTTATTTATTTTTATTTTATGCGTATGAATGTATTGATTGCATGTATGTAAGTGCACCCATGTCATGCAATGTCCATGGAGGTCAGAAGAGGGCGTGAGATGCCCCTAGAGGTGGAGTTACAGATGGTTGTTAGCTGCCATGTGGATGCTGGGACTCAAACCTGGGTTCTTTGAAAGAGCAGTCAGTGCTCTTAACTGCTGAGCCATCTCTCCAGCCCCTCTTTTGTTTTTTTGAGACAAGGGTTTAAGGTAGCCTGGGCTGACCTCACACTCTCCATATAGGTAAGGCTGACTTTGAACTCCTGATTTTCCTGCCTCCACTTCCCCAGTGCTGGGATTACAAACATGCACCACCATGCCTGGATTATGCAGTGTTTGGGATTGAATCCAGGATCTCACGCACGCTAGGCAAGCAGTCTACCAACAGAATTATAACAGCAGCCCACTTTCTCTGTTTTCGGACTACAGGCGCCACCATACTGGGTTGGAACAAATACACTTTTGAAG
Organism: Nannospalax galili; assembly: GCF_000622305.1. Taxonomy (NCBI): domain Eukaryota; kingdom Metazoa; phylum Chordata; class Mammalia; order Rodentia; family Spalacidae; genus Nannospalax; species Nannospalax galili. Next base: position 99,364 of record NW_008336953.1, read on the forward strand.
TTCACCAACATGTGTTTATTCCCCGTCTGCTATATCATCACTGCATAGAGGAAGAAATAATACTCTGTTCTTTCAACATCTGCCAGACAGCCATTAAAAGGGACCCTCCCAGGGCAGTGGCCCCCACTTGCACAGGCCACTCAACCTTCAAGCACACAGAACATAAGAGACACAAATAAACCAGCTCCAGACTCCCAGGCAATTAAATCTAGCGTTACATAACTACCATTTAAAAAAAGAGCACAGAGGCAAACCCTCTGAACAGGATTTCCCTCTTTAGCAGCCTGGGAGGAAGAACCATGCTAATACGGTGTTCCCATCCCTGACAGGAATAACCCTTAATTATTATGTGCCTAAAGCATCTAGAAATTTTTAAATAGAATTTCACGTAATGTTAAGAAAACCAGAGGACTACGTCATGGGCAACAGAAAAGACTTTAAGACAAAGAAACAAAGACAGGGGCGGTGGGGGGGGGCATAGACCCTACTAAGTTGTCTATAAACCTTTAGAAATGGAAAAGATGGAAATTACATGAGAAAATAAAGTCATTCCATGAAAGAAGAGAAAACTGTGGAGATGGACCAGTTGGAAAAAAGTGCTTAGGAAATCAGAGCTACAGAATTCACACTAAAAAAAAAGCTGGGTGTGATGGCACATTCTTGTAAATCCTGCACTGGGGAGGTAGAGACAGGCAGATCCCTGGGGCTCACCAGCCAGGCAGCCTAGCCTACTTGGTAAGTTCTAAGCCAATAAGAGACCCTGTCTTAAAAACTAAGTGGAATGTACTTGAAGAACAACATGTGAGGTTGTTTCTCTGGCCTCCACATGCATGGCACACACATGCACACACAGCAATCCATAGATGATTCATGAGTGAATGGATCCATTAATGCTTGATTATATTGAGTTTTAGGGAAAAATAAATTACATCTGTTTCTAGGGAAAACATAGACATGATATGCAAGAAAATGTGTAAATGGGCTTTTATCTAAAACAGGCAGATGGTTAGTGCTAATGTCAACTTGACCTGGGAAATGGGTTCTTGGGCATGCCTGTGGAGATTATCCTGATTACATTAACTGCAATAGGAAGACCCGCTCACCCTGTGTGGCACCATCCTCTGACTGGGATCCTGGACTGTGTAAATGGAGAAAGTGCGCTAAGCAGCAAACATGCCCTCATCAGTCTCTGTTCCAGATTGTGGATGTGCTGTGACCAGCTGCTTCAAGCTCCTGCCAACCTAACCTCCCCACCATGGTGAACTGTAACCTTGACCTGGGAGCCAGAATAAACCCTTTCTCCCTTAAGCTGCTTTTACGGGAGTATTTTATCACAGCAACAGGAAAAGAAACAGATGGGCTTTGCATCTAAGACTTTGGAAAGCAAAGGCATGGCCAAGTAATTTCTATAAACAACTTTTATAAACATTATTTTCATCATCCATTGTTCAAGTGCATATCGGTGACCCATAATCCAGCTGTAAATGTCAATATTTCATCTCATGAGAAGTGTGCTACTGGTCAAATGCATTATCAGTCCAAGCATGGCCAGCTCTAGCTAGAATTACTACACAGATTCTTATGGATGGATAAGTCTATTCCTTCTCATGAGTCAGCTCTTGGCTAGGAATGCCTGGAATAAAGCTGAGCTATATTTCTTGGATGACCAAAAAGGCTCACCATGGCCCTGACAGTGCTGGCTGGGTAATCTGTTAGATGTTATCTAGGCCCACAGCAGATGCAAGGGTATACAGAAGCAACTGAAGCTATTCCTGCCTTCAAGAATGCTTATAGAAAAGACTTCTTCATAAAAGCCAAATCTAAGAGTTGGAGAAATAGCTCAGGAGATAAGAACACTGGCTGCTCTTCCAGAGGAGCCGGGTTCAATTCCCAGCACCCACATGGTGGCTAACAACTGTTCGTAACTCCAGTTCCAGGTGATCTGATGCCCTTACATAGATGTAGGCAAAAGACTCATACATATAAAATAAAAATAAATAGGAGGGCTGGGAAGATGGCTCAGCAGTTGAGAACACTGGTTCTTGCAGGGGACCAAGGTTCAGGTCCCAGAACCCACATGGCAGCTGACAGCTGTCCGTGGCTCCAGTCCCCAAGAATCCAACAACCTCTTCTGACCTCTGCTGGCATTGCACAAGATGGGTGCACTTGCCTACATGCAGGCAATACACACATACACATGGAACAAAAATAATGAAAATTTTTTGAAGTTAAAAATAAATAAATAAATAAATAAATAAGATTTATAAAAAGCCAAATCTACGAAGTTACTCTGAGGGTCTTTCCATGGCCAGGTCCTCCCACAGAGGCAGCAAACTGTTCATGTGTCTTTCCTAACTATGTTAAGTGACTAAATACAGATAGTGATGTTTATGCCATCGTTCCTGGCATAGTGGGATAGAAGGTTCATGATACAAAGAACACATCTGATGGAGACAGGTGGAACACAGCTATTGTGTAATGAAGAATTTGATTGACTTTGGTTACTAGTTTCTGACAGAACTACTCTAAACACTCGGAATTTTCCAAGGAATCAGAGTTCCTCTGTCATTTTTGAATCCCTTGGACCAAACCAGAATATAAGCTGTCAAGATGGCCCAGAGTGGGACTAGCCACTCCACAAAGATCATGTGATCGGTATGAGCTTTCAGTTGGATGGTATCAGCTGACCTGAGGGAGAGAGGGGGCTGGAGACCAAACAATTGTGTGACCAATGAATTAATTTCTTACGTCCATGTAATGAAACTCCAATAAATACCCTGTACATCAAAATTTGGGAGAGATTCTTGGTTGTTAAATGCATCAGTGTGGGGGAAAGTAACAGATCAGACTCTAGAGAGCAAAGGCCGAGGCAGCTCTGTGTCCAGAACCCTCCTAATTTTGCCCTATACATCTCTTCATTTAGCTGGTCTTGATTTGAGATTGGAGATTTCTCTCTCCTTTCTTTTTTTTTTAATTGATTGTTATTCCCTTGAGACAGAATTCCTTTCTGAACCCAGAGCTCATCATTTCTTAGCTAGACTGCTCTAGCCCCTAGCAAGCCTCCTGTCTCTGCTACCCACAGTGCTGGAGTCACAGGCATGTGTACTTAGTTTTTTATGTGGGTGCTGGGGATCTGAATTCAAGTGTTCCTACTTGTGCAGTAAACAAGACATCACCCCAGTTCCTTGATTTATATCTTTTATGATAAAACAATTTCCTTAAATATAGTACTTTCCTGAGTTCTGTGAATCATCCAAGCTCATTATTGTATATGACAGGGTTAAAGACACTGAAGTTTACTTCAGCCAGTTGGTCAGGAAGGTGGTGACTGAGAACTTCTGAACAATGGCTGGAATCCGAAGTGCAGCCTCTTCTCAGGGACTATGCCCTTCCTTGGTGGCATGGGTCCAACCCCAGGTGGCATGCATCAGCAATGCTTTGCAGCATTGCAACACTCAGTATCAACACTTTCAACATTTGCCAGAAATAGTCCCTTAAAGATACAAATCTGTTTCAGTTGACTTGACTTCCTTTGTCATCCCCAAACCCTCCTCCAACCCCAGGCTGAGAACTTACATGTTTCAAACTCAGCAGGAAATCACCCCAAATGGGTAGAAAAACGCAAGTGCAGTGAAAGGGAGGTCTTAAGGTAAATGGTAAAATTGGGGTATAAGACCTAAAATGAGGCTGGGGGATGGCAAAATGGAAGGCCGGCCTAGAATTCCTGGAAGCTCGTGGACCAGCTAACCCAGCATATGCAGCCCTGAACAACAAAAGACCCTGTATCAAACAAGGTGGAAAGCAAGCATTGACATCCAAGGCTCTCCCTCTGACCTCCACATGCACACTGTGGCATGCACCCAACTGCACTCACACACAGGGCACCCACGAACCACACACACAGACAAAGGAAAACAAAACCTGTAATGAATGCATCAAAAAACATTCAATAGTTGATTAAAGATGCAGTATCCTATAGTCAACATCTTAACAACAAAAGTAATGCATACATAGTCATAATATTAGCAGGAATAAAAGGTTAAATCAGTGTGTTTAGTTAAAAATGATGAAAGTTACACCTAATTTTCATTTACTCCTTATATGCCTGAAATTCTGTTAAGCTTATTTGATTATTCCAATGAATTCTTAAGCCTATGAGATAATTTATAATTATACTCATTTTACAGGTAAGGACACTAAGACTTCAGTTAAGAAATTTAATGAAGACCTCAGAGGTAGCAGCCCAGTCTAGGAAGGCAGCTGGAAATTGGTAGAAGAAGAATGATTGTGGAGTCTTGAGTATCTGTCAGAAATTCAACTTGCTTTTTTCTGAAGGTAATAGAATGCTGTCAAATGTGTTTCTAATATGGCCAAAGACTAACGTGACCCAGAACCACATATTGAAAGGTAGCTGTAGTGGCAGGAAAAATACTCAAAGAGACAAATTAGGGAACAATGTTAATGTCATAGGGCAAACCTGATAAGAAGCAGAGGAGATGACAGAGACACATGAGGTTTGGGAACCTGAGGAGATTGTATGGAGAGTAGCCAGGACAGAATGCTGCAGACTAACAAACCATCAAAAATACCACTGTGAGTGTCTGGATAGATGCTCAGCAGTTAAGGATGAATATTGCTCTTCCTGAGGACCCAAGTGCAGTTCCCAGCCCCATGTCAAGAGGCTCATGATCACCTATAACTCCAGCTTCAGGGGATCCAGTGCCCTCTTCTGGCCTCTGCAGGCAACTACATTCACATGCACATACCCCCACATAGACACACACACAAAAAATTAAAAATAAACCTCTTTTTAAGTGCACCTGTGAGTCTAGCATGCCTTCTCTTTTTAAAATTTTTATCTTTATTATTTTTAACTACATGATTATGTATGTGTGTGTATGGGTATGTACTGGTTAGTGGAGGAAGTCAGAGATGTCGATCCCCTGGAAGATGGTGTTATAGGCGGGAGCAGGCCTTCCTTACTGATGTATGCCTTGCCTGAATTTGGTGGAAGTCATTCTCTTGATCCACAAATAAATGATAAAATCATATGGAAAGCCCACACTCAAAACTAATGAGCAACCATTCTACTTTGGCTCTGCAGCCCAGGTCAGTAGGCTCCTGACCGAGCACCATATCACTCTGAGCTCTCTGTGATGGTTTGCACATGCCTTAGAAGAATAATGAGTATCAAGGAGTTAATCAAGGGCTCTTGTCTAACTGCTGAGCTGAAGCGAAAACATAACAGGCCACCAGTCTAGTTCTCAATCCATGTGACTTCAGAATGAGCATATAGAACTGGTTTCCTTGTAGCTCCTCCTACAGTTCAATGGGAGAGAGTACAGATAACGGTAAACAGAAGCTTAACAGTGCAAAGCCACTCTTTCTAGGGCTCCATTAAGAAAATGCAAAGCTAAAAAAAAATAAAATTAACATTGGGTTCCCAACACCATAATGACCAATCATGGCCATCAAACCTGATCTGTTCACAAGTTCCTGCCTATACTGCTCTGTCTGTGCCCCTGCTGATCTCAATCAGGGAGGGCTGCAGAGCCGTTTGATTCATTAGCAGGGCTTTTGCAGGATTCCAGCAGCAAACCAGAGCATGGAACAATCAATAACAATCCTTTCTACTTAGTCTCTGAAATGTGCTGGGTGCTCAGCTCATAAATATTACTCAACATTCCACTTCTCCTAGTGCTAAAAACCTAGGTCTCTCATCACGCTGTTATGCAGCAGAAACAGAAAGTAAACGAAATTCAACTTCCTTAGACACTGCGAGGGGACTCAGTGTGCCAGAGGACTGGGTGCCATGCACAGCGAGGTCTGAATCTTTCTCACTACCTGACATCTTTGGGAACTACTTCATAGAACACTCATCTGAAAATGTTTAAAGAAGACACAGCAAAATGAGCTCTCACACCAGCCCCCGACACATAATCAATAGGCCTTTAAGCACACACATCTGTATCCCGCATTAACCTTGCATTTCACCATGATTCAGGAGTTATTTGCTGTGCTTCATCTTGAAGTCTTTGCTAAACTGACATCATTCCATAACAAATACATCACCATAAAAAGACAGAAGGCATGCACCAAAGGTACCTTTTGGAAATATTTTCAAATAGGGAGGAATTCAATACATGATTTTAAATATGATCCTGTACCATAATTTCAAAAGATGTTGAAACCCATCACATTTTGTCAGTGGTTCAGGAAGGTACCTGAGAATCAAAACATTTCACAAATGTACTAGGACTTTCCATGTGGCACAAAGTATGTCCTCCTCTCCCTTTCAAAGACCCAGAAGGGGGGAGAGAGAGAGAGAGAGAGAGAGAAAGAGAGAGAGAGAGAGAGAGAGACAGAGAGACAGAGAGACAGAGAGACAGAGACAGACAGAGAGAGAGGAGGGAGGAGAGAAAGAAGAAGTCGAAGATACAGGAGGGAGAGGGGAAAAACTGTCATCCTAATTTAAGTTTTTATGTCAAGGAACAAAGATTTAATTTTCCCCTGAGGTACACAACTTAAAGGCAAGACAGGCATATTCTAATAGATGCTCAGCAGAACTCCTGCAGGCCAGTGTCCCTCCATTACAATTGTCATTTTTAATAATGTGACATTTTCTCCTGTCTCCAAGAAATATGAGACCACAACCTCCCATTTGTTAAAGGAACAGACTGACAACTTGGGTACCTAATAGGTATCATTTGATGTACTGAAGCTTACAAACATTTCCCTCGTTTAAGCTCTATAAAGTTCCTGTTGAAGAAAATATGTTCCCATTTTATAATATATAAAATATAATGAAACACTTGAACATTTAGACAATGATAGTGAATCCCACTACATTCAATACATATTGGAATTAATTCACAAGCTCAGCCCATCAATAGGGACATTTAATCTGTTGCTATTCAGATTGGGCAAAACCATCTCCCAGCTTCCCAAAGCCTAGCCTCCACTTAGCTCCTCTAGATTGCCCAGTCTCTCCTTCCTAGAAGAAACTCAACTGGGTCCCATCCTGAACTGGGGTTAGGCACCTACACTCTGAGATACTAACATAATCTTAGATCACAGTCACTGAGGCAGCCTAACGTTCTTCTAAGTGGCTGGTCCAGGAGACAAGCTGGTGAGCAAGAAAGACCCTCCACAGAGGCAGTACAGTTCCCACATGGCATGGCACATCTGTGCCTGAGCTGACCGAAGGGCTGATGATGCTGGACTGGCCTCTGGGAAAGGTCAGCTGGAAGGATGGGAATGTGTGCAAGCAACAGATGAAGTCCGTGAGGGGCCGCTTGAAGTGCATCAAGGCACCACTCCATTGTACATCCACAGGCTGCTCTCGGTGCTCCCTAATGTAGTGAGCACAAACAGAACCACTCCAGCTCAAACTCTTCAACCACCGCTTTCCAATGCAAAATGTTATTTTACATCATGTTTCCTAAGACAAACTTAATTTCAATATGAAAATGCACTCTGATGTTTTCTCTGTGTTTGCTACTTTTTGTCCATCTTCAAATTCTGGTTACAGGGATGGCATTCCACAGTGTGAGAACTGGTATGGGGGCTAGTGGTGTAACTCATTGGAACACTGCTTGTTTAGCAGATGTGTGGGCTCAGATCTGATCACAACCCCCCCACACACACACACACACCAGTACAACCCTTTCAATACTAATTTGATGTCCTTCATGTCTGCACTCTATCTTTACTCCTCAAAAAACTCCCACTGTGAAACAGTGCCATTGTCTACTTAAGATCAGTTATGTGCCAGGCCTGGGCTATGCCCTTTCAATGTGCTGTCTTCAACCTTCACCCTGATGTGTAAGTCTGGCAGGCTATGGTTTAAATGTGTACCAGCCCCACAGACCTTTGTGTTTGAACACTTGGACTGATGGTGCTGTTAGGAAGCTGTGAAACTTTTGGAGGCTAGTCTAGGGGGTGGGCCTTGAGAACTGTGGTCCTGCCCCATCTTCCACTCAATGGCTCTGCTTCCAGTGTGCAACCACCATGTGACTATCCACAAGCTCTCAGTGGCCATAGTCCCCATTGTGATGAGCTGTGCCCTCTGGAACTGTGACTCAAAATAAACTTCTCTTCCCCTAAGTTGCTCATGTCAGTCATTTTGTCTCAGCAATAAGTAATACCTAACATTTCCATTACTATTTTATTTTACAGAGACAGAAAACTGAAGCCCAGCAATCCAGAGACTTGTTCAATAGGATGGGATGGACCAGGATTCAAATCCAGCTCTGTCATGTTCCACCACTCCAATGACAGGCTGCAGTTCATGAAAACCTTGAGTAACCACAGGTAACTTAATGGCAAGAAACTCATAAATCTCCTTGAAATAGCTTGAGTCCATGCAGTGTTATAGAATCAAATCTGGAAGGCCCAAAGAGAGATAAGGGAAACAGGAGGGCTGGCAGACTCAGGCTTACATTTCATTGCTTTTCCTTCCTTGTCCTCTGATAACCTCCAAAAAAGTACTAACAAGAAGTGACCACAGAGAAATGGTAAGCGAGAGCCAGCAGTGCATTGGCCTAGATACCCGCCCTCAAGGCAGGCTGGCAGAAGTGTGCTGACCATTCTGGGAGGTTCCTAATGAGCAGCATCCAGCTCAGCATCTCTCAGGCTGGAGACAGTCAATGAATATTCACAAGGGGAACTGCTAACGCAGCCAGAGAGAGAAAGCAAAAGCGCCACACAGCTCCTGCTGTTTCATTTTCCAAAGTCTAACAAAATCATGTTAAGTGAGATTCTTCAGTGAGAGGGAGTCTTATTTGGAAGGATGACTAAACATACTTAGCACAGATATTTGTGTTCTTTTAATCCCATAATTAAAAATACATTTGACACAGTTGGGATAAATGTTCAATCCAAAAAAATGTCTGCGGAAGGAGTGAGTTGGGGAAATTATTTGGCAAGGTCATATTAAACTATTGCGTCATTGCTGATCTGCCCTCAGACCTAAGACAACAAGACCTTTGGCGGCAGCATATTAAAGGCCGGTCGTTGGTATTGCTTCGTAGTAGTAATGGCTTCTCAGAAAATTCCAATCAACATATTTCTCACAAACACATAATAAATGCAAATTTGACTTTCGCACACAATAAATTAAATAATTTGACAAATGGCCTTGGGGTTTTATATTCTTTGTGTGACATGTGGGGTATCAAAATGTTTGTAGTTTAGCTTGGCATATAATTCACGCATAAATACAAGCTGTGTTTTTTGTCTAATCATCTCATGTTATTTTTCTCAGTACCTCTGAGCAATAAGAACATTGCTTAGGCCTCTTCGCTTTGCAAGTTCTAAGATGCAGAAAACCCCTGAATGTGCTAAACGAGAATCCGTTGCCCGCTTATAAAACATAAAGGCTTAGGAAAACATGGCATGTACTCAAGTAGACCAGTTTGTTTCTAAATATTTTAATAGTGTGCACTGCTGTGCTAGGAACTAAATGTGCATTGTGCCCAGTCTTCCATCAAGTATATGTTCTGTTTTGATCATTCTATCAAAAGATCAAAATGCAAAGACCATGTAAATTCTATTTTATACATGTCCCTCTTTGCATAAAAGCAAACGGAATATTTGTTGCTTCTCTAACCACAGGAGGCTATAAAGAGGCAACATGTCTAAGCCAAAGAAGGACTGGGTACCTCACTCCATTAAAAAACGCCCTCGGGTATCAATTACAAAGTGAAGCCTTCTTGTTTTCTTAAAACAACTCTAAATGCCTGAGCTTATGCTTTCAAAGTTTTAAGCACAATGTTAATATTTATTTTAAAGGTACTCAAGTTAATTATGCATGTTCCATTTTAAATACTACTAAAGTACTCTCCCTGAAAACTCTGAAAGGCTATATAAGCCAAGAGAAATGATAGCAGAAACTGAGAAACTGATATTGAACTTACAGTCAAGAAATACTAGCATTTTTATAACAACTAAACGTAAATGATGCACCTTCATTGGATCCTAAAACAAAATGCATGTACACACGCACACGCACACACACACACACACACACACACACACACACACAGCTATAAAAGACAGTCTTAGGACAATGACAGAATTGTAAAATGTTGACTCTCAGTGAGAGGCTTAGAGATGACCATTGTAAAATCTGCGCTACTCAGCCTGGCATGGTGGTGCACGCCTGTAGTCCTAGCACTTGGGAGGCAGAGGCAGGCGGATCTCTGTGAGTTCAAGGCCAGACTGGTCTACATAGTGAGTTCCAGGACAGCTGGGGCTACAGGGAGACCCTGCTTCAAAAAGACAAAAAAAAAAAAAGAATCTGCCCTACTCACCTGTGATGGCCACATCGAGGTCAGCTAGCTACAGATGGAACCTACTGGAAAATATGCATCTGTACTAAAATACGTGCCTCTACTAAATATGTACAGACCTTTTTTCTTGTTACTAGTCCCTAAACAATACAGTATAAGAATTATTCACAAGGCTGGGTATGGTGGCTCACGCCTTTAATCCCAGTACTTGGAGGCAGTGGATTTCTGTGAGTTTGAGGTCAGCCTGGTCTACAAAGAGAGTTCTAAGCCAGTCAGGACTACATAGTGAGACCCTGTCTCAAAAAAAAGGAAAAAAATATTTATACAGCATTTACATTATGTTTTTATAAATAACCTAGTGGTGACTTGCAGTGTCGGGGAGACCACATGCAGGTTATGTGAAAATACTACTCCACCATTTTCTATAAGGAACTTGAGCATCTACCAAGACCTTATGGGGAAGAGAATGAAGTGCTAAGACCCATATGCCTCAGGTACTAAGGAATGACTTCATTCTTCTTTTAAGAGTCTCATATAAAAAGTGACAAGGGAAAGAATAGCATTCATTTTCATTTAAGCATATAGATGTATTGACTACTGTAATAAACTTGGTACAGATGAAATATTGCTTTGTACGGACAGACAGCAAATGTTTCATTTTCCCAGAGCTGTATTCATTAGAAAATCAATTTTCTACCATTGACCCGGAGAAATTATGGCCGCCCTTCTGGCCGAGACCACAGGGAACAGCTGATTGACATGCACCACCTGAACGGAGAGCAGATGCATGGGATCCCCCAGAGGGTGTTCCACATGGACCAGATCACACGACAACTCGTGCACTTAGGAAAATATGGGTTAGGAACAACAGACACCTTTGAGCCTGGAGCTGTCTGGCAGGCAGAACCTGCAACTGGACAGGCCTTATTTTCTGTACATGAAATATGCAAAGATATGAGTCAAGTTCAAATTCAAAACGTCAGCTTTCTCATTCACCACAAAAGATAAATTCCTATCTTCCCTTAATCTGCTCAATAGAGTGAACTGCCAGGTCCATATTAAACAAACAAAACAAAGCCAGGTAGTACTCCAAAATTTTTAGTTCAAATTACTTTTTAAATCTTTTATTTGTTATTTTATGTATATAAGTGTATTGCCTGCACGTATGTAAGTGCTATCATGTTGTGCAATGGCCACAGAGGTCAGAAGAGAGCATGGGATCCCCTGGAACTGGAGTTAGGATGGTGGTTAGCCACCATATGGGTGCTGGGAATCAAACTTGGGTCCTCTGCAAGAGCAGACAGTGCTCTTAACCGCTGAGCAATCTCTCCAGCCCTCAAACTACTATTAAAGTATTAGAATCATCAAAAAAATTATAAATACTTAATTTAGAGATACCCAAAAACATTGAAAAAGAAGACTCAGACCTATGAACCCTCATAGCAAGGTATTTCCCTCTGATAGAGTCCTTTCTTTTCGGGTCCAAATCTCAATGCTTCTGGGCACTAACTTACTGTTAAGTCAGAGTGCAAGCTGGCCTGTCCTAACTCATCCAGGACTTGTAACACACTGTCATATTTCTTGAACTGAACTGAATGAGCTAAGCAGCAAGTGCTGAATCTTCAGGTTGACCCAATGCGATCAGTGACTTCACTTCAGCAGCATCTTGTTCATCCTAACTGTGCGTGTGCAGCCGTGCATAGGTGCATGCTTGTGTGTATATATGTGTGTTCATGTAGATGTGGGTGTACATGTGTACACATACATATGAAGGCCAAATGTCAACCCTGAGTGCCATTACTCAGGAGCTGTTCTCCTTGTTTTCTGAGTCAAGGTCTCTCACTGGCCTCCACAAACTCACTAGACTGGCTGGCCAACAAGCCCCAGGGATCCACCCCTCTCTACCTCCCCAGCGCTGGGATTATGAGCACATGCCACCATGCCTGACTTTTTTACATGGCCTCTGCAGATGGAACTCAGGTCTCCCTGCTTGGACAACAATCATTTCACCAACTGAGCCATCATCCTGGCTTTTTTTTTTCATTTCTTTCCTTTCCATTTTCTTTTCCCATTTTATTTCTCTGTCACTCTGTTATAATTGTTCTTTTTCTCCTCCTTTTCTCTCTTTCCCTCTAAACCCTGAAGGTCATCCAGGGGCCAAAGGCATTGTTATCACTTGGGTTGAACTCCAGGCAGAGAAGTTGTAAAGGACCCTGACATGGTCTAAAAAGCCAGGGCCTCATCTGCAAGCTGAAACAGTTATAAGAAGAATATTTGCTTTCCTTTAACCAAAGAATACTCATCTTGTTTATGGGAGGTCGGCCCCTTCTCCTTTTACCTCACATGCCTTTGATCTGGGAGCAGACCATAAACCTTGAAACCTCATTTTCATTTTAGATTTTCCCAGTAAGAGCTGGAGTCTGGAAGGATTGAAAACAAATCTGAGGAATATTTTTGGACTTCACAAATATTCAGGAGGCCCTGAATTTTATTCAGTTCTCAAAATTCTAGTTTCTTGGGAAGTTTCTGGTCTATAAGCAATAAACTAGATCTGAAAGAAACACAGGAACCAGAACAATTGTAGTTCTCCACTGGGTGTGTGTGTGTGTGTGTGTGTGTGTGTGTGTGTGTGTGTGTGTGTGTGTGTATTTCCTTTTAAATCCCCAGCTTTCTCTAGCTTTTTCCCACTCTCTTGTCCTCCACAAAGGAATTCCAGCAGAGAGCAGCTGGTGCCCCATATTGGCCGCTTTCCGCGGATTTTGGAGGTGGGGGGCTCACAGGAAATCAATTATGTGTGTGTGTGTGTGGCATGTATACCTGCAGAAGCCAGAGAAAGACACCAGGCACCCTATCACTCTCCATCTTATTTCTTTGAGGCAGGGTCTCTCACAGAACCTGGAGTGAGGCTGGTGGCCAGTAAGCTCCCGAGATGCTCCTGTCTTCACCCCCTGTGTTACTGGGATTCCAGGCCTGTGCCTCCAATTCAGGTGCTCGTGCTTGTGCGCCAAGTGTTCTTACCAACCAACCCATCTCCCCAGGCCCCAGACAGTATTTTTTAAGTTTTATGTCAGAGGTCTAGGCATACTTCATTCATTTTCAAAAAAATCTGCTGAGTGTGATGGCATATTCATTCCCAGTACAGGATAAAGACAGCCAGACTCAATCTCCCAGAGGCCCACAAAGCAGCTTCAAATACTCTGGGGAGCAGGAACATCTGGCAATATTCCAGCTAAAAGGCCAAGGGTCTGTCCAGATGTCTGTCAGAGGTGGCTAGGCCAGGGGAATTGGGAAACAGAAGGCTCAACAATCATGACTAAAACAATCAGCCCATACTGAAACCATTGTACAGCAGAACAGATGCTCAAGGGAATGAGGAAACGGCCCCACAGCAACAAGAGAGCCCTTGGAAGTTCTGCCAAGGTGGAGCTACTTGCCTCCCAGTGATCTGAGCCCCACCCCGAGGCTGAGCCTCTAGATGGTTCAGTTTCACTATCTGCTAAAAACAGGTAATAATAGCGCTCCCCCCATTACCCAGAGGGTCTTGGTAAAGATTTAATTCAGCATGCGGGGCTGGAGAGATGGCTCAGCGGTTAAGAACAATGGTTGTTCTTGCAGAAGACCCAGGTTCGAATCCCAGCACTCACATGGCAGCTAACAACTGTCCGTAACTCCAGTCCCAGGGGTTCTGACAGCCTCTTCTGACCTCCATGGGCATTGCACGACACAGGTGTTAAATAAAAGTTAAATAATTCAGCATGCATAAAGTGCTCAAACATGGCCTGACCCACAGTAAGCACTACATAAATGCCAACACAGATTGCCTAGAAATTGCCTACAGGAAAGCCTGCCAAAGAAAGCTTGACTGCTTTAGTTCCCTGCCCGCTACTGGCAGCTGAGTACCCCATTTCAATTTTTTCATTCCCTGTTCAAACCCTAGCACACCTAGAGTGGCCTCAGTCAATACCAGATGGATGAGATGTCTTTCCCTAGCAACTGGGTTCAGATATAAAATTGCAAAACGGCAACAGTCTATGTTTAACATGGAAATTGACATAAGGTTAAAATGGAAATCTACCTGACATGCATGTCAGAGCCCACACAGTCTCGGTGGGTAAGTTCTGCAGCTTAAGGCTGTGAACCTCAAAAACTAACCTGGTGGAAAAGTCACATGCATTTCCCTACACATTAGCAGGACAGGACATAAATCCTGGGACCTTCAAGACAGTTCGTGGCCCTTGAGTCTGAGTCTGTGGCCTAAACAGGTAATTGGCCAGCCTCAGGACCCCGCGGGGGAGGGGGGGCAAGGCATCAATTCTTCTGAAGAGGCAGGCCTACTGACTTTCACACCCTCATGCTGGGCCACACCTGGCACATCACGCTGACAATACTTACGCATTACAATAGGGCTTCTTTTCATAGCCTTTGTAGTTATTCATGTTGAGAGCCATCTTGCAGACCTCACAGTGGAAGCATCCTTTATGCCAGTTCTGAAAAAGAAAAACACAAATATTTAACGTGTTAGTGCAATGCCAGTTCTGTACAAAATGGGCAGAGAACAGGTAATGAAAACACTACAGCAAAAAAAGACTGTAGGCAATAACACAGGCTTAGCTTTCTGCTGGGTAGATAATGCAGACAGCTATTAAAGTTGGGTTTAAATTAATCCCACCATTACAAACTCACAGTGTAAGGCTGCCGCGAGGCTCAGTACATATCCCACTTAAATGAACAGCCGTAAAGGAACTCTGAACTCGGTTAAATGGAGAAATGGGGCCGGTGGCATGGCTTTAAAAACAACCATTAAAAAAAAAAAAAAAGATTCTCTTTCAAAGTGTCTAAATGCGGTGTTTGTAAGATTTCCACACACATGCCCACCGGAAGTCAGACAACCCACAATGGCACAGATGGACAGCGAAAGTACCCTTGTCCCCATCCCCGCCCAACTCAATCTCTGTCCAGGACTGGCTTGTCTAAAGAGGAGCTCGCAACAGCAAAAGCAAATTTCGCTGGTACCGCCTGCGGCTGGTTTCAGCTGTCAGTCACCCAGGATCTCGCTGGGTCTGTCTCCCAGGCTGTTCCACTCCATCCACACCCAGGAAGGGCACAGCTGCAGAGACCCAGCTACCGCCACTTCCTCTGGCATTCCGGACCCGGGTGGAGCAGACGCCCGCGAGTCCGGGGGCCGAGTCATTCCCGCGGGGATTATTCTTAGCATTGCGGCAGCGGCCGCCCCACGACATATTAAGTGTTATTTGCCTTTACCCGCAGCTCGCGTCACCAGAGCCCCTGGGGCAGGGGTGAGATGACGGTACCAGAGTCGGTGCAGCTGAGAGCCAGGGGCAGATTGGACCCAGGAGGGAGCGCGGCTTCCCGACCTGTCCCCGTAGGTACCCACTCTGGCTCCTGGTTCCCATCCTGGCTCCGGGATGCACAGCCTGGCTCCGGGGTGCACAGCCTAGCTCTGGGGTGCACAGCCTAGCTCCGGGGTGCCCAGCTTGGCTCCGGGTGTCAAGCCCTGGCTCCGGGTTGCCCAGCCTGGCTCTGGGGTGCACAGCCTAGCTCCGGGGTGCCCAGTTTGGCTCCTGGTGTCAAGCCCTGGCTCCGGGGTGCATAGCCTGCCTCTGGGATGCCTAGCCTGGCTCCGGGTATCCAGCCTGGCTCCAGGGTGCCCAGCCTGACTCCGGTATGCACGGCCTGGCTCCAGGGTGCCCAGCCTGACTCCCGGATGCCAGGGTTACCATGCACCCTCCAAGGCAGCTGTGCGGATGTCGCACAGCCCCGCACTGGGGACAAAAGCCTTTCCCAGTTCCAACACTCTTGTCTAATCGCGGGGGGTCTCTGATACAACCGCTGGGGTCCTTCGAGCGCCCCAGCCCTGTGCCGAGACCCACGCAAACATACGACCCACTCTTCTTTGCATCTCAGGTGTCAAAACTTCTGGGCACAAGTGCAGCTTGACGCCTGGCAGGTCCAGGCTGGCCCCGTGCCCCCTCGCTCACCTTGTCCAGGCAGTTGACTTTCTCCGTGGGATACACCACTTTTCCGCAGCGGGCGCACTGGGGATTCATGGTCGCGGTCCCCGCGGGCGGCGGCTGCTGCGGTGGCGGCGTGTGGGGGCTCCGAGGAGCCGCTGGGACATCCCCCGGCGAGCCCCGCGCCGCCTCGGGGCAGGCGGGAGGGCTTCGGGCGGGGCAGGCAGGGGCCGGGG
>NW_008336953.1:115968-121651 GCF_000622305.1 Nannospalax galili
GGCTCGACTGTGCGCCTGGCTCTGCGTCGCGCGCTCCAGGTACCGGTGACTCAGCCCCTCGCGCCCGCCCCTCGCGCTCGCTCGCTCGCTCCCCAGCCGCGGCGCAGGCCAAACCCCCCGGCGCGTCCCGGCCCCAGGGGCAGAGAACCCGCACGTCTGGCACAGAGAGAAAGGGCGGCGCGCGTGGGGGTGGGGGGAACCCGAGGGAGCGCCGCGGACAGCTGCGTCGCGCGCTCCAGGTACCGGTGACTCAGCCCCTCGCGCCCGCCCCTCGCGCTCGCTCGCTCGCTCCCCAGCCGCGGCGCAGGCCAAACCCCCCGGCGCGTCCCGGCCCCAGGGGCAGAGAACCCGCACGTCTGGCACAGAGAGAAAGGGCGGCGCGCGTGGGGGTGGGGGGAACCCGAGGGAGCGCCGCGGACAGCCGCCTTGTGCCGCCTGGACCAGCGCAGTCCCCCGCGCCCAGGTCGGCGGCGGCGGTGACCGAGCAAGCTGGGCGGGGGAGGGCAGAGCCAGGGTGACCGAAACGGGAAAAGCTCCAACGTGCGTACTTGGAGCCTCCCCCCTCTTCTTCCCCAGCCGGATGTCCTCCCCTCGCCCCAGGGGACACGGCGGTCCCCCGGGATGCGGAGCCGAGGATGCGCCCAGCTCCTCTTCTAGCTCAGGGGACCGACTCTGCGTCTCAGTCCATTGGCGGAGGCTCTCGGACCCGGGACCCAGGACATTCAAGTCCCCGGGTTGTACCACCACCCCGGCCACCCGGCTTCCCACTGCCGGGCAAAGAAGAGTCCCTAGGTGCGTGCGTGAAGTCCTAGTACCCTGGATGGGGAAGCCTGCTTGGTGCCTCCCCGGTCACTCCTAAATGCCTGTCCTTGGAGACTGACAGGTCATTATAGGCCTGAATCAAGCCTCCCCTGGTTCATAAACAGCCAGTGTTGGTTTTAAGTCCGTGTTTATAGTATATTGTTTTGCAGTTAAGCACCACGAAGACCTGCGAAAAGTTCTTCACCTCTGCTGGGAGAAGCAGTTACAAACTCATGGTCCAAACCGGCGGAGCCAGAAAATCAAGCTGATGGGTAGAGTGAACCCAGACAAAAACAGCGAAGGTTTCTCGTTTTGATGATATCTCTGGTTATTGGATTCGTTTTATAGTCATGCTAACTGCCTTCAGTGCCTGATCCTGCCGTTCAGCTTGTGGCATTGTGCCAAGACTTAGCCTCTCTACCTCAGTTTTCTGATCTACAGAATGGGGCTAACGACGTAATTACAAAATAGCTCCCTTTCTAGAGAGATTAAGTGAGTTAAGCAGTCAGCAGGCTCTTGGACTTCCCAGGCCTCTAAGCACCACGTAAATCAGCTAGGATTATCATAAATTGGTTATAACAAAGGCGCAAACACATTCCGTTGCTAACAAGACGATTAAGGCTCAGTCATGCCACAGAGCAACTTTGGTGGCAAACATTTCTGTCGGCTCAAGAAAAATCACAGCTGCCATCTTCTCCTGAGAAAACTGTTGATTCTTGAACCTCTCGGGCAGGCAGTACCATGAACCTGCTCAAAGAGCCAACTGTTTGACTTTTCACAAGAGGTAACTTCTTTAAACACAGCCAGGAATTCAACAGGTCCAACCACTCACTGCTGTGCTCACAAACCCACCTTCAAAGCAAATAAAAGGATAATTTACTGGCAGAGAGGATCACCTATCTTTAAAAACACCTCAGAAATCATTAAAGAGCCCTGTGGCCAGAGAAGTATGCTTGTAATCCCCTGAAAGGCAGCGACTTTTTCCCCTCGCTTTGATTTTCATAACTGTACATCATGAAATATAGTTTAAATATCTTATTCTTTTTAAATACTAAGCATGGGATGCAGGAGTTGGTGACGTTATGGCTGACTATATTAGATGTTTTAACTAGAAATTATATCATTTCTTTCCAAACTAGCCACCATCATGGTGACTGACAGACAGTAGGTATCAATTAAGTGTTGACTGAAAATATCAATAAAACAACTGCATGCGTTAGAATGAGAACTAACTGTGCTGGGTTATTCTTTGAAGGACAGTAGGGACTGACTCCTGGGCCCTATTTCCCTCATACCGGTTTCTCTGACTCTTCATTTTCTGCATCAAGCCAATGTCTAAGTTTCTTAATGCCATTTTACTGATGTAAGAGAATTCTGGTGCCATCCATCTTTAAAAGGACTTCTTTATTTCCAAAATCAAAGCCTATAAACATAGCGCTGGCAGGAACCTGTCATCCAGCCAGCCCAACCTTCTTCCTTCAAGCTGATAAATGATTTAATTGTTCCACCAGGGAGACCTTTTGCCCTCAACTTGTCTTTTGTACTTGGCACAAAAGAAATTCTCCCCTACAGCAACTGTATTCCTTTATGTTCACTTTAGTTTAAGTTCTTTTCTGCTGGTATAGACCACAGATGGGGAAAAAAAAAAAAACAACTATCATTAATCACCTTCATAAAAATGTTTACGTACTTGCAAAGTTAAAAATATTTATTTAGATAAAATTCTCAAATCCATTATTTTTCCCTCTGGAGTCTGTTTATAAAAAAAAATCTGTTATGGGGCTGGAGAGATCGCTCAGCAATTGAAAGCACTGGCAGCTCTTGCAGAGGACCTGGGCTCGATTCCCAGCACCCACACGGCAGCTAACAACTGTCCATAACTCCAGTTCGAGGAGATCTGATGCCCTCTTCTGATCTCTGTGGGCATTGTACCACACAGGTGCACCTACATACATGCAGGCAATACACTCATACATATAAAATAAAAAAATAATAAAATTTTTGAAATCTGTTGTAGACCATGATTACTTAAGCTATATAAGCTGAGCTCAAAATTGAAAGTTTTAAAGTGTAACTAATATTGCCAAAGACCAATTAGTGGCTTTGACAAGCATTTACTCAGGCACAATTGTGGTAGGTTATCTTATTTGATCATATTTCTGTCCTTTCACCGTGGCAACACTTCATATTGGCAAAATACATTTATTTCCCCACTCACTAGAGTTGTGCTGAGCTTTACCATATGACTTCCTCTGCCAATGAAATCTGAGTGGACATGACCTAGGTTACATCAAAGCAGAGGTTTTACTGTGCACCTGCATTATTCACTGTTTACCATCCCTTTAGCTTTGGTGCTTGACTATGAGTAGCTCAGGGTCTGGCTGCTTCTTTGACTTTTGTCCTACAATGGGAAGGCCTGTGTTGACAGCAGAGTGCAACTGAGTTTAATAAACCGCATCAGACCCAGCAGAGCTCCAGTAAGCCCCAAACCCTCACATAATGGTAGTGGGAAATAATTGCTGGAGTAAACTGTGGCAAAAGCTGACTAAAAGCTGACCAATGGTGGGAACTGAAATGTTTTCCACATCATCAGGAAAAATATAAATTTATATGCAAGAGTCTGTAAGACACAGGTGCACTTACATACACGCAAGCATTATACACATACACACAAAATAAAAATAATAAAGTATTTTTAAAAAAATAATAAATTTATATTAAGAACACTTGTCTGTCGGGACTCGGGTTTGCTTTGCTTGGTGGGGGGGGACCTACTGGCTTCGGGGCAGAGAGACTTGATCAGTGACAGAGTCTTGGACCCTGGGACCTGTGTCTTTTCAACAAGCCAATTTATTTTAAAACTCAGATGGTTTTTATATATCCCAAGGAACTAGCAGTCACATTGGATATGGCAGTCACATACAAAGATTTAGGATACAAAGAAACAGGACATTTAGTCTGTCAGTTGGCACCAGAAGGATTCTTAAACTTTTACTCAAGGTTATCAATGCCCATCCAGTAATTTATTGGCCACAGTGTTTTCAATGCCTGCCTGGTAATTTATTGACCATAATGTTTTCTTTCTTAGGGCTAAAAGCATGGTAAATTTTAGCTTTCAGCTCAGGAGTAAACCTTTAACCTGACCTAATCTCTTAGCTAATGAGAGCTGAGTTGTTTGTTCAGGACAAGGAGATGAGCTAAGGGTTGTTGACCAAGACGCTTTCCCACAGAGCAGGGAGCCTGCACTTATGACCAGGCCGCTTTCTCCTGCCAGTCTGGCAGTGTTCTGCAAGACGGGGATTATCAGAGCTACTATTTTCAGTGCCCCTCCCTTTAGCAGAGAATACAGCCTGGACTTAAAAGTTTTAGGCTCATTTCACCCTAGGGCCTGGCATCCTGGTTTCTTACACTTGTCTGCAATAGTGGCCTGAATGTTATGAGGGTAGCCAACTAATTTCTGATAGAATTTAAGACCTATTCCTCAGGAGGTAATGTGCCTGATACTATAAATATAGCCAAGAACGTATGGCTTGAGAGTTCATAAGCCCCAGAGGTAAATCTATTACTACTATTTCCCTAAATGGACATAGCATCAAACTGCCTTCTAAATTCGTATCCCTGTGCCTATAGATCAGAGTGACTCTCAAACCTCATCAGAGAAGTTTCTTTGTGCAGTGGACAGTGGTTAACTCAGAAACACATATCTGGTCAAAATTCAAAGAACAAAGATATTGGGGAACCCTGCTGTTAAGGTTGGCTCCTTTCTCAGCAGGAGCTTCCTGCCTGACTTACCTGGAAAGTACCGCCAAGAACGGATGCTTGGCCTCATTTAAAACATGACCTTTGGCATAGTTACCTGGAGTAAAAACTACCCCCAGGTTTCTTCTATATGATAATTAGGCATTGCCCGGTAGTCAGATGATAGGAGCCTGCTGCCACATGTAAATAAAGCATACTATGAGCACCTATCAGCTGAAGCATTGGCTACTGCCTCCACACTATATTTTCCCTGACCCCCACTGAATAAACAGCACTGTTTCACTAAATCTGGAGCTGTTTGTATCACTGAACCTGCCTCCCCGGAAGGGCTTTCTTCCATCAGTGCTCACTGGCCATCCTGACCCCGTTCGTCGCTTCTGCTCCCTTTGTCCTCATGGAACAGTGGCCAACGACCCATGAGGAAAGGGAGAGACCCCACACAAATTCCTGTGGCATCTCCACCATAAATGAGACATCTATATGACACCCCGTCCCCAAGGCTTAGGGACCATCAGAGAAGAGGGAGCAGAGGCTGTGGGGGAAAGACATGAAACAGTGTCATCTAGACATTACAGGTCCACTGCATTCATAAACTCACAGCAGCTGTGGTTGCCTGTGCAAGATCAAGCCAGTCAGCATTCCACCATGGAGCAAGGAGAGGCTCATGATCCTCCACCTCTAGCTGGGAAACGATTGACAGTTGATGGCTGCTGGGGAAAGAGAGTCAGTTTTCTCTGTGGGTGTGGTCCCTATAAGTTTACCCTGCTCCCGTGAGTACATGCGCAACACAACTGGACTTCGTCAGTTATAAAAAAAAAAAAAAGGACACAAAGTTGGGCGGGCACAGTGGGGTGGACTTGGAAGGAGTTACATCAAAATACATTGTTTGCATGTATGAAATTCTCAAGGAATTAATATAACTGTTATTTTTAAAGAAATAATTGCCTGAAGAGATGACTCAATGGTTAAGAGCACTGACTGCTCTTGCAGAGGACCAGGGTTCAGTTCCCAGTACCCACATAGTGCCTAACAACCATCTGTAACTCCAGTTCCCAAGGATCTGACACCCTCTTCTGGTCTCTGTGGTGCATAACACGGGTACACTTATACACATACAGGTAAA
>NW_008336953.1:121911-124124 GCF_000622305.1 Nannospalax galili
GGATTAAAGGTGTGTGTCACCTCACCTGCCAAGAATACTTTTGTTAACATATGCACATGATAAAAAAAAAATAGTCTATGTAATTAAAACTATAATTTGCTTTTGCTGCCTACTGTTGACTCAAGGGTGTCCCCTCCACAAAATTCATATTTTGATGCATTGATTCTCAATGGGCTGATTTTAAAGATGAGGACTGTGAGAGATCAGGTCTAGAAGAGACCATAAAAGTGAAGAATACTTTTGTTAACATATGCACATGATAAAAAAAAAATAGTCTATGTAATTAAAACTATAATTTGCTTTTGCTGCCTACTGTTGACTCAAGGGTGTCCCCTCCACAAAATTCATATTTTGATGCATTGATTCTCAATGGGCTGATTTTAAAGATGAGGACTGTGAGAGATCAGGTCTAGAAGAGACCATAAAAGTGCAGCTCTAGCCGGGCATCTTGGCGCTCGCCTGTAGTCCCAGCACTTGGGAGGCAGAGGCAGGTGGATCTCTGTGAGTTCAAGGCCAGCCTGGTCTACATAGTGAGTTCCAGGCTAGCTGGGGCTGCAGAGAGACCCTGTCTCAAAAAGACCCCCCCCAAAAAAAATGCAGCTTTCACAGCAAGATTAGTGCCTCATAAGAAGGGATGCCATGGCTCCTGCCCTCGCTGTCTGGGTCCCTTAATCTCTCACTCCCCCATCCCCATGGGAGGACAGAGCTGGTGCAAAGGTTGCCCTTGGCAAGTCAGGAAAAGCTTCACCAGAATCACCCTGTCACCCTGATCCCAGACTTGTAGCCACCAGAATCATGGAAGTAAACGCCTGTTGTTCAAGCCACTCAGTGTTGGCTATATTGAGATGGCAGCCTGGGCTGACTAATAGTGCACCTTACTCAGCACAGCTCCTGATCCATTGAGAACTACATCAAGGAAAACATTCTGCCCAATAAAAATAGTGACAGAAATAAAGTCGTTTTTTTTCTTTCCTAGTAGTAAGTTTTTGTGCTTTTTATACCAAAGCTCTGACTCACTAATTAGCATCAGTTTGGAGTCACAAAGAAAAGTAAATTTCCAACCTGCTTGACAAGAATTGCAATTATGTTCAGTGATAAATTAAGGAATCAGCCTCCTTGATATACACGGAAGCAAATTAAATTGTAGCTACTGTCAAATGAAAGTTGTTTTAGGTAGTTAAAAATTAATCTAATCATATATAAGACATAGCTACTGGTCATTTTTTCCTTTTAAATTAATTTTAGGAGAAATTAGTAGAAGCGTATATATTCTTGCCTTTAAGATATTCTACCCTGTTTCTAAGATGCAAAAATAAAAACAAGAAAGTCCTAATAAACTCAAAAGAAGGTCTTGGGCTGGGGAGATGACTCAGTCAGTCAGGTGCTTGTGGAATAGACTGAGAATCTAGTTCAGGCCCCCTACAACTTGAGTTCGATCTCCATGACCCACATGATGGAAGGAGAGAACTAATTCCTGAAGGTTGTCCTCTGACCTCCATACATGCATTTGGCACATGAGCTGCCCGAAATAAGTTAATTAATTACTTAAAGCCCAGCTCGAATTTATGCCTTGTATAG
This sequence comes from Nannospalax galili, assembly GCF_000622305.1. Lineage (NCBI taxonomy): Eukaryota > Metazoa > Chordata > Mammalia > Rodentia > Spalacidae > Nannospalax > Nannospalax galili. The sequence continues at coordinate 123,490 of NW_008336953.1, forward strand.
AAATCCAAGCCGACCACCCGACTGGAGAGGTCATAGGCCCCAGAGGAGAAACTACTACTCTCACTTTCCTAAGCTAATGTTATTTCTAACTAGAGTCTAAATACTTATCCTTATACCCACAGATAAGTGTAGTTCTCGTCCCTCATCGAAGTAGCTTCCTTTCTCAACAGATGGAGACTATTACAGAGATTACCATCTAGTGGAAATGCAGAGCATGAGTGACCGGGGGTGCTCAGCCTTCACTGGCACATCTTCAGAACAACCTCTATACATACGGCTCAGGTACAGAAGAGGGGGAAGAAAGATTTGAAGAGCCAGAAGACCAGGAGGGCTGTTGTGAGATAGTGTCTTCTAGTCATGACAGGGGAGATGCACCCATGAGGCCTCAACTGCATTGTTGTCTAAACAAGAGCTACACAATGACACCACCAGTTAACAAGCCAGTGTGACTGGGAGATGAAGAAGCTGGATGAGGAACCACAGGCAATCAATGGCTGCTGGGGAAGGATCGGCTTCCTCCAGGACTTCTTCTGATAGGTTATCCACTACCAAGTGGCCAATCCTAAACACAGGTACTCATGAGTAGCACCACATGGATTCCATAGGTTGTGTGTAATATATATATATATATATAT
>NW_008336953.1:124170-193770 GCF_000622305.1 Nannospalax galili
AAAGAGGCCATGAATTAGAATTTGAGAGGGAGTAGGAGGAGTCAGAAAGGGGAAAAGAGGAGCAGAAATGATGTAAGTATAGTACTTGTGTGTGAAATTCTCAAAAAAGTTTAAATCAGAAAAATAAAATGAAACCCAGCTCATAATCCCAGGTCTGGGGAGGGAGAGACATGAGTATATGCGGGGCTTGCTGGCCAGTCAGTTTGACTGAACTGCTGAGCTCCAGGTTAATAAGACACTCTGCTCAAAAAATAAAACGGAGAACCATTGTGGAAGACATTCAACATTTTTCACGTCTCGCCTCTACACACACATATGGACTTGTATACACATGCACAGAGAAAGACAGAGAGAGAGAGAGAGAGAGAGAGAGAGAGAGAGAGAGAGTCGCAAGTCCTTAATGCACAGAAAATTGCTGATTTTTGAGTAACAGTTCAAAGACCTGTCCATGTGCTGTCCAACAGATGTGCAGCAACTATCACAAATGGGAGCCACACCTGCTGTTTTCAACTTTCTGGTGGCTACATTTTTAAATTAAGGAACAAGTAAAAGTATTTTAATAATATATTTTATTTCATTTAACCCAGTTTATTCAAAATGTTATTTCAGCATGTGATAAATATTTTTAAATCGGGAGAGTTGGCACTCGTTTGTTTGTTTCATACCAAGGCTTCAAACTGAGCATCTATTTCATCCATATAGCACTTCTCAGTTAGGACCTAGCCAAGTGCTGGGGCTGGAAGGATGTCTCAGGGGGTTAAGAGCACTGGCTGCTCTTGAAGAGGACCTGGGTTCAATTCCCAGCACCCATATGGTAACTAACAACCATCCATAACTCCAGTTCCAGGAAATCTAACATCCTTTTCTGACCTCACCAAACACTACAGGATAAGGGTACACTTACACACATGGAGGCAATACACTCATACATATAAAAATAATTAATAAAATGTTTAAAATAATAATAAATAAATAAATCTTGGGTCTGGAGAGATGGATCCATGGTTAAAAAGCACTTCCTGCTCTTGCAGAGGGATGGGGATTCAGCTCCCAGGACTCACATGGTGGCTGACAACCACTGTAACTCCAGTACCAGGAGATGTGAAACCCTCTTCTGGCCTCTGGAGGTACCCACACGCATATAGTACACATACATACGCTGAAGTACACACATACACATAAAATAAATACATTGGACTGGAGAGATGACCAGTGGTAAAGTGTACTGGCTGCTCTTGCAGAGGACCTGGGTTCAGTGCCCAGCACTCACACTCACAACCATCCATAACTAGTTCCAGGAATCTGATGCCCTCTTCTGGCCTTTGCAAGCATTGCATGGACAGGTGCACATACATGCCAGCAAAACACTCATACACATAAAAATAAATCCAAAAAAAATTTTAAAGAAAATGGACTCAATATTTTAGATAATTAGTTAATTATTTAAAATAAATCTTTCATTAAAATTAAGCAAGTTATGTTGCATAACCTCGGTGGGCACTTGGACATCATAATACTCAGCCTAAGAGAGAAAGCAGGGGCTGGGCCACAGTGCTGCACAGGGGTTGGACTCACTAATTCTGATGGGCTACAGCACCAGGCCTGCAAAGCAAGAGCAGCATCATATTCAGCTGATGTCCAAACTGCTGGTCAGACTGTTGCTGCCACGGCTTTTAGACCTGGGGGCATTGATAAATGGGGCACCAAGACAGAAAGGCAAAAGACAACAGAGAGGGCATTGGACAGGGAAGGAGAAAAGGCAAACAGAAAAAGGCATGACCTTAGATGGGGGAGGAGGGGAAGGGTGGTAACAACAGGGCAAAAGGGAGCTTAAACACCCCAGAACACACACAGTACAGCGTGGAACCAGGAATCCAGCAGCTCAAGCAGAGGGTAAATAGAAAGAACCCCACAAACTCAGAGAGGCCTCTCTGCTTGGGCTGAGCCAAGGGCAACTGAGGTCAACCCAGGGCCAGAAATGAATTTCATAAAAAGCCAAGTGCCTGGAAAAATCAACATTGGCAAGTCAAGGACAAATGTCAGTTATATCATTGACATTATGTCATGACAGAAGTAGAATGTTTTGTTTTATACTAACAAATTAATTCAGTTGCCTAATCTACTTGAAGTCAGCTAACTCTGCTTGGGGATAGGGTGCTAGGGATAGAACCCAGGCTCTTGAACATATTAAGATGGCATTCTACAACCGAATCCCTCCACAAACCTCTTAACTATGCTTTTGAGTTCAGTACTAATAGGTTAAGCTCTGGATAAGTTTGCAAGTTTGTCTGTTTAGTGTTTAGTTCCTGTTTTTGTTCATGTGTGGTATATGTGTATACACACGTGTGTGCATGTGTGTTTAGGGGCCAGAAGATGGCTTCAGGTATCTTCCTCTGTTGTTCAACACCTATCGCCTTCCTTCTGCTAGGGAGGCAGAAACAGGAGAACCCCTGGCACTGGGATGACAGGTATCATCAGCTTTGATGTAGGTGCTGGGGAACTCAGGTCCTCATGTTTGAATGGTGAGCACTTTACAGACAACCATCTCTCCAGCCTTGTTTCCTTTCTTTTTTAAGACAAGGTCTCACAATGTCCCAGACTGGACTCGAATACTGACCCTCCTACTTCAGTCTCCCAAGGGCTGGGCTTATAAAGATGGAAGGCAGGTAAGGTTTTCTATGAGTAAACACAGAACATGGACCCAATTGGAAGCTAAGCTATTAGTTTCAGTGTCCATCTTTCTTTTCTTCATATTTCCCTGGTTGTACCTTTCATTTTTCATTAGATTATGGGTTCAAGCTCATCAAATGAGATTTTTCTCATTTCAAATAAAGTAGAGGGGAAAAAAAAACCTGTCTTGAGGTAAAATAACATCAAGCAAGCCATGCGAAGACACGGGCTTGCTGCTCAGCAAAGGGGCTGAGACTTCCCTGAAAGCTGGGTTTTCTTTCCTTGACAGTGACTCATCAAACAGGGAGCCTGCTTTTTACCAACACTTTACAAACTCACACTGCACAGAATGTGCCCGTTAGCAGTAGGAATCAGAACAAGAAGGTGTTCTTAGGATGAATAATAAGAATTAAGTGAAATGACTGGAACTGGCTTCACGGAGATGGATGGAGAAAAGAGCCTTCATTATATAAAAAGGAAACCTGAGCCCCGCTGCTGCCACCGCAACCGTAGCGTCAGCCAATGAAAACAGGTCTGGGCGCTCAAATAAAGCAGAACAGAGATGCTACAAAGTGCTGCTTTAAAATTCAAGCAAAAGGTAAAACATGTTAAATAGCATTTAATGACATGAAAAGAGGTCTGGGTGTTTTGTTAAGTCAAAAAGCTATGTTATAACATTTGTTCACTGTGATCTCATTTCTTGTTAATGTTATGTCAATATGCTAAGAGCAGGGGCTGGCAAACACTAAGAAAACACTAAACTGTTAACAGAGGTGGCATTGTAATTTATGTTTTCCTTCTTGTCTACTTTTCCCAAATTTTCTACAATAAACGTATTTGTTTTCTTATTTATTGATTTAAAACAAAGCCTCACAATGTAGGCATGTTGTCCTCAAACTCCCGATCGTTGTCTTACAAGTGCTGGGGTTACCACCACACCCAGCTCAAAACATCGTTTTAATGAGAAACCCCTTCAACAAAGCAAAAGAGGGCTTTGTTTTTGAGACTGCTGTGTGACACGACCCACCTGGCTCTCTGCTACTAAAAGTCACAGCTCTCTCTGTCACTCAGTCTCTTGCTCCACTAGAGAAGTTGGAGCTAAGAAGCAATGACCAGTCTGGGATGGGCTTTAAAGTTTAGGAGTCTGCTTCGTTCTGTTCTTGTGTTAAGACCGTGCCTGGTGATTCCTAAGCATTGCACACACACAAACACACCACCACCACCACAGCCCTTGTTCTGGCTGCTAGTAACAGCATAAAAGCACAGATATCACCTGGCCAAAGGCCGACAGGGAAAGAAATACAGGTCCCTCCCGTTCCTGAGACTCCCGGTGGTCAGGGAGTGAATGAGGGTGTGTCTCCTCAGAACTCCATTCTCAGGGGAGAGGTAACCACCAAGCCAAGCACAGGGGTTCAGCTTCCCTTTGTGCCCCTTTTTCCACCACCTCTTCAAGGAGTTCTCATGATTTGTACAACAGAACTTGCCATTTGGAAAGTCCTTGTGCCTGATCTTTGCTTGTTTCTTACTGGGTTTGGTTTTAGTTTGGGTTTGGGTTTTTAAAGACAGGATCTCCCTGTGAATGCCTGGCTGTTGAACTCAGAGATCCTCCTGCCTCTGCCTCCCAAGTGCTGGGATTAAAAGTGCACGACCACACCCAGAATGCCTGACCTCTGATGGATTTCCATTTTAGGTTTTTTTGGTGTGTTCTAGGGTGCTGCTGGAAACGTGGATTTCAATTACATCCCTGCAGCTGCTTCAATTCCTATTATTTTCTTCATTTCCAATTGTCATCTCCAAATTGCCATCATTTAAGCAAATGGCAAAACAAAACTTACATTAAAACTTTAAATTTCAGATAAAATTGCTGCACTCTTTGAAAAAGATTAAATATATCTTTAACTAGAAATCTTAGATACATTAGCTATATCAGAATAAACTGATATGCAAACAGAACATAAATAATCATTGCAGTAGTGACTTTTACAGTCCATACTCTGGACAAATGATTTTTATCTAATATTGCAACAAAAAGCTAATCTTCACTTAGCATGTTTATAATGTAGGCAAGTTCACTAAGCCATGTGCTCCTCTTGTGACCTGGGCATACAGACTTCCTCCCCCCTTGTCACTTCCTTACCCTGGACCCAGAATAATGTATGAGTGTGTGTGTGTGTGTACATATCAAAACACTGAAAACAGTGCTTATCTCATTGAAAACAATGAGACAAATTAATAGCATCTGTATATGGTTGTATGTATGTTGGTCTAAGTCTAGGAATCAGGAGGGCAAAATTCTGTGATAAGAGTCTGCTTTTACTTCCCCATTTCATGCTGCATATACTGTTTCAATAACAGAAAGAGCAGACCCTTGTTCCAGAGAACAATTCCAAGGGAAATTTGAAGGATCATATTCTCAGCAGTTCAGGTCCACCTGGTTTAGGGTCCAATAAGCAGGTTAGGCTGGCTGGTCAGCAAGCCCAGGGACTTTTTGGCACCAGTCACAAGGGCTCCATTCTCACCTTCTAATCACCTCACAAAAGCCTCATGTCCTAATGCTGTCTTCTCAAGATGCAGAATTTTAACGTATGATTGGAGAGCACATTCAGTGTGATTTTTCCTGTCTCTCTGCCTCTCTCTGTCACTGTATCTCTGCCTCTCTCTGTCTCTGTCTCTGTCTCTCTCTCTCTCTCTCTCTCACACACACACACACACAAACACACTGGCTTCAGAATTTTCTATTTGTTCTCCATGCACATATCACATGGTGTATTTATTTTTTTTAATAAATAATTTATTGAGAATTTCATACATGCATATAAGGTGTTTTGATCAAATCCCTGCCCACTCCCTCCCCTCCAACTCCTCCCATATCTCCCCATCACTTTTTTCTGATAACTTCATGTACTCTTTCTTCTTCTTTGCTTTTTATTTAACAAAACAAACACAACTTAAATTGTATCAGCATATCACCTATATTACGTTTAACATACAGTAGGTCCTTAATAAAAATTTTCTTCTTTTGCTCTAAAATATAGTAATAGGGAGTATTTACTGAGTGCTTAGTCTGCACCAGACACTGTAGTGAAGTAAAGTAAGAACATAAATAGATTGTTTCATTTTAAACTACCACAAACATTATAATATTGGGTATTCTCTTCCCCTTTTAAAAGATTGGGAAAATTTGATGGAAGGTGAGAAATGTAAGGCTGTCCCAGAATCTTAAGTGGCAAAAGCAGAACCACACAATGGCTGGGCACCCACAATCCCTCTCACCTTAGAATAGTTTTAATTACACAATTATGTAAGATTTTCTCCCAGAGTTAGAACAATATCTGTCCTACTTATAAATGTTTCACATTTATTGCCTTTGTTTTTAAAATCTCTTTGTCTTCCACTGTTTTCTGCCTTCTCTTTTGAACAATCCACATGATTCTATTTTTTAGTCCCCTCATTGTATCAACTACCTTTTTTTCCTTATTTTTAGTGACTGCCCTTGAGTTTGTATCATATAACTAAAATAAGTCCTCTTTCAAAGAAATACTGCAAGAAAATTGGGATATTCCCAATTCTTCCCTACCATCCATTACTACATTTCTGCTTTTCATTTTTCTTATCCATAAGCTATAATCACCAAATTGTCTCATTGCTATTATTTTGGATGAACTATTACATATCAGATTAGTTAAGAGGCTAGGAAGGTGGTCAGTGGATAAAACATTTGCCTCACAAACATGAAGACCTGAGTTCAAATTTTCAGAACCCACATAAAGCCAGACACAATAGTGTATATCTGTCATCTGTCATCCCTGTGCTCCAACAGCAAGAGGGGAGGAGGAGACAGGGGACTCCCCAGAACCACAGCCAGCTTGCCTGGCATACACAGTGGCAAAGTCAAAGAGATCCTGTCAAGCAAAGCAGACAGCAAGGACCCACACCCAAGGTTGTCTTCTGACCACCACACCCACACTGTGGCACATGCATACCACAAGTATGCACACAGACATCACATACCCACAAAAAGGAGTAAGAAAAAAAGATTTTAAGTCTGCCAAGATGGTTCCCACCAAGACTGACTTCCTAAGCGCCATCCCTGGGACCCACATGGTGGAAAGAGAAAAACCCAACTCCCCCAAGTCCTCTACACTCAAGCCATGGTACTTTTGTGCATACAAACATGCTAAATAAATAAATGTGAAACAATTTTTTAAAGAAAGAGTATTTTGCTGGGCGTGGTAGTACACAACTTTAGTCCCCGCACTCGGGAGGCAGAGGCAGGTGGATCTCTGTGAGTTGCTGGCCAGCCTGGTCTACATAGCGAGTTCCAGGATAGCGGGGGCTATGGAGAGATCCTGTCTCAAAAAAAGACCAAAAGAAAAGATGAAAAAATACTGTATGTTATGTTCATTTCTTCCTTCTCTGACATTCATATTTATTTCGGGCCAAGTTTCTGACGTAGGTAATTTTTTTTTCTTTCTGAAGAATTTCCTCTAACAGTTCCTGCACTGCAGGTCTACTGGTAACAAGTTCCCTCTATAAAAATCCTTTCTTCTCCCTTCACTTTTGAAGAATAATTGCACTAGATACAGAATTTTAGGGAGATAGTTTTCAACAGTTTAAATATTTTAGTCCATTCTTTCCTGCATTCATGGTTTCTGAAGAGAAGTCCAATTTAATGCCTATCTTGGCTCCCCAATGGGTAAGGTGTATTTTCCTCTGGTTTCTTTCAAGTTTTTCCTTGTCTTTGATTTTCTAAAGTTTGAATATGATATGGCTAAGCATACAGGGTTTTTTTTTTTTTTTTTCAATTCTCCTTAGTGTCCCCTGAGTTTCCTGGACCTGTGATTTGGTGTCTATAATGACAGATTTAAAGAAATCCTCAGTTGCTATGTGCCAACTGTTCCTTGGTTCCCGGCTTCTTCCTCTCTGTTCCTTTGGAATTCCCATTATGCCTGTGTTGCACTTTCTATGAATGTCCTATGGTTCTTGGCTCTTCTATTTGTCTTTTTAGTTCTCTTTTCTCTTTGAATTTTAGTTTGGGACAGTTCTACAGACAATTCTTGAAGCTCAATGATTCCTTCCCCTGCAGTGTATAATCTAATGATGGGCCCACTAAAGGCTTTCTTCACATCTGTCTTCGGGTCTCTCTTTCACTTATGTCACCTGTTCCCCTGTGCAGTCCACTCCTCCGGTGGCATATTAATGTATGCCTGATTCAAATACAGCCACTATAACTGCTTTAAATTCATAGCCTGATAACTCCAACATCTGTGCCATGGCTGAGTCTGATACCAATGCTGGCCCTGTCTCTTCAACTGTGAAATCTCTTAGTATGCCTTGTGGTTTCTGCTTGGGTGTGGGACAAAATGAACCAAGCAAAGGGACTTAATTTTGAGGCTCTGTGTGTGTGTGTGTGTGTGTGTGTGTGTGTGTGTATGTGTGTGTGTGTGTGTGTAGGACTTTTTCTCTGCTGCAACTACAGGAGTCCTTGTTTTAATCTGTATATTGTCTTCTAGTTTCCTTACCTGAAGATTTTCCTGTAAATAAGGTCTGAGAGGTAGAGTTCCTTCAGACATATTATCTGGTACGTTGGTAGTGAGGGAGGGAGGATCATTCTCTTGATCCGTGATTCGGCCTCAGTCTTTTAAAGAACCTGCATCTCTTGACTGTGACTTTCACAAGTGTTTTACAGGTCTCTGCCCATCTTCCCCTTAGATGAGACAGGAAGGTAACAGAGCTAGAGTTGGGGATTTTCCCTTTCCCCAGGGGGTAAAGGGCAAAACTCTGTGAAACTCCATCTGCAAGGCTCTAAGCTTCTCTTTGCAGTGAATAGCAATGAATGTAGGGACTCGTGGCTGTTCAAGGTGCTCAGAATAAATGACTGTTGAGTGCTCAGCCCAAAAATGACATTTAGGCCACCTTCTTAGAGGTGCTCAGGGAAGACAGCAGAAAACAGAGTAGAAAGAATTTAAGAGCTGGAGGATGGGGAGAAGGGCTGTAAATGCCATCTTCTAGACAAGATACAATCCTGCAATCATGAAGCCACAGCAGGTGTGCTTGCCCATGCTGGGATGGCACAAAACTGGGCTTCTCAACAGTCAGTTCCCCTCTCTGGAGAACTACTGGGTATTGATGGATACTGGGGGTTGGGGAGTCACTGTCTTCACTGTGGACCCACTATTGAGTCCACTAGCCCCAGTGGAAAGTTCCACACCTATATTCATACAGAAGGCCTAGTTAAACCCAGTGGATCACAAAACAAAACAAAAAGGCATGAACTTTAGAAAGGGACTTGAGGAGTGCAGGTTGACAGAGATAAGAGGGAGAGGGAGAGTACACAGAATTTGTTATGCACATGTATGAAATTATCAAAGAATGAATATAATTTTTTATGTGTATTCGTGTATTGCCTACATGTAGGTAAGTGCACCCGTGTCGTGCAACGCCCAAGGAGGTCAGAGGAGGCTGTTGGATCCCCTGGAACTGGAGTTGTGGACAGTTGTTAGTTGCCATATGGGTGCTGGGATTCGAACCCAGGTCTTCTGCAAGAGCAGCCAGTGTTTTTAACCGCTGAGCCATCTCTCCAGCCCCCAAAATGAATATAATTTGAAAAGTACAAAATGAAAAGAGGTCATTTTAGAAATCTTTCCTCTTGGTAACAGCAGAATGCTCTAGCCGCTTCAAAATGGTTCCTTTGCTCCTCCTGCTACCAGAAACACCAGGAATTTTTCTCTGCTCTTTACAGACAGCCTGGTAAGTCTTCTGGAAATGAAATTCACAGAGCTTTCTGTAGCTGGAAGGCTAGATTCCCCTGGGGTTTCTCCCTCTCAGGCTGGTCCACACTGAGCTTTCAGCCACTCATCAGTGAGAATTTAGGTTCCCCGTGGTGCTGGGAACCATGAAGGCGTCTCTTCATCAACTCCTGTTCCCTTACATTGCAACTGTGTATCCACCTGTCTTTCTCTCCCATCCCGGTGCCAGCGGCTTGTTTGTGACCTCAACTCTCTGACCAGTCTAAGATCTGCTGATTTCAGTTTGCTCAGCTTTTATATTGTCATGTGGATGGGAGTAGCAATTTAATTAAGATCTTATATATCCAGTCAGAAACCAGAACTGTCTGAAACTCCTTATGTCTTCTTCCTCTTTCCCCATGACCTGATGATCACATACGTGATCTAGAACACTAAGAAAAACTTCAGAGCTTCGGTGTCATTTCCACAAGTGTGACAGAAAAATGGTAGTCATAGCTAGCTGGGATGTGTCACAGTTGGGCATTTACATTCCTTACAACAGTCTACTCTCTTTCTCCTCAAGTTCAACGTGTTACAATATATCCAAGTGTAAGAGTCACAAAATGTACATGCCCAAAAGGAAATTCAATCATGATTGGTGACTATGTTATAAATCAGTTCTTCATACAGCTAAACTACCATTGTTTTAGGGGGCACACTTCATCACTTTATGTACCCTAGTTTAACAGGGTACATAAAATTTTTTCTGAGAGTATTTTTCATGAAAATATACTACAAGTAATTATAGTGTATAAAGTGGTGCCTCAAAAAAAGATCTGTCTGTGCCTTAATTCCTAACACCTATGAATGTCTCCTTATTTAGGGGAGAGAAATTCTTCACTTAAAACTAAGTTAAAGATCCAGAGATACAGAGGATAGATTCTTCCCTAGAGTCTCTGTTACCAGTCTAGGGATCTTGATGGGTTCATCTTTTATTTTTCTGCCAGTTAAAGAATTAAAAGGCAGGAAAAAAATCTCAGGCACTGCAGAGAGTAACAGGCAGACACAGCTTTATTGAAAGATAAAGAATCACAGAGAGAGAGAGAGAGAGAGAGAGAGAGAGAGAGAGAGAGAGAGAGATAAAGCCAAACTGCTGATCAGTTATGTGCCCATATGCCAAACAAGCTCCACAGGTGGACAGAGGACCAAGAAACTGAAAATCCGTCCCCCATCTGCCCCAGGGAGGGCCTGCTTTTAAGAGTTTTAGTGGTTTTCCCTCCCCTAATTTGGAACTGGTCAACTTAAAGAAGTATGTGCTGATGGGGCCCAGCTCCATGGTGAGGTATGTCTAAAGCAGGTCAGTCAAGGGGCCTGCTGAAGTTAAAACCAAGGCCTCCCTGCTGAAGACCTAGAGCATCGGGAAGTATGCCATCTTTATCACTCGGAAGTGACCCTGGCCCTTCCCAGTCCTCAAGGGCTGCAGCTCTTCTGACTTCCCCAGAACTATGCAAGGGCTGCATTTACACTGTCTTAAGTAACTCTTTGTGGTCATATTTAAGGTCACCCTAGGACACGCACCCAATGACTTAAACTCGTTTAAAGCATCCATTTCTCATTCTGTATCCCCTTCTCAGAATGCATCCTTTGGTCATAGCACCTCACCTACTCTTTTTAAATGTCTCAGAATCCCAAATACCAGCCCAGAATTGAGGTGTTTTTCAATCAGAGCAAAAAACAAGCCATCTCCCTGAATAAATTATAAACTTTGTGACTGCTGGAATTGCACAGGTAATTCTTACTCCCCCAAAGCATAGCATGGGCCATTATAAGCACTTAAGATCTGATTGTTAACTGACTGCAAAGACAACCCATCATCCTGGATCTGGTAACAAGAAATTGGCAAGAAGGACCACCCAAAGCTAATTTAAAGTATGTGACTCATTTGTTGATTACTGGAAATGAATTGCAGTATGTAATTAATCTTTTAATGCATCTTGGGTGTGATAATCTGCTTGTACCAAGCATTTAAAGATCTTTAAGAACAAAAGATGCTGCTAATATGGAAATATCCTCACAGAGAACAGGAAAATTATAATAATGCTTGTAGAATAGGATATGATGCTAATTTAATCAGTAATGAAATCATGCTGTGTGAGAGGCATGCCCTTTGCACAAGCAGCCATGTTTCAGTGTTTGAGGCAAGTGATATTGGAATGCTTCCAATTTGCCCTCTCAGAATTGAACTTTCACCCAAACTTGGAGGTACACAGCTCTAATCCAAACTTGGAAGGCTGAGACAGAAAGCCATCACATTCAAAGCCAGCCTGGTATACACACCAAGCTCAAGGCCAGCCTGAGCTACATAGTGAGTTCCTATCTCAGTGTAGTCCACTGACAGAGTGCACCTGCCAGGCATTTGGATATGTCCCCAGCACTGAAAACAAAAAAGAAAAAAAAAAACCCACAACAATGGAATTTGACTTTCTCCTCTTTCTAGGGAGTTAGGAATATTTCCAGGTTAAAAACAAGTGGCCACTGATTTATTAAGGGTTTTCTTTGCAAGTGTTCCCCCACTTTATAAATAGTAATGCTAGTGGAAGAAGCTTTCAAACTACTTGGGGAAATGGTGCTTAGAATAGAGGGGTATAACTTTAAATACATTCGACATCTGGTTAGAGAGCATCCAAGTGCATTCTGATTCAATTTTTCGGTTCCTATCTGGGAACTCACCTCCAGTCATTCTTTTTATTTTATTTTTTATTTTATTTATTTATTTATTTTTTTTGGTCTTTTTGAGACAGGGTCTCCCTGTAGCCCCAGCTGTCCTGGAACTCACTATGTAGACCAGGCTGGCCTTGAACTCACAGAGATCCGCCTGTCGCTGCCTCCCAAGTGCTGGGATTAAAGGTGTGTGACACCACGCACGGCATACAGTCATTCTTTAAAAAAATTTTTTTTTTTATGTTATGTGTATGAGTATATTGCCTGCATGTATGTAAGTGCACCTGTGCTGTGCAAAGCCCATGGAGGTCAGAAGAGGGCATCAGATCCCCAGGTACTGGAGTTATGGACAGTCATCAGCCGCCATGTTGGTGCTGGGAACTGAACCTGGGTCCTCTGCAAGAGCAGCCAGTACTCTTAACCACTGAGCCATCTCTCCAGGCCCCAACCCCCAATCATTCTTAAAACTGTTATGGGTGGTACTGGGGAGACATCATACACACAGATACAAAATAATAAAATACTTTTAGACACTGGCATGCTACCAATCAGAACCTCCCATTTTGGGGACACTCCAGGCATTGGTCTAAGTGTTATCACGGGACCTCACAAGCCCCTGAGAAAAGGGAACTAAGTTGATAAGCACCCTGGTCTTTGAAGTCAAGAGATGCAGACTTCTCTCCACTGTTTGGCCAACATAGCAGGCTTCCCCTTTGAGCTCTAAAGGGGGCAGGTTTTGACAGTCCCGCTCTCCCACTTCCCCCCACCTAACTTTTAAAAAATATTTATCTTCCCACTTTCTGCACCCCCCAGAAGACTCCCCCCTATAAAAGACCCCAGCTCACAACCCAGAGCAGACATTTTCCCTGCCCGGAAAGGAATCTGACCCATGTGTTCCTTTGCTAATAAACTCTATTCCGATGGAGTTTTATCTGTGTCCTGGTGCTTTCTCCTGATCAACTGGATTCATCCATCGTCTACTTTAACCTATCACTAAGCACTTCAGGTACATTGACTCCTTGCAATAATCCTTGTAGCCGTAACATTAAATTCACAGATGAGGAAAATAAGATACATGGTGAGTATCTTGCTCAAGATCCTACAACTAATGAGGCAAGAACTGGATTTCAGCCTAAGCCATTTGACTCTATACTTTGAATTCTTGCTCACTGTTTAATTCTGGAATGGGATGAAACTTCTTAAAGACCTGGTTGTCCCGTGAATGTTTAAGACTCAGCATCTCTTCTATAAATAAACCTCTTATTTCTGGAATGCTCTCTCCTAGCACCAGGACACCACCTCAGGATTTAGGATTAAGACTTCTGTTGTTATTTTGTCACATGCAGGAGAAATCTATTCAACAAGAAAAGCATGAATCCCACATCAGCTACTGGCTTCTGTAGTTCCATTATGTAATTATTTGACTACATGGCCAAAGCCTCTCACAGTAGATACACTTTTGAAAACATTCTTGTTTTTACCCCAGGCATTCTACACTGTGAGTCATCCTTATCAAAAAACAAACCCCATCCACTTCAAGATCTTTTTCCTAGCCATTCTTTCTGTGAGCCTGACTTGCTTTCCCAGAAAACATTTGAAGGCAAAGTTTCCCTCAACTTGTGAAACTGGAAGTGATCCTGGGGCTGTGGGGAGGCATAAAAGAATGACAGTCAAAGGTCTGAAAACCCAGTCTTTAGAATTTCTCTTTAAGGGACTTAGGGGGAGCATTACAAAGAATAAGATTATTGATTGCTCTCCTCCACCAGTCCCAGGGCCTTTGTGTCTTTAATGACTCATCAAGGGAGGGTAACCTGTGAGTCACTCATCTTCCCTGAGGACTTTTCCAGGCACTGCAGTATCTGGGTACTTCAGTAACACGCTTTCATATTCCTCCAGATCCACAGATGTGTGTGTGTGTGTGTGTGTGTGTATGTGTGTGGTCATGTATATACAGATGCACATGTGTATATGAATGCATATGTGTGGGAGCGCATGTCTGGAGTACACGGAGGCCAGAGGTCAACGTCAGGAGCCATCACCTTGCTTCGGTTTTGCTTTGGTTTTTCTTTTTTTGTCTGTTTGTTTGGTCCCATGGACAGCCTCTACCTCTCACTGTGTCTTCTTTGAATAAAGGAAGATCTATTCCTTGCCTGTTGCAGGTCTGGTTCTGGTTTCTTGTCTCGTTCTCCTCTATCTTTCCTTTTATATTCCAAAAATCTAACAATTGTAAGGTTAATTTTTTGAGGGTGGACAGCACATGCCATGGTGTATGTGTGGAGGCTAAAGGACAACTTGTAGAAGTCAGTTCTCTCTCCTTCTACCATGTGGGTCCTAGAAATCAAATTCAGGTCATGAGGCTAGAAACACCTTTATCTGATGAACCATCTTGCTGGCCCCACCTTACTATTTTGAGACAAGGTCTCTCACTGGGACCCGGGGCTTGCAAATTAGGTTAGACTAGGTGACCAGGAGCCCCAGGAACCTTCCTGTCTCTCTCTCCCCAGCACTGAGATTGCGAGGATGCATCACCACACCGGGCTCTGTAATTGGCTTCTGGGGTTGAACTCAGATCCTCATGTGAGGTCCTCATGCCAGATTAGCAGCACTGTTCTCATGAGCTATCTCCCCAGGCCCTAAAGACTTTTAACATAGGTTTTAGGGTGTTAATAGGGTTGTGGGACCTCCGTCCTTCCTTCCTCCCTTTTCAATTCCCAGACATGAAGCAAGAGGGTGTCCTCTGTCATGTGCCCCAACCACAGTCTGCATGCTATGTTGTCAAGGCTTAAAAGCAAATGGGCAGAGGGGGCTGGAGAAATGGCCCAGTGATTAAGAGCACTGGCTGCTCTTGCAGAGGACCTGGGTTTGGTTCCCAGCACCCAAGTGGCAGCTAACAACCATCTGTTACTCTAGTTCCAGGGGATCTGAAAATATCTTCTGACCTCCATGGGCATTTCATGACATGGGTGCACTTACATACATGCAGGCAACACACTAATACACATAAAAAATAATTTAAAAAATAATAAATAAAATATTTTCCTGAGTGCTAGCAACTCTCTATAACTCCAGTTCCAAGGGAACCAACAGCCTCTTCTGTCCTCTGTGGGCATTGTACTACATGGTTCAACTTACATACATGCATGCAATACACACATATACGAAAAATAAATAAAGCCAGGTGTGGTGGCACACTCCTGTACTCCCAGCACTTGGGAGGCAGAGGCACGTGGATCTCTGTGAGTTGAAGGCCAGCCTGGTCTACATAGTGAGTTCCAGGCCAGCTGGGAGCTACAGGGAAACCCTGTTTCAAAAAGACCAAAAAAAATAACAATAAATAAATAAAATATTTTTTAAAACCAAATGGGGTGACTGATCAGGGCCTGAACCTCCAGAAGCACAAGCCACGATAACGTTTTTCTCTTTATAAGCTGTCTCAGGCATTTGTCACAGTGATTGGCCAGCCTAGGATGTGCAAGACCCTTGGTTTCATCCCTAGCACTGCAAAGCCCTTCTTTATAAAAATTCAAGAGCAACCTCTGAGAAAAAGATACGGATTCCATGACCTAAGACTAATAATAGATAACAATTATAACTGGCTCAATCACGAATACAAGCAAACGATCAGACATTCTACCCAGAGTCATGCCCTTACATCTTTGATATCATCCCCTAAGGAACTCCACAATGGACAGTACTAGAGCCGTGTGGATTTTTTTTTTTTGTAAAGATTTCATCAGCACAAAAATTAAATGTGGTTAAAATGTAGCTGCTTTTTAAAGGCATGTATATTATTGTTAAATGTTATAAATTAGATGACAAAACACTCAACCATTGTAATATGTCCCCCATTGAAGTACACAGTTTCTCAAAACTAATGTATTTTATGATACCTAAATTCTACAAAATTCCACAATACTGTGAGGCCTTGAAACCTTTTTATAGTAAACAAATTATTAAACTTTGATCCTCAAAACAATACATAGTTATTTTACAAAAAAATTATTAAGGGGCTGGAGAGATGGCTCAGCAATTAGAGCACTGACTGCTCTTGCAGAGGACCCCAGTTCAATTCCCAGCACCCACATGGCAGTTAACAACCATCCATAACTCTAGTTCCAGGGGATCTGATACCCTCTTCTGACCCAAACCTGGGTCCTCTGCAAGAGCAACCAATGCTCTTAACCAGTGAGCCATCTCTCCAGCCCAGAAAATTTTTTTTATGTGTCACAAGGCCATTACAGTTGGCCCCAGTCCATGGGCTCCACAGCCCTGGATTCAGGCAACCACAGAGCAAATACCCTGGGGGAGTGCATATGTTTTGAATATGTACAGACCTTTTGTTCTTGTCATTAGCCCCTAAACAAAAGCATAGAAAGCATTTGGACAGCTCTTAGTTGTATTCAGTGTCACAAATAGTCTACCAGTCACTGAAAGTTGGTATAAGGCATATGCGAACTGTGCCATTTATATAAGGGACTTGAGCATTTTATAGATTTTCATAACTAAGTTAGGGAGTCCTGGAGCTGATCACCCATGGCTACAGAGGGACAAGTCTATATGGGTTAACAGCAGCCCTGGAAGTGGAAACAAGAAACAGAGAGAAGCCTCATGTCCATCCTGTAAGGCCACATCAAGCCTCTCCCAAGATCCACCCCATAACATTCAGTTGTATGAACCAAAAAATCTTCCCACACTTTTTACAAAATGAGGTAATTTAGTTTGAGTCCTCAACGATTTGCTGCCAAGAGTCCTGTTACAATGTGGCACTGCCAGACTGCAAAACTCACTTCAGCAGAACCAAGCAGAGAGCTAATGACAGAATCTAAGAAAAGGGGACCGGGTGGGGGCGACTTGCAAGACAGCTCAGGCCCTTTGCACCAAGCCTGACAACCTGAGTTCAGTCCTTGGGACCACACGATATAAGGAGAGAACCGATACCAATTCCCGCAGGTTACCCTCTGATCTCCACAATGGTGCTGTGGTATACACAAACACACACACACTCACACACACACAGACACACACACACACAACCTACACACAAAAATAAATAAATAATTTTTTAAACTAAAAAGAATGGGATAGTCTGTGTAAGGCAGCCACAGTGAATGAACTCAAGAGGTGACCAACAGCCAGACTGGAGAGTTGGGCCCTGAAGACTAATGAGACCCGAAGGAATTAGACAAAGGAATGATTTAAACTAATGCACATTTCCAAGTTCACTTTAGAGTGTCATAAATTGCTGATTAAAACTAGACATCTCCTAGGCTGGGCCCACCCTCCTTTCTCTTAAGATTATTGTCAAGTTAATTCCAACAGTCACCCTGAAATGTCAGGAAGATACAACTATCGTTATGAAAGAAAAACATCTACGTTTGGGGAAAGACATCACTCAACAACACTAAACCACAAGGGAAAAGAAGCAGCTCGTCATCGGTGAAGAAATACACCTGGCTCAGCTTAAGTGACAACCATAAAATTAACCCTACTTAGGATGTTTTCTAAAAACATAAATCCCTCATTTGTCAGAGTGATGTCCAGCATTACAGTCACAGCATAAACAGACACACAACAAAGACTAGTAATTACATTGACTATCTGTCACCAGAAAGGACTTTTATTCCCTCAGAATGTATTCCATCTATGAACCTGCCAGTCAGTCTCAAACATGAGACAGGTATTTTCAATGATAGCTAAATACTGGATGTCAGCCATTTAATTGCATAACTATAATTCCAGGAGTTGAAAATCAAACTCATTCTGTTTTTAAAGCATATAACCACAAACCCCCCTTCCCAACAGCCCTAGACTTTAAAATACACATGTCATTCCACTGTCTCTCAGTAAACTCAAAACACCAAAATATACTATGATCAAGCAGAAATATTATTAGTGATATCTGATAGCCACATAAGGATTCTTGCAAGGTTTTTTAGTTATTTCATGAGATCTATACACATAGTCAAAAGTAAAGCAATCTCTGAAATTTACCTATACAAAATCCTCCAAGATGTTTGGGATTTGTTTGTGTCATTGACTTTATTTTGACACTATTGAGGCTGGAGATGACTCTCCATTTCTGAATCCTTCTACTTCGTTGGCTTTGAGAACACTGCTCAGATTCTGTGTTGTGCCAGGATGAATGTGTGTGTGTGTGTGTGCCACACATGCCAAGTATATACTCTACCATTAAGCTATACCACCTGCTCCTGGACCCTTCTTAACAATTCATTAGACAAAAATGTAATAATAAAAAAAATAAATTAACCATTTTTGTCACTTTCACCCATTATGTACCAACAGAACTGAACATTCTTCAAAAAGCTCAGGATCTTGTTCAAATTATTTTTTTCCATAATCCTCTTTTTCCTTCACTTGTACCTGGGTTTTGCAGCTATGGAGACACAGCAGCACTTTCTAGGAAGTCAATTTGCTGGGATGTTATTTCATTTTCTCACTTTCCTAGTTAGCAGTTGTGATGGATCTCGGACTTAACAAACTAAAATCATGACGTGAAACATTGGCATGAATTTCTCTTTTCAAAGAGTGGTCTCCTACCCACTCCCCTTCAGTTTTCAGCTCCAGCCACCAGTGCCTGCTGTTTTTTTCTGTGTAGAGGAAATGCAAGAGTCAGTGTTCCCTTATTATAACAAAATGAGGAATTGGCTTAAAAAGAAGAAAAGTTTATTTTCATTTACAGATTGGGAGATTTGGACCCATGGCTGGTTGGCCTTGATGGCCTGTGGTAATGCAGTGCATCATGGGTAGGAAAATAAACAGATTAAGCCAGGCGTGGTGGCACACACCTTTAATCCCAGCACTTGGGAGGCAGAGGCAGGCAGATCTCTGTGAGTTCAAGGCAAGCCTGGTCTACATAGTGAGTTCCAAGACAGCTGGGGCTACAGGAAGACCCGGTCTCAAAAAGACCAAAAAAATAAATAAATAACAGATTAACAAGCGGCTCACCCCTTAGCCAAGAAGCAAAAAGAGAAAGAAGGGACTGGATTTCCTCCCTCCCTTCAAGCACATCCCAGTGACCTAAGGTCTCCCACCAGGCTCTACCTCTTAAAAGTTCCGCCATCTCAGGGCTAGAGAGATGGCTCAGTGGTTAAGATCTGAGTTTGATTCCCAGCACCCACATGGTAGCTAACAACCATCCATAGCTCCAGTCCGGGGAATCTGACACTGTCTTCTGACCTCCTCGGGTATCATACACACATGGTACACTTCCATACATTCAAGCAGAACACTCATACACATAAAATAAAAATATATTTTTTAATAAGTTCCACTATCTCCCAACAGCACCACAGGTTGGGAACCAAATTTTAATTCACGGGCCTTTGACATTCCAGATTGAAACTAGAGCAGTAATTAGCTCTTCCTCTGTCCAGACTGCTCCATGGCAAGCCTTTCCCTCCCAGTCCTACAAATGGCCATGTGGACATAAGCTGACCCACAGAGGCCCATTTCCCCTCTCAGGAGCCATACCTCCTGCTCCTAAACTCAATGTTGATCTGATCAAAGAGATAGGCTTGATGAATAATTTGTTATTTTAAAACTTTATAAGCTTCTTTGAACTCTTAAAACAATTTAAACAGAAAACAAAGAAATCCTATCATAAACTGTTGGGAAATGTCCCACACCTTTATCAGCTGTGTATAATGGTCTTTCAATGTGATTCATCTGTATTCCTGTTCCTGATGAAGACTCCTCAAAAGTACACATCAGTCACCTGACTAAAGCAAGTCATAGACAGTCATTTTAGGACACAAAGATACTGTTAAGATATCCCCACCCCCCACCAACACGTCTCAAGGACTTCTCAAGCTCCTGAGAAAAGGGAACCAAGCTGATAAGAACCCTGGTCTTTGAAGTCAAGAGAAGCAGACTTTTCTCCACTGTTTGACCAACACAGCAGGCTTCCCCCTTGATCTCTAAAGAGGGCAGGTTTTAACAGTCCCGCTCTCCCACCCCACCCCCAACTTTCAAAAAAATACATCTTCCTGCCTTCTGTAGGAAGCAGAAGCCTCCCCCTTAAAAAGACCCCAGCTCACAACCCAGGCAGACATTTTCCCTGCCCAGAAGGGAATCTGTCCATGTGTTCCTTTGCTAATAAGCTCTATTCTGATGGAGTTTTATCTGTGTCCTGGTGCTTTCTTCTGATCAACCCTATTCATGGTTACTTTATTCGTCATACAGCTACTTTATCTATCAGATGGTGCCAAAACCTGGTTCTTACTTCAAGGGACCTGCCTGGACTTCTCCAACGCCACTAACTTGGCTTTCAGGTACACTCCCACCCGTCTTTTCTCTCTCTCCTCCTTTCCCCAGCCCCCTGCTTTGCTTTCACCTCTCCTCACTGGGGAACACACTCTGCCTTGCCTCGGTCTTCTTTTGATCTCCTTTCCCATTGACTTCCGTCACTGCTGTCTGGGATGGAGCTGCTTCATGGGTTCCCTCGGTTCCCCTTCCCCGCCTTACCCCCAGCATCTCACCACTCCCCCTCTTTGCCATAGTGCTGTCCTCTTCCACTGCCTTTCTTCCTCACTTTACTGGGGATGATTTCTGATACCGTTCAATCCAACGCATGCAAATGCTCTACATCCTTCTCTCTCTCCCCCTCCCATACTAAATCTTTCTACTCCAGGCCATGTGCCTGCCAGCCTGCCACCTGTCTGACCTCCCATGCAAGCTTTAAACCTATATGACCCCAAGACTTCTTTTTCTTCCCCCATTCACCCCCTCCAGGCAGCTGCCAAGAATGCCAGCTCGCCTGCCCTGGGGATTTTTTTTCTTTAACATTCTAATAAAATGATAAAAGTTTCCAGCTGGGCCCATTCTTAAATTCTCTTATAAATGTGGCTAAGAACCCTTTACCAGACCCTTTCTCCCCGTTTTGGCCCAACTAGCCTAAACCGGCTGGGCAACTTTGCTGGAGCATTTAAAGAATTTCAGGCAGCTTGCCCTATTGACAAACAAAAAACATTTTAAAAGCCTTTTTTTTCTTGCCAGGTGTGGTGGTGCATGCCTTTAATCCCCGCACTCAGGAGGCAGAGGCAGGTGCATCTCAGAGTTCAAGGCCAGCCTGGTCTACATAGTGATTTCCAGGATAGCTAGTTACTATAGGGAGACCCTGTCGCAAAAAGACCCCCCCCCCCAAAAAAAAAGCCTTTCTTTCTCCGAAACTTTTTTCTCAGGCAAAGGGGCTCAAAATTTTTACCTTAGGCTCTCTTGGGCATCAAGCAACTGGTGCTCAGGTGCCTACTTTTCTAACTAGACCTAACCATTTTAAATTTCACTATACATAAAAGGTCACAGACACTGCTCAGGGGAGTCATATGCTTTCAGACCAACACACTGATTAATATGCCCTGTTCCTTCTGCTGCCCTTATGAGTTTCCTTTCCAGCATAGCTTGTGTCTACAAATTAGGAGATGCTGACAACTTGGCTTCACATTCACAGCTACAGTGGCTGGTGAGAAACATGGATTCCTTTGGTTTGCTTTTCTATTTAGGTCATATATACATATATATCTGAGGGTACTTTCTTCTTTTATATCAAGCCTAATCTACCAGTACCGGGGTGCCTAGGATTCTCTTGTAATTTATTTTTGTTTTTGTTTCTTGATGATGTTATATAATAAACAATTCATTTTTAGTTTAAACTAAGGTAATAATGCCAAATCTACACAATGGGAGTTTAAATTTTATTCTATGATATATTTATTGTTTTTTAAAGATGACTGTTTTAAGTTTTTACATTGTTTGACATAATTATGGATATTTTAAGGAAATTATTTTTAGGGTTTTGACATTGTTTGAATGACATCTTTATCTGGTAATTTTAAAGGAATTATTTAGATTTTAACAGTACCCCATTAGAGCACCTGAGCTGGGTGCCTCCAAGGTTTTTGCCTAAAAACCCACGTTTTCAGCTATCCTGTAAAAAGAAAGATCTGGTGACACTGGGCCTGCATTCTGATGGGCACAATTGGCTAGTGCCATGTACTATCAGTTCTCTCCAGTTTGCCACAGTCCCCATTGCTCTTTGCCGTCCCACTTCACTCTGCTGACCTCAAGTGTCTATGAAGGTCAAGGTGGGACACCCTCAATCGACTTCCTCCTTAGCCTTCACGAAGTGGTTCAGGTGTCCCCACTATTTCTGCTCTGCTTTCTCAGGCCCAGAAAGCCAGTGGCCCAAACCAACTCCCTTCCTATATTGTGATTCTAAACCTGTTTTTCTCTGGAATAGAGTTATTTCCCTCTCTGATACTCAGATGCTCTATGCTTGCTTATGTTCCTGCCCCATCACTCCCTGAGTGCCATTATATTTTAGTTATAATGTCAGAGTAATATTAATTATATTGGTAAATTGTTACATACTGTTTGAGCTCACTGAGACACTGACTCTGGAGATGGGATTGGACCTCCCACTTCAGAACCAAGCCTATTATCTGAAGATGTGTTCTCTGAGATTTTTCCAGGTCAGGCTGGCCCGCTGACCCTGTGACAAGGAGGAGAACAACAAGGCCTCACAGCCTTCAGTTATTTAGCTCTTAAAAAGGAAAAAGATGCTACCTCAAGTCTATATGTAAACTTAACTCTTTCTTTAGACAACTAATTACCTATACAAAACTACATCTAAGCTGGTTGGGTAAAATCCTATTTGTTAAATAACATTTTTTTTTTTAGTTTACTTTCATGGTGTTTTAAGATGTATTCATTTTGTTTGTCTACTTCAAGGGTGTTTTGGTTTAAAAATGATAAACCACATTCTCAACAAAGACAATATAATTAAATATGTATACAGTCAACATAAATTTATGCTTCTTAAAATTAATTTACTTGGTATCATATTAATTTTTTAACTGAAATCTCATACAAACTAAAAATGTTAAATTAACACCAACATATTTTTTTCAGGCCAAAATATTCTCTCTTTAATCTACAACATGGTTCCTGGTACTAAAATATATAAATTAATTTTAAGTACCTCTCTCCCTCTCTCTCTCTCTCCCTCTCTCTCTCTCCCACCTTCTCTCTCACCACTGCCCTTCTGGGGCTCTACCAAACCTCTACTAAACCACCGCCCTTCTGGGGCTCACCTTCCCTCAGCCTCTACTAAATAAACCTCAGGATCAACTTGTTCCACAAACTTCCCTCCCTTCTGGCTCACTGTGTTTTTTCTGCTTTCCTCCCATCCCATTCCTATACTCTGTCTCCATCTACTGGCTGGTCATGCCACGCTCCCACTACAGGGTTTTCCATTCCTCTCGCTTGCCTAGAAATCACACGTGTGTCGGAAAACCCCTTCCTTTCTCTGGATATAGGATGCTATTTCCAGAGATAGGAACATGCACTACTTCTTGTCCAGGACAGGATCTCTCCTTTCCTCTCCCTGGTGATCTAATTGTGGGACACTGCCTTCTGGGACTTGGCAACAACTCAAAAATAATAACTCGAACCTGCACAACAAAAAAGGACTTTTTCTTTTGGTGCCTTGTTCTCCTCGCTCTCATTTTGCGTGACCGATGCCAAACTCCTTCTCCTCCTACTCCCTCCCCATCTCTCTTTCTTCCTCATCAGCTGCACTTTCCTGCCCAGACTCATGATCCTGCCTCCACTCACTATGGAGAGAGGATTTTCTTTGTCTCCTGTCTGCTCGGTTCTGTCTCTACCTCCTACCTGCTTGCTCGGTTCTTTCTCTATCTCCTCTTCACTCTGTACTTACTCTGTCACCATGGGAAACACCCACTCAAAGTCTCGGGGTCTCACACCTCTTGTTTGTCTTCTTAAATCCTTGAAACAACTAGGACTTTCAGATACAATCAGGCCAAGATTCCTGAAGTTCCTGTGCACCACTGCCTGGCCTCAGTACGAGTTAGATAATAACTCTATTTGCCCAGACACTGGAACCTTAAACTTCAATATTTTGAGAGATTTAAAAAATTTCTGCCATTGTAAAGGCAAACGGTCTGAATTACCATACATCCAAGCTTCCTTTCATCTTCGTGCTAATCCCTCCCTCTAGGTCCCATGTTCTTCCCATCAGGTTCTCCTAAGACAGTTTCACGGAATCCCAACCGACCAGGGGCCTCCCCCCAACCCCTCCACCTCAGCTTTTGATCCTACCATAGCCAATGAACTGCCTCTGATTAGGACCCATCCCCAGCCTCCTCCTGCTCCCCAGCCTGAGGCACAGCCAAGTCCTCCCTGTGCTCTCCTGTTGCTATACTCTCCCTTGCCTCCCATTCCAGGGCCCAACCCAGCTCCCCTTCTTTCTCCAACTCGAACTCCTTCTCCACATCATGATCTTTCCCCTCCCCTCTCCAGCACCACTCTAAGTCCATCACCCACTCTCCTTCCACTGACTCTCCTCTACTCCAAAAAATCCAAAACCTTAGGCACCTCCTTACCAAATATTCCCTAGTCTCCCCTATTCTGGCTTCTAGCTCAAATAACCTGTTTATCCCTCCTGCATCTACTTCTACTTCAATTCCAGATTCCACCTCCAATACCCCTATCCCTGTGTCTTAGTCTGTTTCTTCATTACTGTGACAAAACACTCTGACCAGTACCAACTTGGGGAGGAAAGGGTTTATTTGTCTTACATCTCCCAGGTCGCAGTTCATCAGGGAGCCCAAGGTAGGAACTCAGGGCAGGAACCTGCAGGCAGGAGCTAGAGCACAGGCCATGGAGGAATGCTGCTTACAGGCTTGCTCCCCTGGCCCCTGCTCAGCCCGCCCTCCCATGCAACACAGGCCCACCTGCCCAGAGGCGGCACCACCCACAGTGGGCTGGGCCCTCCCACATCACCCATCAAGAAGATGCCCTTCAGACATGGCCACAGGCCAGTCCAACAGAGGCAATTCCCCGACTGAGGCTCCCTCAACCCAGGTGTGTCAAGTTGACACTAAAGCTATCCAGCACACCCTGCGTCCCCTCATTGATAGGACACCCCTCCCATCTCTCCCACTCTGGCCTCTTCCTGGGACTCCCCTTCTCCCAATCCCTCTCCTATGTCAAGCCATACTTGCTCTCATACCCAGTCTCAACCCCCTGCCCATGGTATCTTTCCCCCTCTGGGAGGTGTCAAGCATGGACAGGATGGTCAAGGTCCATGTCCCTTTCTCTCCTGGAGATCTATCTCACCTCAAATGCAAAATAGGCTCTTTTTCTACTAATCCTACATACTTCATACAGGATTTCAAATACATCACTCGCACCTATGATCTAACCTGGACTGTCCTGCCCCATGTGTTTCAAGATATCCCTCACCACTTTGGACAAGCCCAGCCCGGGATTTAACCTCCCTAGACCTTAACCCCTCCACCATCCTACAATATGTAGATGACCTACTTCTTTGCTCTCTCCATCTCTCCCAGTTTCCAAGGCCCACACAATCAAACTCCTTAATTTTCTGGGTACATGGAACAGAGGATATTTTCAGCTAAAACTCACCTTTCTCTCCCTCAATTCAAGTACTTGGGGTTCCTTCTCAAACCTACATCCTGCCGTTTAAGTATAGACAGGTCTTTAAATGCCCCCCCCGCACAATCAAGGAGAAAATTCTATCTTTCCCTAGACAGGGTACCTGTGCACCTGGATTCCTAACTTTGCCCTCTTTACAAAGGCTCTCCATGAAGCTTCCAAAGGGAAATCCCCAAGTCCGTTGACCCCTTAGAGCCCATTATAGTAGGCTTCCACAAATATAAACACTCTTAAAGTCACCGTCTCTACCTCTCCCCAACCTTAAATGCCCATTCCTCTTCTATACAATAAAAATAAGGACCAGGCGTTAGTGGTTTTGGGACAGATGAGGGGTCCCACTTTTGCCCCAGTAGGTTATCTCTAAACAGCTTAATACCACCATCTTGGACTGGCAACCTTGTCTCTGTGCTCTGGCCACCACCTCTCTCCTGGCTCAAGAGGGACTTAAGCTCACTTTGGGTCAGCCCACCTCTGTTCTTTCCCCCCACCAGCTTAAGGATTTAAGTAACTCACACTTTTCTTGCCAATCTAGCTCCCTCTAAACCACAACTCTTCCATGTCATGTTTCTTTAAAAACCCCTTGCCCACCCTTGATTCCTTCCCTCCTCTCAATCCAGCTTCTTACCTCCCTTCCAGTGAACTGCTCACTCACTCACTCGTGCCTGCAAACTCTTCAGGAACTCTCCTACCAGGATCCCCTAATTTCCCCAAATCCCCTACCAAACCCAACCCTAACTTGGTTTATGGATAGAAGTTTAACTCTTACCCCAACGGTGTCCCACAGGCCATAGTATCTCTCACAGATGTCATTGAGTCAGGACCCTTACCACTTGGAACCATGTCACAAAAAGCCAAACTGTGATACTCACCAGGGCCCTAATTTTAGCCAAGAATAACCTCTTCCTCCAGCATCCCTCTCCTCTACACAACTATTTACCTGCCTTCACCCTTCTAAGGAAACTACTCAGGGAACATGCTGACTGGATTATTCCCCAGGCTTTTAAAGGCCAAATTGACCACCCACTTCAACCTGGAGATCACGCCTACCTGCGGGTTCACACCCAACAGAAAGGAGTGAAAGAAACCCTCCAACTACGTTGGTCCTCACCTGGTGACCCTGTCTACCCCAACTGCAGCCAAACTCTCGGGACAACCTGGTTGGATTCACCTCTCCAAATTAAAACTGGCCAAGGAGCACAGCAAGTACCAGGCCACCAGTATCAGGCCTCTTAAATTAAAAATCTTGAACCCCACCTCAGCCATTCTCCACTACATCTACTCACTATGTTTCTATAAATTTAAAATGAGACAAAGATAATATATAGATACTCTTAAAATTTCTAAGGTTTTAGTTTAGTCAACTAGTCTAAGGATGTCTAGTCAAGGTTTATTTAAGGATGTTGCCCAAGCTCTATCTACATAGCACATCGTAATTAAAAGTACCAGACTGGTGTAACTAACCTTTTTGGATGTTTAATAGCCAGACTCTAAGGCCTATATTAATCTGGTCAGAGGGACTTAAAGGGATAAATTTTTGTTCCTTGCCCTCCAAGGTCAAACAAGTTCTACAGGCTATGGAACATCTCTCGAAATGTCCTGTAACTTTGGTGAGTCACCTGTCCTCTTGTTCAGGGAGGACATGGAGACCCCAGAAGATGGACTTGAACCAGTGTCCAGCCTGCAAAGAGGAGGGCCAACACAGAGGAAACATTTCCTCTATGCTTCCAAGCAAAGCCCTGGTCAAGCAGGACCTTTTGACTTATCTTCACGTAGATGGAACTGGTAAAAGAAAACCCTGAGGAGCTCCCCCCAAGCCCATGTGACCCCTGAGGTCCAAATCCTCATACAACCTTAAGAGTAAAAAATAAATTGGTTTATTTGGGCTAAAACACCCAAAAGGAAAGAATAACCAAAAATTAAAGTCATCAGTATATTTTAAGGGTACAAGGGATTACACAACCCAGACATTAGACGTAAGTTCTTATATTATTTGGACAATTATATCTCATTGATGATTTTGTTCCTAATAAGACAACGTTACTCAGATGTAAGACTTCAAATCTTGGTCTACAATATTGTGGTGGTGCCCACCTACAAGTAAGGGAGGCAACCCACTACTGTTCTAGCCAAAAAAAAAACTTAAATGATGGCTAAATTTGTTTTCTCTCCCTATCTAGAAGCCTTTGAGAGGTAACTGATTCTAGCCACTCTGACAGCTATCAAAATGCCTGAAAACAAATCCTAAGTCCATCACTCTTGAGTTCAGGCCTGGTAGAAAAGAAAAAACATGAAAAATGAGCTATTATCTTGATGCTAACCATTGTTCCTTGCCTCTTCAGATATTTTCAGGACCAAAATCCAAAAACTAACTCTCACTCTCTTACTAATTTTAATCAGTTGTTACTTTCCTTCCCTCCATATGTATACAAGTGTCTGTCAACCATCGAGGACCCTGTTGAGTTGCATGAAGAGGGAACCCCCACTGTCTGACTGACCCCTAATCCAGCCCCCCTAAGTCTACCCTGTCCAGCAGGAAGTAGCAAGACAATGGTTCCCCCATCCTGTAACACAAAAGGCTGGAATGTTAAGGTTAAATAGCCCCAACACCCTACCAACAGGGTCTCACAGACTTCTCAAGCTCCTGAGAAAAGGGAACCAAGCTGATAAGAACCCTGGTCTTTGAAGTCAAGAGAAGCAGACTTTCCTCCACTGTTTGGCCAACACAGCAGGCTTCCCCCTTGATCTCTAAAGAGGACAGGTTTTAACAGTCCTACTCTCCCACTTCCCCCCCATCCAACTTTAAAAAAAATACATCTTCCCACCTTCTGCAGGAAGCAGAAGCCTCCCCCTTTAAAAGACCCCAGCTCACGACCCAGGCAGACATTTTTCCTGCTCAAAAGGGAATCTATCCCATGTGTTCCTTTGCTAATAAACTCTATTCTGATGGAGTTTTATCTGTGTCCTGGTGCTTTCTCCTGATTGACCCTATTCGTCATATGGCTACTTTATTCGTCATACAGCTACTTTATCTATCAGATACGACTCAAGGTGATTGAGGACACAACTCTCTGGACTCACCTGAGGAGGAACTGCGCTGCCTGTGAGGCAATGCTCAGGGAACTGCCTGGCTAGTTCTCCTGGGTAAGCCACTTGGCCTTCCAGCTGCTGGGAACATGTTAGCAAAGGCTTGCCAGAGTCCCTTTTCAGAGGTCACTGCTGGTCAACAAAGCTGCTCTCCCAAAACTATGCTCTCTGATCACACACTGGACAGGCAAATCTTGACCACTGGTTGGAAGAGAAATAAGTCTGATTTGGAGCTGGCCAACACCTACCCTTTCACCAAGGTAGATTTCATGCTACCACATGAGGACATTGAATGTGGAACTGGGGACAGACACACACCATCGGCTTTGTACATCACAGGGACACCCCATTCTAATGCAGGGTTGTCCCATCTCAGACAACTCTGGGATGAGCCATCTTGGAGTTCTTAGCTGAGACTCCACAGTATTTGTATTCATGGCATTTGCAGATTTGCCTCAGCTCCAAATCCCTCACTGCCCTGCTGATCAGCCCCCACCATCTGTTCAAGGACTCAGTCTCAAACCAGCTTCTAAGCAAGCCTGACAGAGACAACTGTCTGCATTTCTTGACTGCAGTAGTCAAAATTGGGTGTGTAAGTTGACAAATCCCAAGACTATTACAAGATGCCACAGCTCCACAGATGTTTGCAAGATGGTAGCTAATCAAATTAGTGAACACCTGGTGGGATGTGGGCATCACAGAATCTGAGCCCAGGTCAGCTGTGGTCAGCACACCTGTACCGATGTAGGCTTACGGAATGTAATTCTGGATGTCAACTACTTAAGTTCTAGATGTGGGGTATAAAAAGTGGGTTTTGAACAACAGTCCCATTCTCTCTCAGAGAATTTTTATTGTAGTGTCAAAACAACAAATGTTAAAGGCAGGGTGCTAAGATGAACTGGTTATTTATTCCTACAACTCTCTGCCTAGTTCACAATAAAAATATACAGTATCCATTTCTTCATGAAGATTACCTGATTGTGACTGTGCAGAGCTCTGTGTCTATTAGGTATGTTACAATAAATAAAAATAAATAGTTCCTTACATAGTAACTGGATTGATAATGATATGTGATCTTTATTTGTTTGGAGGCAGAATTCCAAAGAATTAACAACAGCAAAAATCTCCCCTGGGCACATTAGAGTTTTGTGAGATATAATTATTACATTTACATTCATAGGTAGGAAACAGGGCAGATGCAGGGTTTGAGGGCCTTGAAGAGTATATAAATTTAGAACACTTCCTTAATGAAAACAATATAAAACATAAAACATATATTATATATATTTACACCCATTTCATATATGAGCTAGATTCTCGTCAGGTAGCCCAGGCCACCTGGCCTTGAACTTGGGATATAGCTAAGGTTGGCTTTGAACTCAGTGATCCTCCTGCCTCAGCCTCCTGAGTGCTGGGAGCATAGGGGTACACCACCATCCCTGCACTAAGTATCCATTTTAATAATGGATATCAGTACATTACAAATTTCAAAAAGTGACAAATACCATAGACATCACAGAATCTGGAAACTGGGATGGCGTTCCACTGCCTGACACACTTGACAATGTTTTTCCCTGGTAATTTGGGGGCTGCATATGTTTTTACAGCTCCATCCTGTAACATTTTCATGGAAAGAAATGTCAAGACAATTCAGTCTTTCCTATGATGGATCAAAATTCACTTTTTATTATCAATATTTTAGAAACTTTTATTTTTGCTTTGTGAATTGCTATTCACAGTATGCAAAATCTGGGGACAGCTATCAAATTTGGGAAAACGCACTTTGCCATAATGTCTTATGTGGATTTAAAGGAATGTTCTACAGAGTAGCTGCAGCCTTACACATTTCCAGCCTTTGCTCCTTCTGCCTGCTTTTTTTTTTTTTTTTTCCTGTCCCATGCCATATACTAACATTTCCTTTCTTGGCACGGTGTCATTGTTGCTTTCTTTTTCACGATACAAGATAATCCACCATGTTAACAAGAAAAGTCTGTGCAGGTGACGTTGAGAGAGTATTACTTGTCCTACCGACCTCAAAAAGACTTACTTGGTTTTTGAATGTCAGGATCCATGTCATAATAGATACAAGCAGCACTTTTTAGTGCTAAGAGTTTTAAAGAATAACAATCATGGGGTCGGTGAGTGGGCACAGCAGGTTAAAGCAGTTGCTACCAAACCTGAAGACCTAAGTTGAAATCCCAGGAACCCACTTGGTAAAGAGAGAGAACCGACTCCCCCAAATTGTTCTCTGACTGCCTCGAGTGCACTGTGGCATGTGCACACACATACATCATGTGTGCACATACAATAATAATAATAAATGCAACTTTATAAAATATATTCTACCTATACACACATCCATGTATGTGTGCATGCCTATGTGTCTATATGAACTACATTGTGAAGTCTTTAAAATTGACATCTGGAGGCTGGAGAGATGGCTCAGCGGTTAAAAGTACCAACTGCTCTTAAAGAGGACCCAGGTTCGATTCCCAGCACCCACATGGTGGCTACGAACAGTCCTTAACTCCAGTTCCAGGGGAATCCAACACCCTCTTCTGACCTCTGCATTGCACGACAAGGGTGCACTCACTTACATGCAGGCAATACACCCATACACATAAAATAAAAATTGACATCTGCCCTACTGGATTTCAGACATGCTTAGGCTCAGCTCACAACTTTTTCCCACTTCTCCCTTTTGAAATGGGAATGCTTGTCCTCTTCCAGCCCCATCCCTGTGTCTTGGAAAGAGATGACATGACTTCGAGTTTATTGTCTGATGGCTGGAAGAGATTTGCCTTGAATCCCAGGTGAGACTTTGAACTTTGGACTTTGTTTGATGATGAAACAGTTTTAGACTTAGGGGACAGTTGGGGTGGAATTATTATGTTTAGCACTGTGCAAAGGACACGAGCTTAGGGAGCCAAATCAGTATGCTATGGTTTGAATGTGCCCACCAAAACTCATGGTGAAATTTAATCCCCATTATGAGGGATTAAGAGGTTAGAACTGGATCGTCCTTTAAGAAGTAATTAGGGACTGGTGAGACGGCTCAGTGAGTAAAGTACTTGCAATGCAAACATGGAGACCTGAGTCTGGATCTTGGGCACCCATGCAAAAGCTGAGTGCGGTGGCATGCATCTGTGATCGCAGGCTGGGAGATGGAGACCGGCAGATTCCTGGAGCTCACTGATCAGTCAGTCTGGCCCATCAGTGGGCTGCAGGTTCAATGTAGAGACCCTGTCTCAAAAAAGAAGGTTAAGAGTGATAAAGGAAAAGACCTGACAGTGGCACACATGCCTCCACGCATGCACACATGGGTGAGTGTCCCCACAGCACATGTACACACACCCACACAAACATACATAGGCTGATACCACAAGGGAAAGAGGAAGGGAGGGAGGGAAGGAAGGAGAGGAGGGGAGGGGAGGGAGGGAGGGAGGAAGGAAAGAAGGAAGGAAGGAAGGAAGGAAGGAAGGAAGGAAGGAAGGAAGGAAATAAATACCACAAGTAGAAAGAGAGAGGGAAGGAGGAGAGAGGGAGGGCAGAAGGAAGAACGGAAGAAGGAAATAAATTGGGAGCTAGACATGGTGGCATATGTCTATAATCCCAGCACTCAGCCAGAGGCAGGAAGTTCATATGCTGAAGACCAGGCTGGGCTACCCAGTGAGACACTGTCAAAAACCAAAATCAAAACAAATAAATAAAAGTAATTAGAATATAAGGTTTCTGCCCACATAAATATTACCCATGGGTTAAATGACCATAAGGTCATCTTGTGAGTGGCTAGTCTGATATATATACATCCCTCTAGCCAAGAGGTGCCCTGCACCTCCCCTGCCACTGCATGTCTTACAGCAAGGTCTTCCCCAGGTACTACAGCCTGATCTGCCCGGCCTCCACAACTGTCAGCTGAATAAACCTTATTTTTCATAAAGTACCTGCTCTGTATCATGAATTACAGCAACCAAAAACAAAGTCAGATTCTTTTATCATTGTTATATTTATGAGGTTTTCTTTTTAAAGGCTGAGAGCGAGTGTCTACTGAATTATCTGTACTCTTTCAGCCCAGGTGTATTCCAGAAACACATATAAATAATTGGCAACAGCCTAGAAAGAATCAAGTTGATTCATCTTCTAATTTTTCTTTCAGCTTTGTAAAGTACATATTAAGATATTGAAAATATTTTGGTAAATGTATACCTGGAGCAGTATATATCTAACTTCCTAATACTACAATAATTTCCTAAGACTCTAGAAAATTCCCTATGTTCTAGGAATGACCTGTTCAAGTTCACAACTTTTGACAGGGTTTAAGTGGATTATTACAGGTAGTTTGTTACAGTAACAGAAAGCTGGTACAGAGCCACCTGATGGATCCGAAAGCTCACTCACTGCACTAGACACTGAGAGATGATTTTGCAAGAGAAAACCCCACTGAGAGGTGAGAAATCCAGATTACTCAATCCTGTTATGGCATGAGTGTACATGTCCCCAAAATTTGTAAGCTGAAGCCCTATGCCCAGTGTGGCAATATTCAGAGTAAGAAAGTGCGGTAATGCCTCTTATAACACAGACATGCTCTGGGAAAATGACTGATACCTAACTTTGCAACCTTAAAATTAATCTTAGCTAGTAGACAAGCTCACTGAGCCTGGAGCTCCTCTTGTAACCTAAACATATAGTTCATGACCCTGAAGGTCCTTGCCCTTGACCCAAAACAATGTATGAATGTGTGTGTGTGTGTGTGTGTGTGTGTGTGTGTGTGTGTGTGTTGCATATTCCTTAGAAGCAATGGAGATTATTCCATTTATGTTGCAAACAACAGGGGTTAAATTGATAATGTTTGTGGTTGTGTGTGTGCTACTCTAGGTCAGTAGGGGTCAGAAAGGGCAAATTTCCTAATAAGACAAATCCTTCTGTTTTTTCCTTCCCCATTTCATACTGGATGTCCTATCTCAACGAGAGAGAGAGAGAGAGAGAGAGAGAGAGAGAGAGAGAGCACTGTTGTTCCAGATTACAGTTCTGAGAATATTCTCAAGGAACAGGTGCTCAGAGCAGCTCAGGCCCCTCTTGACTGTAATGGATGCTGAATCAGGTTGTCTTTACTCAGGCATAGCCACAATGTGGCATTGCATTGTAACCATCATAGTAATTAAGATTCAATAAAGTCATAGGGTGGGATCCTAATACAACAACATTAATGTCTTTATAGAAGAAACACCAGAGAGCTTGCTCATCTAGCCTCCAACACGAGGAAAGGCCATGTGAGGGTCCAGCAATAGGTATTCATCAGTGAGCCAGGAGGAGAACCCTCTCACCAGAAACCATCTCAGTCAGAACTTTGATCTTAGATATCTAGCCTCCAGAATGGTGAGAAATGAATTTCAGCTGTTTGAGCGGCCCAGGGTTTCCGTCTCAGCAGCCTGAGCTGACAAGCACATCATATCTTCCCATCTTCTTTTGTCCTTTGAGAATTATCAGTCATGGCACCCAGTCTGTTTCACTTAAGGTGGCCAGTGCACATTGTTGGAGGCAGGTCAAGAGGACCAACCACCAGGACCTTCAGAAACTGAGGAAGACACGGTGGGTGTCCAGGGCTTCAGGGGAGACCAGCATACAAGAGCAGCCTTTAGAGCTGACTCACCAGACCAGCCCTACCTCAATTCCCTTTCTCCTAACCACCTATCCCTACACAGGGTCCCTCCCTCCACGGATCACAGCATTGCTTTTCTGCTTTAGGCTGGAACCATTGCTGTGCTTGCAGCTAAGAACCCTTACAACCCACTCCAAGTTAAACTGAGACAGGAGAACAAGTTTTTAATCTGTGCTATTTGTAACTTCTGATCCAAAATTGGAGCAGCAGAGATATCCAGTTAAAACTGGGAAAATCCATAGATGATCCTGAATGGATACTTTTTGCAACATAAGGTTACAGTATTGCATCCAATATGCAAAAAGTTAACACTTTAACGTGTAATATAGCAGTTCTGTTTCTAGCTAATATATCTTAAGGGGAAAATGCATAAATACTTATAAATACACAATAATCTCCCCCACCCCTACATTGTAAATAATAGTCAAAAAAAATTTAGAAATGGGCTGAAGAGATGGCTCAGAGGTTAAGAGCACTTGCTGCTCTTGCAGAGGACCTGAGGTTTAGTTCTCAACACCAACATGGCAGCTTACAACCATCTGTAATTCCAGTTCCAGGTGCCAGGCTCTCACATGATAGACATATACATACAGGCAAAACACTCATAAAAGGAAATAAATCAAAACAAATTTTTTAGTTAGAAATAAATCAAAGATCCAAAATCAGAGGCATGTATAAATTAATTATTTCCATACTGATAAACTTTGCCTGAGTAAACTTTTAAAAATTTGAGAATTTCACACATGCATATAATTTGTTTTGATCAAATCTACCACCCCTCTTCCCTCTCCTCCAGTTCCTCCTCTATCTCTCAAACTTTTATCTCCCAACTTCATGTGGTCTCTTTTAAAACCCATTTAGTGCTCTGTGTATGTGCATGTTTGTAGAACCAACTACTGGAGCTTCTCATGTGCTACATCCCTGAAGAAAACTGACCCTCCCTCCCTCAGCAGCCATCAATTGCCATCAGCTCCTAGATAGGGGTGGGACATTGTGGTGGTTTGAGTAAGTGTCTCCAATAGGCTTCAAGTATTTGGACATTTTGTCCCCATTTGGTGGCCCTATTTGGGGAGGTCTTAGAAAATGTGTCCTTGCTGGAGGAAGCACATCACTGGGGGTAGGTTTTGAGAGTTCTTAAGCCTTGCAGATTTCTAATTTCTCACTGCTGTGCCAGCTTGAAGATGTGATCGCTCAACTTTATCCTCTGGTCACCTCTGCCACCATGCCTCCCAGCCAAGATGGACTCTGATTCCTCTGGAATCATAAGCCAAATAAACTCTTCCTTCTATAAGTTACCTTGGTCAAGGTGTTTTGTCACAGCAATTGAGAAGCAACTAACCCAGATTTCATGAGCAACTCTATGCTGGGATTTTTCTGTCTTAATTTTATGCAGGTCTTGTGAATAGAGTCCCAGCCACTGTTGAGTTCATGTGTGCAATAGTACTTTTGTATCCAGCAAGTACTGTTTTGCTGCAAACATCTACTCCCTCTGGTTCTTATAATCTTTCTCTCCTCTCTTCCATGATGACCCCTGAGCCTTGGGTAGAGAGGGTTGTGATATATGTGTCCCATTTAGAGCTGAGCATTCCTCAGTCTCTTATTCTCTGCATGTTGACCAGTTGTAGGCCTGACTACGTGAAAGATAAAACTAAAGACCTTTGAAAATATCAAATTTTCTTCTGCTATTAGAAACTTTCTGAAATATATACATATGTATGTATAAATGAGGTTTGAATGGAGTTACCCTATAACAAGGTAGTAATGCCTCTCCCTTATACAGCATAGGCTATTAAATAAAAAGCCCAGTGACAAGAATGGACTACGTCTTTTCAGTTGTTGGTCAGTGGTGTTCCATACACTGCCCTCCCTCTTTGGTTATTACAATCTGTATTATATATCACAGGCTCTTGCAATTTCTCTTAGTTATCCTTAAGAACATGATGGTAAGACCCTATTCCTGAAGACAACATACCTGAGTCATATGACATGGAGAAATCAAGTGGATACTGACCTGGGAGCTTCATCCAGCTAGCTTTCATACTGTTAGCAGGTGCATTACTGGGGGAGAAAAGTCATCAGTTATGAGCCCTGTGAGCTACAAATATGACTGGCCTGGCTTGCCCACTGGTGTAACAATGGCACAAATGTTATAGGAGTAACCAACCACTTTCTGCTTGGACTTAAAGTCTGCTCCACCAATGAAAGTCATGCCTGGTGCTGTTGGCTGGGCCATCGGACAGTCTTATCTGTATACCCATAGATTAGTGCATATCTCAATCCTCATCAGAGAAGTTTCTTTTTGCATAGCTAGTGATTAATACATGTGTACTTCTTTTTCAACATAAACAATAAACACTTTTATTGCGTGAGATATGGTTAATGACTTATTTGCTTTTTAGTCTTTGATCCTCAGAATTCCAGCTCCCTGACCTCTAGCACACAGCTATCTGCTCTACCACACTGTCCTGTCATGACGCAATACAGCAAGAAGTGCCTGGAGCTGCTGCTCCAGAGGATTGCTGATTTAGGCACTATTTTTCCTTTCATCACATTTCATTTGAATTTTCTTTAATTTTTTTTTTTTGTTTGTTTGTTTAATATCTCTTCCTCCACAGGAGTCAGCTTGGCCCCCTTCTTGCCACCCAGGGACAGTGTTTAGTGGGATTCATACAACTGTCAGTGTAGTGTGCTGTCTGTATGCACAATTCAGTTCTTCACCAGGGTCTTGGTGTGGATCAGCTCGTTATTAGATACATTGTAGACAACATCAATGATCCTTGTTTTACAAGTAAAACACTCAAGAGTCTCAGCTCCTTCAGGGCACAGTTCTTACTGCCGCCTCCAGGATGGTGTGGATGGGGAGTGGAGGGGTGAGGGCGGGTGGCTCAGTGTTGGAAGCAAGCCATCCCAGCTGACACTTCTGCCTCCTGTGCTAGGGCTTTCTCTTTCCCCAAGTCTTGTGGCATGGTGCCAGTTGTCCTAAGAGATGCCCATCTGTAACCTGAAGTTCCTCGGATCACTAGTCCCGCCGCCTTCCCACACTCTGTGGAAGGAGTCAACCAGGCGACGCCCATCACCTCTGCCACCCAATCACCTGCGTGAAAGGGAAGAGCCACTGCCATATTGAACACGGGAGCAGATTGTGAGTGAGGTGAGACAGCACGTGAGGCGACCCGCGGGGCAAGAGGACGCCTTGTGGGCTCCCTGGGGCGAGACAAGGCACTCGGACCATGGGCGCCCCAGACCATGGGCCCCCAGCGTTCAAAAAGCTGATGGAGACAGAGGGGCTAGACGAGCTGGTGCCAGGTCTTTTCAAATATAAGCCTATGAGACTCACCATTTCCCAGATCGGATAATATGCAAAGCCCAATATAGAAGGTATTCTGCCGGTTTGTCAGCCCCAGGACCTCAGAGGGCCCAAGCATGCAGGTCTCCCAAGAAGGGGGAAGAGAAAATATGGAGAAACACCATCACTTGGAGATGGCTGGAAAAAGGGCATACAAAGCTTCACAGTCTGGTTTCTAAAACACAGATCGCACAAATATATTTCTTAATACAAATAATGGCATAAATAGAAAAAAAAGGTTTTAGAACAGCATATTCAATGGGATCCTCTTTTTTTTTTTTTTTTTTCTGGTCTTCCTAAGACAGGGTCTCCCTGTAGCCTCAGCATGCCTGGAACTCACTAGTAGAAAAGGTTGGTCTCCATCTCACAGAGATCTGCCTGCCTCTGCCTCCCAAGTGCTGAGATTAAAGGCATGCACCACCAGGCTGGCCCTGGGGAGCCCGTTTTTTTTAAAAATCAAAACTAAGCTGACAGGGGGCAGGGGAACATAACTCAGTGGAGTGCTTGATGGGCAAGCATGAGAATCTGTGTTTCATGCCCAGTACCCATGTAAAAAGCTAGATGTAGTGGCATAAACTTGTAATCCCAGTGTTGGGGACAGAGAGACAGAAAGATCTCTGGGACTCTCTGGTCAGCCAGCCTACCCTAATCAGTGAGCCCTAGGCCCTAGCAAGAGACTCTATTTCAAAATTCAAAGACATTGAGGAGGGACAAAACCCAAGGTTATCCTCTGACATACAAATGCACACATGTGTACACACACAAACACATTTGCACATATACACACTAAATAAGTAAATAAGCTGGGTATAGTGATCACACTTCTAATTCTATGCACTTTGAAGGTTGAGGCAGAAGAATCTTGAGTCCAAGTCTACCCTGGGCTATGAAGCAAGACAAACCAACTTAAAAAAAATTGCAAAGAAAAAAAATGCGTCTTAGAGAAAATTCTGAACGAATATATGTTCACATATTAGTGGAGGGCTGGAAAGATGGCTCAGTGGTTAATAGCACTGGCTGCTCTTATACAGGATGTGGATTCAGTTCCCAGCACCTAAATGGCAGCTAACAATCATCTATAACTCCAGTTTGAGGAGATCTGATGCTCTCTTCTGACCTCTACAGACATCACACAACATGGGTGTACTTACATACAGGCAAAACATAAAACATAAAAAATAAAAATAAATAAATTCAAAAAGTTTTCAAGAATTTGTAAATACATATTACTGAAAGTTATATTTAGGGAGTAGAGCATAGATAATTCTTATTTTTGCCTTATATTTAGACTTATTTATGACTGTTCACAAATAAGCATCAGTTACCAATTTTTTACATCATAATAATACTTGCTCCATTCTTTTACAAAGCTATTCTAGCCTAAGAAAGTATGATTGCCGCTAAAATTTTATAAACACATAGTTAAAGAAGGGAAAAGATCTGGGAGGGTCTTCAGAACAATCTATCATATAATTTCACAATGCGTTCCTGAGACTGCAATGACTAATATCAGCAGGAACAGAAGCAACATGAGCATTATGCATGAACAAGTAGCCGGCAAATGTGAATCAATAGGGAATTGATTCAGGACTCAAAGTACAACCTAAGACTGTTTCCCACATCAATTGCATCAAGATGCTCTGGAATAAAACCAATTATAAGGGATCAAAAAGTCCTGGCCACTAAAACAGTTGTTGGATTATATAAAAAATATTAATAAAACAGTAGATATTACAGATATCATTATTGCTGTGAGCAGATACTTTCAAAGCCTAAGGAGTCAGAAATAAATAAGTAGCTCTGACAGGGGAATTAGAGCAAGTGTGTTATCAAATACTACTAAATTAAGTTCTGTTGTCCTGGTAACTCTAATGCTTTGATAAATAAGTAATTCAACTTCCTACAGAACTTGGAATTTATTGTGTTAGAAAAACTCTTAAGTCATTCTTCCTTTGACAATGCCTTACACACGGTCAAAAGATATACTGATTACATTCGGCCTGCATTTGTGACCAGTAGAATAGAAACTGCACATTGGTCCCTTCCCTCCTCAGCTTTTCTATCATCCACAAAAAAGTCAGATCATGTTTGGGTATGGACTTCTTGAATACTGGCCTGCATCCTCCTCTTTTCTCCATCTTGTTTGGCCTCAGGAGCCTGACCTTCATGGACTATACCATAGGCTCTCATGACCTTGAACTTCCTGTTGGGTCTGGACAGTGGGGAGCCCCTATGGGAAATCAGAGGGCAGGAGAGGAATACACATGTTCCCTTGCCACTGAACCCAAGTCACCCAACAATGGTAACAGAATTCCTCTAAGTATGTGTCCTGAGGCTGGGGAGACAGTTCAGCCAGTAAAGTGCTTACCACACAAGCATGAGGGCCTCAGTTTGGATCCCCAGCACCCACTTTAAAAGCTGGGCATGCTAGTGCAGCTGTAATCCCAGTGCTGGGGGTGATGGAGACAGGATCTCTGGAGCTCGATGGCTAGAACCTAGCTTCATCAGTGAACTCCAGGTTCGGTGAGGTACTCTGTCTCAAAAAATAAGGTGGAGAGCAATCTAAGACATCTGACATAGACCTCGGGCTTCCTTATCCAAACATACACATATGCATGTGTACCTGCATGTATGTGTACACACACACACACACACACACACACACACACACAAACAAACACACAGGAGTGTTCCCTAAAACTTCCCCTGATAGAGCTGTTCAGACTCTAGAGAAAAGCAGTGAGTGTGAGGTATCAGTCCACAACATGATGGATGGATCTCAGAGGCAGAATAGGCTGTGGTGTCCACACAAAGGACAGCAAGGAAAGACTGTTCTACTGAGGGCTACCAAGCAAGGGGTCAGGGCATGGGGTTTGTATGAGGTTTAAGGACTCTAGCTCAAGGTCAGCTTCTTTCGATGTCTAAAGACAACCTAGGCTCCTCTCTCAGTGCCTGGGAGCCAACAAGTTATCTGGTCACTGAGCAGTCAAGGTACTGTGTTCAGGACAGAGTGGCCAGGAACAAGCCCACACCCACGATAGCTCTTCCCTAGCTCCCTCCTCACAGGCTGGCTACATTTCAGTCTAAGGTCTAAGACCAGAGAAGCCGGCCTCATTCCCTCAGACCCTCTCCCTACCCCACATCTATCTCTGGATTCTGGGAACCCTTCACAGAGCCACTTTCAGGTCCAGTGAGAAGGTTCTGCTGGTACTGGCCCACAGGGTACTGTCTTCTTTTGTGGGATCCTCAGATCTTCCACCACTGTAAGCAGTCACTATGCTCCTCAAATCACTACACTAAGTGTACCATTTCTTTGCTTCTGGGACCCATCTGCCTGAGGGAAAACTGGCCCCATCCCCAGCTCCAGGAATTTGCCACAGTTTGTTTAAGCCAATCAGCACATTCCTTTGATTAAGGAGTGGGCAGAAGGGAAGGGAGTGGCTGAGGGTGAATCCCAGATTCCTGTTCTTTGTCCAACCTGTCCAGCCTCTGTCAGGACAGATAATGTTAACACAGCTGACCCCCAAGGAGCCCAGCCCGGTGTTTCCACAGCAGGAAAGTTGCTTCCTGGCTCATATTGCAACCTGATGAAGGGGGAGGGTGTGTCAGCCCCCCACACACACACTGTTCTGCTGTTTCTACCATTCCCCAGGGCCCCTTGTTCTTGTTGCATGCATCTGGCCTGGAAGGTCCGCATGTTCCTTCTACTCTCTTTCCACCAGCCAGGGCTCCCAGCCACCTGCCACAGGTGGAGATATGCAGTCTACCCTGCGGCCAGGTAGAAAACAGAATAATGATCAGAAGTTCAAGGCCATGTTCAGCTGTATAGCAACTTCAAGGGCAGTCTGTGCTACATGAGACTTTGTCTCAAGAAGGGGGAGTGGGGAGGGAGGAAAAGGGTAAGGAAGGAAAACAGAAAACATAGTACTTTGGTAAGCAACTAGCCTACCTCTATCTCATTCATCAGCAAAGGGGAGCTGCATCAGTCCACGCACGGGACTTAATTATAAGGGATTTCGTTTGTCTGTTTATTTTTATACAACAAAGAATCTGGGAGTAGCTGATCCAGAGCTGCCCAAGGGACCCAGCCTCACCTCCCTCCTTCTCTGCAATGGTTAAAAGCATGATGAGTGCCTCCCAGCTACATGATAGCTCTAGATATTCTGTGCCAATTCCACACAGCAAGAAAGTAGAAAGGCATATTGAAACCACAGGGAAGCCTGAATAAGCCTCTAGCTCCACTCATAAGGTCTGAGACAGACAAGGGACAGAGCAACTTGACAATAATACAGGCTTTTACTGGGGAGAAAAACCTTCAGAGGTGGGTCTCTACTCTAGGGACAAGCTGGGGTAGTTATAGGGCAAAAAGGGGAAGGGACTAAAAGCTTCCCTTTTGGGTCTGTGATTGGCCGTTGCTAGGGATAGCTAAGGAAATAAGGTGAGTGAAGGATAAAGAATGTGAGGTAATGGAAAAGACCTCTCATGGCCCGCCATGACTGGGGGTCGCAGGGCAGGGAGCAGAGATCTAGAAAAGCAAAACTAACCCAAGTTAGTTTTGAAAATTGTCATTGTTTAACCAAAATGGAGGAGCTTTACAAACTGGCATGAACACGGCTAACACACTGGCTTGTGATAATCTGCTTTCTTCACCAGTTTCAGAGGTTGGGCAGCCCAGCTCAAATAACAGCCTTGCCTGGCCTACTGTTGGTAATAATAACCACTGTCCAAGTTGGTTTTCGGGAACTTGGAGGTTGCGCAAATCAATGGAAATCACAGACCTTCCACTTGGGCACCATTTTGATGTGAGAAGGCCCAGACCCCACCCTCAGTGAAGCTGATGCTGCATTTTCTTAAACAAAGGTTGTACGAACAGCCCTGGAGTTTGATTGTACAGTGCAGACCACCCATTGCTTCACTTTACCTAACTTCTACCTCAGACCACCCTGCTCTTCATTTTTTTTAATTTAGTTTTATGTGTATGAGTGTTTTGCCTGCATGTATGTAAGTACACCATGTGCATATAATGTCCACAGAGACCAGAAGATGGTGTTGGATCACCTGGAACTGGAGGTACACATTGGTTGTTAGCCACTATGTGAGTGCTCAGAACTGAACCCGGGTCCTCTGCAAGAGCAGCCAGTGCTTTTAACCACTGAGGTATCTCTCCAATGCCTCCACCCTCCCAAACACATACAGGCACGCATGCACACACACACACGTACCCTGCTCTTTATCCTGTAAACACCAGTAGGCCTTGTCCTCAGGAAGGCAGATTTTGACTTGCTCTCCTGCCTCCCTGCACACTGGCCAGCTCATGAATAAATTTTCTCTTTTGAAAACTTGTTTCAGTGACAAGCACCCTGTACCTGGGTCAGTAACAGAGAGAGAGAAAAAAGAATGTGACTGACAAATGTGATCCATTCTTTACAGCTTTTCTGGAAGCTCCACATTACAATTTTCAGAGCCGTGCCACCTTCAGGGAAGCCCGAGGGAGGGATGTCAGGCAACATATAGATGTCAGTTGAATTTGACTTTCAAATAATCAACAAATGTCTTCTTAGTGTAAGGATAGCCTGGTTTTGTTAAATCTGCAATCTAACCTACAGAGGTGTGTGCTTTTTTTAAATTTTATTTTATTTGTGTGTGTGGACATGCCCTCAAATAGATGCCCATGGAAGCCAGAAGTGTGTCAGGGGGCCTAGAGAAATGGCTCAGCAGTTAAGAGTACTGGCTTCACTTGCAGCGGACCCACGTTCAGCTCCCAGTACCTACATGGCAACTAACAACGGTCTTTAACTCCAGCTCCAGAAGATCTAACACCCTCTTCTGGCCTCCATGAACATTGCATGACATGGGTGCACTTACACAGATGCAGGCAATACACTCATACAAATAAAAATAATAAAGTATTTTAAATTTAAATATTTTAAATTTAAAAATAATAAAGTATTTAAATAATGCTTTTTTTGTAAAAAAAAAAAAAAAGAAAGAAAAGAAGAGGGTATCAGATCCCCTGGACTTACAGCATTTATGAAGTGCCCAATGTAGGTGCCAGCAACCAAACTCAGGTCCTCTGCAAGAGCAGCAAATGCTCTTAACTACTGAGCTATCTCTCCAGCCTCAGACATACAATTTTTAATGGCTGCATTGGTCTCTCCAGAAAGTCAACATTCTGTTGATAAGAGAAGAAAACAGACCTTAAGCAGACAATGAGGAGTTTATGCCTCAGTAGCCAAGTGAC
The DNA here is from genome assembly GCF_000622305.1 of Nannospalax galili. NCBI lineage: Eukaryota > Metazoa > Chordata > Mammalia > Rodentia > Spalacidae > Nannospalax > Nannospalax galili. Next base: position 168,114 of record NW_008336953.1, read on the forward strand.
CCCATACTTTCATATATAAGCAGAAATCTGCGGGGTGTAGCTTCCAGGAAATCCCATCTTCCTCCCAGTACAAGTGGGCAGTCCTGGCTTTTCTCTGAACCACAGATATGCCTTGGAGATTCAGCAGCCACTTTCAAACCATGAAGTAATAAGCATAAGAATAAAGGCCTCAAAAAAAAAAAAAAAAAAAACTAAAAAACTTAAAAGCCAGAAAAAGTCATGTAATTTATAAATGGGCAAATAAATTGAGCAGACATTACAAAAGAAATACAAATGGCCATCAAAGCTGGGCATGGTGGTATACGCCTTTAGTTCCAGCACTCGGGAGGCAGAGGCAGGAGGATCTCTGTGAGATTTGGCCATCCTGATCTACATAGTAAGCAAGTTCCACATACACATAAAATAAAAATAATAAAAATTTTAAAAAAGAAGAATAAAAGCCTCCACATCTAGGATGAAGGGGCAGATGGTGGTAAGCGCTTGGGTCCAAAGGTGTGGCACCATCCGTATGGTGCTGAATGGCCTGCCCAGCCCAGACTTCTTTGTTTTGTTTCTATGGACAGCGTTTCACTATATCATCCAGGCTGGCCTCAAACTCACAATCCTGCCTGGCTTTCTGGGTGCTTGGATTACAGGCATGTTCCACACCCACCTTTAGCCTAGACTTAAATAAGTCTTAGACTTATCAAGCACATGATAAACTGCCATCTCATTAAGCTGTTACTCTGTGAATTCTTCTTTACTTCTTTCTCTCTCTCCCTTTCTCTCCTCCCCCATTTTCTTCTCTGATTCATCAGAACAAAACCCCAAGTGACCTGTCTCTCTTTTGTTGCGTTCCATGCCTGTGTATCCAGCCAAGAGCAGGTGTTAAGCTCCTTTGTCACCATGACAAAAAAAGCCTAAGAATTAGACTAAAAGCAAAATAAAAAGATCCAGCTGATGGGATTTTCACCAGGTAAAGCTAGTATCACATGTTCAACTGACCCTTAAGGACCACTGTACTTACAGTGACAAGCCAACAGCATCTTCCTTGCTTAAGATCATTTGAGACCAGGGGGCTGGAGAGATGGCTTAGCTGTTAAAAGCACTGACTGCTCTGGCAGAGGACCCAGGTTCAATTCCCAGCACCCACATAGAGGCTGGCAATCATTCGCAACTCCAGTTCCAGGGTATCTGATGCCCTCTTCTGATCTCCACAGGCATTGCATGACATGGGTGCAGTTACATACATGCAGGCAATACACTCATCCATGTAAAGTAAAAGTAGTATTTTTTTTTTTAAAAAAAAAGATCATTTGAGACAGATTTTCAGTTCCTCATAGGAAAAAAAATTGTACTGAAACTAGATTCTTTTACCCAATACATGCAAGCCTAATGGTTTTGACAACATTTACCTCATTATACCAAGACAAGGAAATAAAACTAACGAGGCCTTATGACATGGCAGCATTTTTTTAAATGGGAGCACATACATTTTTAAAAACAATTTCAAAGTGAAATCACACAAGTAAATGTCTCTGTCAAGCTTCTTCCCCTGTGTTGTTCTATGTGTCTTGTAAGGCCCATAAATAGATTAAAATTCGTGGTATTAATTATTCCCACTAGTTCCCACTAAAATGCTGCATTCTTAAGTTTCAATAATTGGACTCCTGAGACCCACACAGAGGAAGAACAAACGTTAAGATGTCATATTCTATGCTCAACATGCACTGTCATTCTCTCCAATTTCATAATGTGTATAAATGTACAAGCTATGTGCGAGCTACCACAAGTCTTTCAAACCCTTACCTTGACATTTATAGATAGCCTAGTCAGCAGGGGTTAATTTAGGTGGGTTACATGAACTGTTTCATACATGTCCCTTGGGTCTTTGGAAGCACTATGGAATGTCACACACACACACACACACACACACACACACACACACACCCCAAATCACACCTGCAGCCAGGTTTTTCTTGGCAGGAGCTGTTTGTCAAGAATAAAGGCCATGAGGGGAAAGAGGCAATAGACTAAGTCTCAAGTTGACATCTACACAAAGTGATTTGATCACTCCAATCAATGCCACACAGAGAAGGAAAGTCCTGGAATGAAAACAGCCAAAGCATTGTTTTCAAACTGATAAATGTGTGCAGTTAAAATCTTTTCTCTTGAAAACAACAACAAATGCTGGTGAGGATGTCAGGAGAAAAGACCCATTCATTATGCACTGCTGGTGGGAGCTAAACTTGGGCAGCCATTATAGAAATCAGTATGGAGGTTCCTCAAAAACTAAAATTAGGGACTGGAGAGATGGCTCAAAATAATTAAGAGTGCATACTGCTTTCCCAGAGGCCCCAAGGTCAGTTTCCAGCACCCCCACTGGGCAGCTTACAACCACCTGTAATTCCAGCTCCAAGGGATCTGATGCCCTCTTCTGGCCTCTTCAGGCACCTGCACTCACATGCACATACCCACACAAAGACACACACACACACACACACACACACACACACACATAAGCACATACTTAAAAGTAAAATAAACATTTTTTAAAAACTAAAAATAAACCACGCAGGGTGGCACATGCCTTTAATCCTAGCATTCAGGAGGCAGAGGCAGGTGGATCTCTGTCAGATCAAGGCTAGCCTGGTCTACATAGCAAGTTCCAGACCAGTGAGGACTATAGGGACACCCTGTCTGAAAAAAAAAAAAAAAAAAAAAAAGAGCCACCATATGACCTAGCTCTGTCACTTTAGGACATATACCTGAAGCAACCTAACTTGGTGTATCACAGAAATATTTGCATATCCAACTCATAGCCAAAATGACTTGCCAAGTTACCATCAACTTCCTTACTATGAAGGCCCTCCATGCTAACAAATGCATTTCAGGTTGCTCTCTCTCCCTCCCTCCTTCTCTCCCTCTCTCCCCCTCTGTAATGTGTGTGTGTGTGTGTGTGTGTGTGTGTGTGTGTGTGTGTGTTGTGTGACACTATTCCTTGGGAGATGTGAACCTCCGTCTACTCACCCCAGATAAGGAACTAATCACAGACCAAAATAAGAATACCACCAAATTCCAACTTGGTGAACAAATGCATTTTATTGGGGTTACTTACAGGAGTATAGGTGAGCACTTGCTTACAGAAGCAGACATCACTCACAGGTAGCAGCATCACCAAACCCCCCCCCCAGCATGGGTGACAGCTCACAAAAGCAGGAAACCTGGAGCACAGCACAGCCTACAGGCAGCTCAGCAGGCTGGAGAGTGTCCTTTCCAGGAAGCTCCTTTGGTCTGAGATACCTCACTGGCTGCTTTCCTCCAGGTGTCTTGCTGGTCTGAGAGCATCTTTCAGCTGGTCTCAGAGTTTATATATGCTTGGGGGAGGAAGGGGCCTAGTGAACCTGGTCAATTTCAGGGATTTCCTGAAACTATTGAGTTTTTTACTTCCTAAGTTTAGCAAACTGCTCCAGGATGGAATGTTCCACAAGCCCCTCCCTATCAAAACATCTGGTTGCTTACCTTTCTAACTTTAGAACATCCTGTTGTTTGCCTCCCTTCAGACATCCTGTATTTACTCAGCTTCCCTCTAAGACAGAAGGTTTATCTCAGAGGAAATTGTTATACAACAATATGCACATACATGGATATATTAAAATTTGTGTGCATACTATATATTGCACATAATTATCATATATGATACACTTATGTACCATATATGTAATTTGGACAATTCATTATATATGCAATATTATCTCTATATCTTAGAGACAATACTGCATATACTGTAAATAATATCATGCACATATATGTGGCTAAGACATGAATACATTATTTTATATATTGTACATAACATGCCCATGTAACAACTTAGAGATCTACATGTACCAGTAATGTGAAACAATTTTTTTAATCTTTTAGAACAATGTATCAAAATTCAAACTGAACCACAAATATTTCCTGATTAGTGCAATCCTGGGCCCAACCTTCCTTGCAACACCCCAGCACATTTAAGGGCACTAAGCACTGGGTAGCCCCCTATCCTCAGAGGTGAGAGGAAAGGAAGAAAACGGGAAGAGGGAGGAGGGAGGGAGGATCCACAGTGGTTGAAGCCTGGAAGGACTAAACCACACCCTACCATTTCCAGGAGTACCGAAAGCTGCCACCGTCTACTTCAGTATGCACTCCAGAAGCTTTGGTGAAAGGGCTGAAGAGACCTGGTCCCTCGGGTTTGCTTTGCTTGATGTGTGGCCTAAGATCACTTCCAGTTTTCTTTTCCCATCTGCCTCCTAAGAAGGCCCTTGTGCAACTGTTTCTCAGTGGCACAGGCTTCTCGGTTCCCCTCGGCTTGCTTTTCCTCGGCTTGCTTTTGAAACACTCACCATCTCTCGTCACAGGGAAGAGCTGGCTTGACTGCAGGTCTCACTCTTTAAGCTGCTGTGTCAACACTTCAAAACATGCAGCCAGTTAACTCAATTTAGTCAAAAATTGTCACAATGTTTAGCATTGTGTTGGCACAGCCCATGGCATTGGAAGAATGCAGTTTACTAAGTTCTTAGTGATTCTTTATGGTGCAGAGCTGTGTGCTGTAACAGCTGTAAGTACAACTGACCACCAGAACAAGAGGAAGGAAAGGAATTCAGCCCAGATGGCCTGACCCAGTGCCAAGCACCATGTTAGAATGTACCTACATTATCCCTCATAGACTCCTAAGATGACCCAAGTCCTGTGTGCTGATCTCACTGGGAGCTGATTAAAAATGATAGTTTACTATGAGGTACCTGTTTCCCCAATGGTACTCAAAGAACACAGAGCAGGATAGGACTGATGGTCAAGTTCCACTAACTGGCTTGATTTCCATGAACTCTGTTTAGTTTTGTTACAAGATAATATGCTTCCTTTAATGAGAATGTACCACGTTGATCTCAGAATGTCATTTGCCCAGACAAAGCAGACTTTAGAGAGGATTAGAAAGAGATGTGAGTGTTCGGGATGTAGCTCAGGGGTAGAGCACTTGGCTAGCGAGTACAAGGCTCTGGGTTTCCATCCCCAGCACCAGGGAAGGGAAGGGAAGGGAAGAGCAAAAACAGAAAAGAGGAAGGAAAAAAGAAAGGAAAATCAACAGGCTGGGCAGTGACGCTAGTTGACAGAAAGGAGAGAAAGAAGGAAAGGTGCAGCCTAAGAGGCAGGCTATATCAAAAGCTCACTCAGCACAGCACTGACCAAATGCCTACTGGATGCAGTTACCTAAGAGGCAGGCTGTATCAAAAGCACACTCAATGCAGCACTGACCACTGACTGAATGCCTACTGCATGCAGTTCCAGAACTAGGAAGAGTCACTCCTTTGCTAACAGCAGCCAGGGAGTGTTAATGAGGTATTTAGCAAAGATGCCTTAGGACTCAGCAAGGAGAATGTCCTGGGGCACAAAGCCAGGGCAGAAGGCCTGGAGCAGCCTGGAACTCAGAGCAGAAAGAGAAAGGCTGAGAAACAGTCACAGCCTGCATCTGTAACACAAATACAGTTTGTGTTTTATGTGGATTGTTCTATTTTTCTTCAAAACATCTGTCTTAAAAAGAACTAGTAAATATTTGCACTTTATAGACCTCCTATCCCTCCCACTGCCCCGCATGGCCTGTGCTCAGAGGAACTCCTGTCCAGAGATGTTGCTGACCACTGAGGTGGTCAGAGCCTTCCTTAAGAAAAATAAACAGACTCTCCTGGGCTTCCAGAAACATACCAAGCCAGTCAGGGAACTGTCATAGAATGAATAGATTTTCCCCACAATTACAAAATTCAGCAGTTTCATGTCTTGAATGACAATGATATGGACAGGTAATGAGAGCCTAATTTCTGCCTCAGCGTTCAGTTCCCTCCAACAGCCTGTTGGTAATTCTCCCAGGAGTTTCTGCCTTGAATACATTTCACAAACACATACACAAAATGCAAATCCAACAACAGTGCTTCCTAGCTCGTGGTTTTCCAAGTTACGATTGAGATCTTAGCTGGCATGGTAAGGCACACCTATAATCCCAGAACTCTGGAGAAAATCACAAGAAATGAGAGTTCAAAGTCAGCCTGGCTTATATAGGGAGTCCAGGCCGGCATAGAAAACCTTGAGAGACCCTGTCTCAAGGAAAAACTTACTTTTGTATCTTGGACTCTTTTGGGGAGCTGGGGGTATGATATGCATGTATGTACTCATATGTGTGTGAAGTATGCCGAGGCCAGAGGAAGACTTCAGAGGGTCTTCTTCTATCCCTCCCCATCTTATTCCTTGCCCCATACTACACTAGGGTTATAGGCACACACAGCGCCCAGCTTTTACAGGAGTGGTGGGGATCCAAACTCTGATCCTCATGCTTAACAACAAGCGCCCTTACCCACTGAGCAATCTCCTTAGCCCCTCTGCACACATTTTTAAAAGGTATATGGTGAAACAGTCTTTGAAATTTCTAAAGATTAAGATGTCAGCAAACCTTTATTTATTCTAAGAGGAAAAGGGAAAGAAGGAGAGGAAAAAAAGAAAAAGGAAAGAAGGGTAATTTCCCAGTATAACAGCTGTCCTCTCACACACAGATGCACATGAACACACTTAGGACTGTTGTATACAGATGTGTTGTTCAAGTGTTCCTTTATTTAGTACCAATACATACTATTATAGACCTATCAAAACTATATTTGTGCCGGGTGTGGTGGCGCACACCTTTAATCCCAGCACTTGGGAGGCAGAAGCAGGCGGATCTCTGTGAGTTCAAGGCCACCCTGGTCTACACAGTGAGTTCCAGGACAGCTGGGGCTACAGGGAGACCCTGTCTTAAAAAGAAAAAAAAAAAAAAAAACCTGTATTTGTTAGGAGGAAAATAATGAAAAAATCACTTTTTTTTTTTCTTTTTGAGCCAGGGTCTCCCTGCAGTCGCAGCTGACCTGAACTCACTATGTAGACCAGGCTGGCCTTGAACTCATAGAGATCTGCCTGCCTCTGCCTCCCGAGTGCTGGGATTAAAGGTGTGCGCCACCACGCCCGGTGAAAATCACTTTTAACTGAATCTCCTAGGATTAACCACTGCCTGTCTGTCTACTTGATTGTCATTGAGAAAGGGTCTCATTATACAGTCTAGGAGGTCCTCAAATTTGTTATCCTCCCAAGTGTCAGGATTACAGCTAGGTGTCACAATGTCCAGCTCAATTCAATCACTGTTAATATCTTTTACTTATTTCTTCTTTTTTAATTGTTATTTTTGTGGAGTTTTTGTGAGGTTTTTTGGTGTTTTTTTGGTGGTGGTGGGGGTTTGTTGTTTTTGTTTTTTTGGGTTTTTTTTTTTATCTTTTTGAGACAGGGTCTGCCGGTAGCCCCAGCTGGCCTGGAACTCTCTATACAGACTAGGCTGGCCTTAAACTCACAGAGATCCACCTGCCTCAGCCCCTCAAGTGCTGGAATTAAAGGTGTGTGCCACCACACCCACTGTTAATATATTTTCTATAGACTCTTAGCATCCAATTTTTAAAAGAGAACATCTTGGGTTTCTCAAAAAAAAATAGTAATACAAAGCAAATTAAAGAAGGGACCTGCTTCTTCTCCCTGCCTCTGATTTCCTTGTGTCTAGTTCCCTTCTACCTGCTAGTGAGTGGTGAGTTAAGACAACAGCCTCTGTACCGTCTCATCTCACTCACCTTCACCACCACCCCCAAGCCCATGAAGGCATGTTAACTTCCACTTGACCAAAATCTTCATCCTCCAAACTCGAAGATTAGATCTAAATAATTAACAATTAGCAAGTGGGAGGTAGCTCAGTTGGTAAACTCCTTAGCTTGTAGCATGAAGACAGGTGTTTGATCTCTAGAATTCATGTTTTGTTTTTTTAAAAAAAAAGCCAGGCATGGTGGCACACACTTGCAATTTCAGCCTTGGAAAGGTAGAGACAGATAAATCCCTGGGGTCCACTGGCCAGGCATCCTAATCTATTTGGTGAATTCCAGGTCAGTGAGTTACCTTGTTAAATAAAAATTAGGGATCTGGGGAGATGGCTCAGTGGGTAATGCATCTGCTGCACACGTGTGATCACCTGAGTTTGGATCCCAGCATATCAAAACCAGACACCTCACTGTAATCCCAGCACAGGGAGGAGACAGGTGGACCCTGGGGACTTGCTATCTGGCCAATCTAGTCTGAAAAACAAGATCTAAGCTCAGTAAGAGACTTTGTGCAATAAGAAGGTACAGAGTCATAGAAGACCTCCAGGATCCACCTCTGGCCTCCACAGATACATGCATAGTCTAGTGCACCCATGTACACACATGCACACATACAAAAGGTGGATGCTGCCTGAGAACAATACCTGAGGTTGTCCTCTGGTCTGCACACACATGCACACACACACACACACACACACACACACACACACATGCATATACACAATCATTAAAAATCAACTTTTGGTTTCTTTATTTTTTTGTGGGATAAAACCTGTGCCTTGCATGTGGTAGGTAAACATTCCATCACTGAGCTCCATCCCAGCCCTGGTTTCTCTTTCTGACCTTACATACTATGTGTAGAAATCTGTACAAACTGAAAATGTCTGTTTGCCTGGAATTGTAAGCCAAATAAACCCTTTCCTTGTCCTTCTCAAGAAGTCTGGGTTTTTTTTCTATACAATTACTATTTGTAAATTAAAATTCTAAACATAGAAGGTATGTGTGTGATGAAGTGTCCTCATAGGCCCTGTGGGGTTCATGCATTCATTTTGGGAGAGTCTAGGGCAGTAGACTCTGGAAGAAGAAGTTTCACCAGATTCAAGGCACAGGGCTTACTGATGCAGACTAAAGTGTGTGAAATTCGAGGGACGGAGCTCTTAGAGGAACAGAATACAGGACTAGGGGTATAGCTCAGCGGTAGAGCCCTTGACCAGTATGCACATGGCACTGGGTTCCATTCCAACACTGAAAGGGGAAGACAACTTGGAACAAAAAAAAATCATAACAGCAAAATACAGCATGAAAATATTCAGAATAAAGGATAAACTTACAACAAATAGCACATCTTTAAAGCTACTAAACGCTACAAACACCACAAAGTACAGAAAAATTGTATAATCCATTTATTAACACAGGGCTACTTCCACAGACTGGCTTCTGGCTCACCTTGCATCCCCTCCCTCCGCATCCCCATTCAGCCTCCCACCTGCACCCTCATTTCACAATGCCAGTGGCACCTTCCCCAGTGAGCAACAGGGAACCTTGACATCCATGCCATCCTACCCTGGACAACCAACAACAGCCTGTCTATAGAGTGGATCTGAACCTCAAGAATATGCTCCATTAAACCCCAACACAACTTCCTCTTAACCACATCCCCAAATGCCTGTGGCCACTCCACTGTCCACCAACTCCAGAGGAGCTATGACAGGGAGAACTCATTAGAGGAAGAAAGTATTCCTAAGCAAGTGTAACAGAAATGTACTTCTGCAGGCTTTACTGAAATGACTGTCAGAGAAACAATGCTGAGGGGAGGGGCTATGCACCAGCCACAGGCACCCCAGATGAAAAAAAGTACAAGAGACAGCTCTCCAAACTACAGGTATCGATTTGCAAAGAGCAGCTTTCAGCAGGGTAACCCTATCTGGCCTAACCCAGAATGAGGCATCACAGCTATTTACTTATTTAAGGGGTGAACAGCTCTCCCAAACACTGCCAGTGAGACCAGCGAATTGGAAATAGAAACTGCCTTCCAAAGATCTGAAAGCCTTAAAGTTGCAGTGCCCTGCTGGTGGAGAGAATGCAGGTCTGACACATCACACTCTGGGTTCAAAGCCGGGCCCTAGTAGGTACTGCCTAGATGACCCCAGTTTAAGGTACATAGTAGCTTAGAATCTCAATTTCCTCACTTATAAATGAGCTTAATAAGATTTATTCCACAGGATTAGATTTTGTATGCTGATTTTATGCCTTATATAACTTCACTGTGTTCAGTTATTAATTCTAACAGTTGATGTCTGGCTTAAAAATAAAGGACATAAGATTGAAGATGATAGAGTGGTAGAGCACTGATTATGGTTTCATCCCAGCTGAGAGAGAGGGGGGTGAGAGAGAGAGCCTAAAAAACAGATATAACAGAAGTAAATCTACACATTTATAATCAATTGATCTTGATGAAGGTACCAAGAAAACATGATAACAGTCTCTTCAATAAATGGTGTTGGGAAAACTATTCACACAGAGAGGAATAAACTTGAACCCTTATCTAATACCACATACAAAAACCAAGTCAAGGGAGTAAGATGGCTCAGTGGGGAAAAGTACTTGACACAAAAGCCTAGTAACCTGAGTTTGATCCCCAGAACTCATATAAAGAGAGGAGGAGAGAGCCTACTCTACAAAGTTGTCGTCCATTTGTGTATGATGGCACATGTCCCACCACATACATCACACACACACATACACACACACATACACACACAATAATAATATATAAGACATTTTAAAATCTCAAAGTCAGTGAATGAGTTAGCCATTAGACCCAAAAGAGTAAAGCTGCTAGAAGAAAATTTAGGCAGAAGCTCTAAGATGATCTGGGCAATGATTTTTTTCACATGATCCCCAAACCTCAGGCAACAACAGCAAAAGTAGATAAATGGTGTTACAACAAACAGAGAAGCTTCTACACAGCAAAGGGAATTGTCACAAAGTGAAGAGACTATGGAACAAGAAAAAGTATTTACAAACCAAGCATCCGACAAGAAGTTAGAATCCAAAACATATAAGGAACCCAATTCAATAGCAGGAAAATAAATAACCTGATTTTAAAATGGATAAAAGGGGGCTGGAGAGATGGCTCAGCAGTTAAGAGCACGGACTGCTTTTGCAGAGGACCTGAGCTCAAATTCCAGCACCCAGATGGTGGCTAACAACTATCCATGACTCTAGTTCCAGGGGATCTGCTACCCTCTTCTGTCTCTGTGGGCATTACATGACACAGGTGCACTTAAATACACACAGGCATAACACTCATTCACTAAATGAATAAATTTTTAAAAATAAATAAATAAGACTAGATAGAATAGGCAGCTCTCCAAAGACTACAGGCAAATGTCCCTGAGTATTTGGATAAATATTTGATTTCACAGGGAAATGCAAATAACGACTATAGAGAGCGGATACCTCATACGTGTTTGAATGGCCATTATTAAAAAGACCAACGGCAAACAGCATTGGCAAGGATGTGGAGAGAAAGGAACCCTTATGCTTTATAGGTGGGAATGCAAATTGCTGCAGCTGTTATGGAAAGCAGCATGGAGGTTCCTCCAAAAATGGAAAACAGAGCTACCATATGGTCCATCAATCCCACTATTGGCCATCCATCCAAAGGAGATAAAATCAATATAGTGAAGAGAAATCCACACTCCCATATTGACTACAGCAGTTTTCCCAACAGTCACATATAGAATCCACCTAAATATCCATTGATGGATGAATGAATAAAGAAAATTAGATAAACACGCATGCACCAACACACACATACACACACAATACTATTTAGCCTTTCTAAAGAAGGAAATCTTGTCATTCACAAAAATGTGGATGAACCTGAAGGACAGTGTGCTAAGTAAATAATCCAGGCACAGGAAGACAGTCTCACTGGTATCTGGAATCTAAAAGTTGAGTGGGAACAGAGAGCAAAAGTTGGTTCCTAGGGTGGGGGTGAGGATCTGTTGGTCAAAGGGTAAGACACCTCAGACAGGATGAGCTATTGTACAGCATGGAGGACTAAAGCTAATGACAATATATTCTGTACTTGAACGTTGCAAGAATAGATTTTTTTAAATGTTCTCAACACACACAAAAAAATGATAATTGAGCCAGGTATGGTAGCACATGCTTTTAATCCCAGTACTAGGGAGGCAGAGGCAGGTGGATCTCTGAGTTCAATGCCAGCCTGGTCTACACAGGGACTTCCAGGCCAGCCAAGGCTACTTAGTGAGACCTGTTTAAGTAAAAAAAAGTGATGATTATGTGATGTAATCAATATGTTAATTAGCTTGATTTAATCATTTCACAATTTGTACATATAGCAAAATATGGCATAGCAAAAAAATGCCATAGCTATAGGCATTTTTTGAAACAGAGTCTCACATAGCTCAGACTAGCTTTGAGTTCACCATACAGCCAAGGATGGCTTTGAACTCCTGGTCCTCTTGACTCCACTTCCCAAGTGCTGAAATTACAGGAATGCACCACCATTCCAAGTTTAATATACTCTATTTTTATCTACCAATTATACATTTTTAAAAAGCTGAGTAAAATTTTAAAATAAAAAACAACTGATACAAATGGGCTAACTTCCTCTCCTGAGACCTAAGGCCCTGCAGCCAGGATAACAAACCACCCTTCAGGGAGATGTGCCTAAGCTAGCCTTCACTCTCTCTCTCAGGTGGCCTCTGTTTTCCTTCCAATCTGGCCTCTGTTATACAAACAACAAATATTTAATTTTTTTCATTTTTAAAAACTTTTTAAACAAGTGTTGTCAGAGAACACTGTTAATTTCCTGACTTATCCCCTTCCTTTGTTCATCTTTGTGTGATCTCTTTACATAAAAGCTGGGTTAGCTTTCCAGCACTGTGATAAAAATACATGAGATGAATAACTTATAAAGAGGGAAGGTTTAACAGGGTTTGGTGGCGCATGCCTTTAATTCCAGCACTAGGGAGGCAGAGGCAGGCAGATCTCTGTGAGTTCGAGGCCAGCCTCGTCTTCACAGTGGATCCAGGCCAGCTGTGGCTTCAGGGTTGGAGAGTAGAGTCCCGATATCCTCTTCAAAGGCACCCCAAATGATCTAACTTCCTTCCACTAGACCCCATCTCCTAGTTTCCACCCCCTCATCTGCTCAACCACTCCACAGACTGGAGACCAAGCCTTTAACAGATGGCCCTGTCAGGAACATTTGAAGTGCAAACTATAATGTGAAGACCTGGGTGCCCTTCATGAATGCCCGTTCTTTGGATGTAAAGGATAAAACTTCATGTGGTGAAGCAGTAAGGTCCCGGGGAAGCCCTCTCTCTGCTGCTTGTGTTAGGTTTTCATCACTGTTTTACATGCCACTGTTTTACAAGAGAGTTTGCTTATAAAGAGAATGGGTTTCTTTTGGATGTTTCAGTTCATGACCAATGGGTCCTATTGCTTGAGGCCTGTGGTAGCACACCACAGCAAGAGTACCTGGCCATCCATGAGAAGAGGAAGAGAAAAAGAAAAGAGTGAGGTCCCACAATCCCTTTCAAAGATCCCCAGTGACCCAAGGCCTCCCACTAACCCCCACCTCTTAAAGGTTCTATCACATCCCAATAGCGCTCAGGCTGGATCAAGGTTAACCCCTGGGTCTTTTGGGGACATATTGAAACCATGTCAACGGGAGTGGAGAACTGAGAGCGGACGCATTAAACTCCAGCATATGCACTCAATAGGATTTATATTAGTGTCTTGTTTGGTTTACATCTTCAAACTGTGGTACACCCAACACTAGGAAGTGTAATACAGTGTTGGTAGTGCACGTCTTTAATCCCAGCATGCGGGAGGCAGAAGTAGGCCATTATCTGTGAGTTTGAGGCCAGCTTGGTCTACATAGTGAGTTCCAGGCCAGCCAGGGCTACATAGTGAGACCCTGTATCAAAAACAAAACAAAACAGAAGTGTACTATGTGGGCAGGTAAGATGGATCAGGGGATTAAAAAGTCATTTCCACAAAGCCTGATGACCTTAGTTTGATCCTCGGGACTCACATCATAGAAAGAACTGACTCCTGCAAGTCGTCCTCTGACCTCACATGTGCATATGTGCGTGAGTATACACACACACACAAACACACACACACACCCCATACACAATAAATAAATAAATAAAATGTTATTTAGGAAGTATATTTGAAACCAGACTTATTTCATTCTTGTCATTTTAATATCCTGAAAAATAAGGAGAATAATGCATTTAAATTTAGACAGATTCTCTTTTGTTTTTACTCTGCTCATTCTCTCCTATGGATTCTACATTTTAACTGTGTTGGTTACTAGGATGGAGGGAAATTTTTATTTTTTTTTATTTTTTTTTTTTGCTACTTAAGATTTCTAACTCTGTCACACTGTTATCTTACTATTGCTCTTTTCTTAAAACATTCCATTTCCCTCTCCCAGTATCCACTCAGTTTAATTCTTCATACATTTCCCTATACAAATATCAGAAATCTCAAATCAGTAACTTTTTGCTATTTATTAGCAGCCAGATTTAATCCTTTTTTTCCAGTTGGAAATTTTCTGATCCATAAACTTCAAAACCCGCTGTGGGGTAATTTACTGATCTCATTGTGTTTACTGTCACCCAAAATAAAGACACCCTTTCAGAACATTGTCCCACCTCAATTCAGCTAATGCTTTAAGAGTTCTAAGATTATTATACAGCATGCATATACTTCTTACTAGGTATGTAAGTAAATAATGTTAAAGTCTCTTTCTAAAATATTATGTCTGTAATTTATAGGAAATGAATATTAACTTTGTGTTGGAATCATTGATTCCCTGATGAACATGGGGTTACAGGCAAGCATTTCTCTTGATGAAAAAGCAAAAGGGGAGAGAGAGAGAAAGAGAAAGAAAGAGAGAGAGAGAGAGAGAGAGAGACTTGTTTCATCTGTGTAGTGTAATCTATCCAACCACCTCCATATCATAAAATAATTTTTAAAATTTTCAATTAAGATTATTTTTTAAATTTTCCTTGAAGTAATGTTAAAAGAAGAATGAATAACTTTCATGTAATTTTCTAAAGTGTGTGTGTATGTATGTATGTGTGTATATGTGTATGTGTGTTTGTGTATGTGTGTATATGTATGTATGTGTTTGTGTATGTGTCTGTATGTGTGTTTGTGTGTGTATGTGTGTATGTGTGTTTGTGTGTGTATGTATGTATGTGTGTTTGTGTATATGTGTGTATATGTGTGTGTTTGTGTGTGTATGTATGTGTGTATGTGTTTGTGTGTGTATGTGTGTATGTATATATGTGTTTGTGTGTGTGTTTGTGTATGTGTGTATGTGTGTTTGTGTGTGTGTATGTGTTTGTGTGTGTATATGTGCGTATGTGTGTTTGTGTGTATGTGTGTATATGTGTGTATGTGTGTGTATGTATGTGTGTATGTATGTATATGTGTATATGTGTGTGTATGTGTGTATGTGTTTGTGTGTGTATGTGTGTGTTTGTGTATGTGTGTGTATGTGTGTATGTGTGTTTGTGTGTATGTATGTGTGTATGTATGTATATGTGTGTGTATGTGTGTATGTGTTTGTGTGTGTATATGTATGTGTGTGTTTGTGTATGTGTGTGTTTGTGTAAGTGTGTATGTGTGTGTATGTGTTTGTGTGTGTATATGTATGTGTATGTGTATGTGTATGTGTATGTGTGTGTGGACAACCAGTTGAGTCAGTTCTTCTCTCCTTCTACCATGTGGGTCCCAAGGATTGAACTCAGGTCATCAAGCTTGGAGGCAGGCACCCTTACCTTCTGAGACTTTTTCCTGGGCCCCATCCTTTGAAAATTTTTAAGAAAACCATCTGTTGCCTGATAGCATGTATATATGTTACATCTGTGTAGGAGTTGGCGAGGGAGCACAGATGTTGAGGTCAGAGGACAATTTGCAGGAGTCAGTTCTCTTTTTTCCACCATGTGGGTCTCAGGAATTGAACTTGTCACCTTCAGGCTTGGTGGAAGTGCCTTTACTCCCTGTGCCTCCTTGGAGGCCTGTCCTGCCACTCTCTGCACTCCCCTTCACTGGATAAGCAGTGTGATGCAATGATTTTATTCCCAGGACGTTCATTTCTATTCTGTGTCTCTCAAAAAGGTCAGAGGAGATATATCCAAATGGGCTAAGTAGATGGGCCTAAAGCAGATGGGCTTGTTTTCCGTCACATCTGCTCATGACACCAGCTGATAACTCTGACCATACCACATATTTTTGTACGTAAAATGGGAAGAATGCGCTAGCTCAGGCTTGGTTTGTGATAAAGACTAACTGGCACAGAGTAAACTTCATGTGGTGGTCTGTCATCATCAGAGATGATTATGTGGAACAAGAGGCTTTTCTTTTACATTTTATCTAAGTTGCACAGCTCTGGGTCTGGCTGGGGGTGGCCATGCCAATAACACAGTTGGCGGACAATATTTTTCAGAAATGGATCAACTCCTTTTTTTCTCCAGTTCATGGTTCATCAGATAATTCCATCTCTTGGGTTAGAGATCCCTGCTGTGGTGACTCTAGATGCAAAGATTCCATTTCATTTTTAGATGAGAATTTTGATAGCCCATAAAAATAATTCAAGTATACCTAGGTGATTCTCCCTTTAGTATTTCCCATGGGAGGCAATTTAAGGACATATAAAGAACAGTTTAGGAATGAGTGAGGCCGTGTTTGAATTCCAGTTCTGTCTTTACCCAGCCTATGGTGAACACATATAGTCTTCAGGGCCCAATTTCCTTATTTCTAAAACGGTCATAAAAATGAGTGGACATGCGTATTAAAGCAAATTGTCTAAAATACAATAATCGCTCACTTTAAAAAAGAAAAGAAAATGTTCATTTCTCTCCCATGTTGTGTGTTTGAATTTCTGACATGCTTTATTAGATTTTAAATTACTGTGAAGACGTTGGTGGTTAGGGCTGACTGTGTCGATAATCTCACTCTCTTGAGTTCCTTCTGTTCCCTTCTGTATTGAAAAAACACTCCAATTCCCTTTGAAATTTAAGCTTAAAATTGTTTTATGAACTAGAAACCAAATATAACTTCTATTCAGGATAACTTCCTCTTAATCACTGAATTACTCTGAAATTTACGAAAGTTTTGCTTTATATTTTCTGTCTAAAGGAAACAGGGTCCATCATCACTTTGCTAAGAGGTGTAAGGACACACAGCAATGTACTCACGCACGGGTTCTTATCGGCTCAGTAGACGTATTGATGAACAAGAAAGACAAAAGAGGTGCTTTCCTGGAATCTGCACGTGGAAGAGACAAGCTCACATTTGATTGAAAGAGAAGAGAGGAAGGAGAGCGCACGGTACAGGGAGCAATAGAGTTGGAATAGAGAGAGCATCAGGCCTGGAGAGCTGGCCCACAAGTTAAGAGCACTGGCCGCCACTGCACAGGACCTGGATTCAATTCCCAGCACTCACAACCCTCTGCAACTTCAGCCTCCACAGGCATTGTACACATACGTGTGTTTACACATATGCAGGCAAAACACTCATACGCATAAAAATAAATACATAAAAAATTTTTAAAAAGCATTGGAGGAGACACGATGAGCCCACAGATACAGAGGAGGCACGTGGCTGGGAAACAGGAAGGACAGAGAGAGATCTGAGACAAACGAACACGGAACAGAAAGGCAGCCAGTGTGGCCAGCAGGAAGAGGCAAAGAGCCGGGTCCTGAGCAAAGTAGCAAGCAGCCTAGCCAGGTCTCAGCAACCCACACCGCAAAATCAGAAGCTTAAAGGGTTTCCAGGAGAGCAACAAATTCTGACTTGCATTTTCAAATACTCACCTCCATTTCTAAGAACACACTGCAAAATAGCAAAAACATGAGCTGAAGTGCAGCCCAGCGACAGATCACTACCTAGCAGGCAAGGCCTGAATTCAATCCTCAGCACACATGGGAGCAGGGCCTACTCTGGAAAACTGGGGCACTTCAGGAGAGCTAGAGTTGACTCTAGCTCAGCTTGGAATGCATCAGCAGAAACGGAAAGTGGTCGTTCTGAGGTATTTTGAAGACAGACCTAACGATACTTCTTGAACAATGGACTGAAAAATAAGAACTAAGGATAATGCTGAGATTTTAGGGATGAACAATGATTATAGTTTTAATCTGAAATATCCCCCATAGGTTATATTTTGAGTGATGCTTCCCAGTTGATGCTGCTATTTGGGGAGGTTCTGGAACCTTTAGGAGGTAAGGCCAAGGCTGGGGGAAGTAGGTCACTAGGGCAGGCTTTTGGAGATTACAGTCTGATCCCTGGCTCCAGGGTCCTCTCTGCTTCCTGGACTACAATGATGAGAAGGGCCTCCACCACACACTGTCACCACTGAGAACTCTGCCAGGCTTTCCCCACCATGACATTCTAAAGTCTCCTGCAACCATGAGCTGAGATATATCCTTCTCCCCTTAAGCTGTTTCTACCAAGTATTTTGATCGTGGCAATGCAAAATAACTGATGCAGAAAACTGATACCAGAGAAATTAGGTCATTGCTCTGATAAACCTGACTCCGTGGTTCTTTGGCCTTTGGAACAGGTTTGTATAGGGAATGTAGAAGAGTTTGGAGATGCTGGCTAGTGGAGCCCTAGAACACTGTGAGCAGAGCTTAATGGGTCATTCTGGTGGGAGTGTGAAAGACAAAACACTACCAGAAGTGGAGACTGCAAAGCCTGGGCTCCTGAGGTAGGTTTCACATAGGAACAAGGATGTTACTGAAAACTGGACTAGTGGCTATTTATGTTATAGCCTTGTAATGAATATGTTTTTATTTTCCCAGTGTCTTGAAATGTTGAATAAGGTTGAAGTAGGTTCGAAAGGTTATAGCTTAGCTGGATTCCAGAACTCTCTCAGCCTGTTTACCAAAAACATCATCTCTAGCATTACCAGTATCCACACCTAGCATTTCTTCACATCTGCAGGTTTTCACTTAGTGAAACATGAGCAAAAATTCATTTCGCAGTAATATTCGTAGGAGTTAACATAACATTCTTTCCAGATTCCTGGTCTGCCATACATATATATGCACGGAGCCTCTGCCACATGCTCCTACCACCATGAACTTCACCATGCCTGCCCAACCATGATGGCCTGAAAAAAGGGGGCCAAAATATATATTTTTGGTTCTGACAGGTATGTTGGTCACAGCAATTCAAAAGTAACTAATATAGCACTTGTGTGACAGGAGCACCATTTGCTGAGGAAGATAACACTCAATGGCCAGCAGAGTCAGGTAAGAAACTTGGGGATTCTATTTAGACAGATTAGGTTTGAGATGTCTATGTGACAGCCCGGAGGTGGTGAGGAAGCAGTGGGATGCACATGTGTGGACTTCAAGGGAGGGATTTGGGATGGAAGCGAATTTGAAATTCATCAGCATTTAGGAGTCACTAATGCCATGGGGCCAGAAAGGAGTATCCAGGGAGATGTGGATCAAAAACAGATCTGGGCAGCTGTATGTGGCAGGAATAACCCAGGAGAGCATGTGGTCCTAAAAGTTTCCCCTAAAACAGTAAACAGAAAGTTTGCCCTTCCAAGTAGGGGAAAATTTAGCTCAAAAACTGGAAGTTGACATGGAATAAAAGCAAGGTTGAATGACAATACAGAAAAAGTGGTTTTCCTGATATCAGGCCTACGCTTGACAAACAGGAAATAGAACATAATTGGTGATCAAAGTGGTGATACCAGTGAGCTGAGAATGTTTTGTTGCTCCCAGATACAAAAGAAACAAGCCAAGCACAGACTTCCAAAAGTCATCTCCTTCCAATAGTTCCACTCCTGGGTGTGTACTCAAAAGAACTGAAAGCAAGCAGCAGCTTGAACAGATAGCGGTACACCTGAGTTCACAGTGGACATTATTCACAAGAACCAGAAAGTGACAGTAACCCAAGTTTCCACCAGTGGATGGAGGGATAAACAGAAAATGCTGCAAACATACAAGAAAACGTGATTCAGCCTTAGAAAGGAAGTCAAGTCTCACACTTGCAAAAACATGAATGAACCTCAAGAATATGCTAAGTGAATAAAGCAGTTGCAAAATGACAAATACTGTATACCAAGAGTGGGTTCACGAGGTAGAAAGAGTAGTCACAGTCACTGAGACAGAAAGTAGACTGATGCGTTAATCAATCTTGATTGTCAACTTGTAGATCGAGAAATGGATTAGTGAAGCACACTTCTGTGCATGTGACGGCATCTCCAGAGACAATTAGTTCATGATTCTGAAGTGATGAATGCATTTCTACTCTCTCGATGGTGTCATAATGGGGCGGCATTCTTGGGAGGTGAAAGGGGGAGGTAGGTCCTGGTTGGAGAACGTGGGTCATTGAGGGTGTCTCTGAGAGCTAGGCATTGGTCTTCCCTCTGCTCCTCTGCTACCTTGAGGTAAAGGAGTGTCTATGCCACACCCTCCCACTGCCAAGATGCTCTGCCTCACCATGGGCACAGAAACAAGGATCCAGTTGACACTGCGCTAAACCTTCAGAAACCATGAGCTAAAATAAACCTTTCCCCACTTAAGTTGTTTCTGTCATATTTTTGTCATAGCAAAGAGTAAAGTAACTACCACAAGTGCTCACCACCAGCAGGCAGGAAAAAGGAACCGGAAAGCTTTGTTCAGTGCATAGGGTTTCAGTTTGGGATGGATGTTCTAGAACTAGATGGTGGTAATGGTTGCACACAAAGAAATCACTGAAACAAACATTTCAAAAGGGCTAAGAGAGCAAATCAAATTTTATGTGCATTTTTAGTACCACTTTTTTTAATGGGGCTTAGGAGCCAGGTGTGGTGGTGAATGCCTTAATCCCACCTGGTGAGGCAGAGGCAGGCAGATCACTGTGAGATCAAGGCCAACCTGGTCTGTATATCAAGGTCCAGGCCAGCTGGGGCTACAGAGAAACCCTGTCTCAAAAAAAAATAGATAATAAATAAATAAATAAATAAATAAATAAATAAATAAATAAATTTTAAAACGGGGCCTAGGGAGAGGGTTCCGTGGCTAAGAATGCTTGCTCTGCAAGCACAAAGACCTGAGCTTGATTTCCCAGAACCTATGTAAAAAGGTTGGCATAGCTATGCATGCCTAAAACCCCAGTACTGGTCACACTGACAGGGCAATCCCAAGAGCTCATGAAAGACCCTGTTTCAAGGCAATAAGGCAGATAGTGATAGAGAAAGACACCTAACATCTGGGTCTGGCCTCTACACAAGGACACGCTCACATGTATGCACAACACACACTGGGGAGAGGGGGTTAGGGTTAGGAACCCTAACTAACACTAAGCTTGAATTCAAGAACAGCCTGCACCACAGAATGAGTCTCTGACTCCAAAGGGACCAGGGAAAGAATGTAAGAATTTATCTACAGTGTCTCTGTCCTGATTTCAATTCTGTGCTGTAGTTACATGTCACTTACCACTGGGGAGAGAGTTGGGTGGGGAGGTACACAAATGCTATGTACTATATTTGCAACTTCCTGTTAGTATATAAGTATTTCCAACGTATTCTAAGGCAACTCATCAATTTAAATTAAAAAGAAAAACAAAAACAAAAACAACACTCTTCCATCTAGGTATGTGGCCCAGCTAGTGACAGAGAACTCCCACGGAGCTTTCTGGCTTTGGCATTCTGTCCGTTGGTGACATCTACTCTCCTATCTTGGGTGTAACCACATTTTTAGCTTTTCTCCAAATTCAGAATTTTAAATGTTTGGTCCTGTCATCTTTGTTGCATGTGATTTTAAAAAATCATTTCCGTTCAAACACACACCCAGCATAAATATATATCTCCAAGGAAGCCACCCCAGTCTGGGTAGGAATTATTTTTAGGATTAGAAATATAAGGAAAGAGCCAACTTCTGAAAGGGAGCTTAGTGGATTTGACTTTCTTCTGTCATAGAACATTGAGATCTAGAGAAATTAGGCCATGCTTCCCTTTAAGTTAAGGCTGTTCTAGTTTTTGTTTTGTTTTGTCTTGTGTGTGTGTGTGTGTGTGTGTGTGTGTCCGTGCACATGCATGGAGATACATGTGGAGCCCAGAGATTGATATTTAGTATCTTCCTTAATCACTCCCCACCTTATTTTTTAAGGATCTCTACTGAATTTGGAACTCACTGATTCACCAAGACTAGCCAGCCAACCCCAGGGATCCTCCTGTCTCTACCTCCCCAGCACTGAGGTTACAGGTCTGTATTGCTGGGCCCAGTTTTTTGTGTGGGTGCTAGGGATCGGAACTCAGCTCCTCATGTTTGCACAGCACACATTTGAGGACAGGGTCTCATTATGTAGCCCAGGCTGGCCTGGAACTCACAGTCCTCCTGCTCTAGTCTCCTGAGTCCTAGGATTTCAGACATGTACCACATTGCCCAGATCCCCATTAAGTTCTGACATGTTCTTTCTTAAAATTTATTTTTGTTTTAGGTATATGAGTGTTATGCCTGCATGTGTGTAAGTGCGTCCATGTCATACAGTGTGCCCACAGAAGCCAGAAGAGGGTTTTGGATTCCCCTGGAACTGGAGTTAGGGGTGGTTTTTTGATACCATGTGGGTGCTGGGATACAAACCCAGGTCCTCTGCAAGAGCAGCCAGTGCTCTTAACCTCTGAACTGTCTCTCTAGCCCTTTGACATGTTCTTAATCCCCTCTCTCTTCTGTCCACATTGTTACCCATTTCCAAAACAACCTCAGCAGACTCAAATCACTAATCTAGTCTCCTAAACAGAGACCAGATCCGCTTTAGTGGATCCCAAGGGTACAGCTGAGCCCACACAGCTGCCTCCAGTAGGCCACCATTCAGCCACATTCACACCTGACGCTTCGGAACACTTGGAAGTCATGATCTGTCTGGAGGGAAGGGACTTGGAACAGCTGGTTTCCTCCAGAACAAGTCAGAACAAGGCTTAGCTGTGAGAGGTGGCCAGCACCTGAGGCCTCTTTCACAGAGAGGAGGGAGAGGGCCTCCGGAGATCAAAGACAGAGCCTCAGAGCACTCACAAAAATGCAGCCAGAGGTCAAAAGAGCTGGAGGGATGAAAACTTTCAGAGCTCAGCTGTTGTTCTCCCCAAAGTGAATATGAAGTCATTTTGAACAGATTATCCAGCATCTACAAACTGAGAGTGGCCAATAGAAACATTTCACATCTATGAAATTCTCACAGATTGCTAGCTGCTAAAAAAAAAATAAAAATATTTATCTACTGTCACCTATAATTAGGGGTCAGGGATAGGTCAAGACAGGAAAAGTGTTTTGTGCCATCATGCGTTGGTTTATAACTCATTCCCATCATCTGAGATGTGGGCACTGTCACGTTTCCTCAAATATAGTCCGTCAGTTAATCTCCCAGAACATATTTCAAAATAGAAGATGAATGGCTTTTTTTAATGTTGTACGGTCTTGTAGACCCCTGTGGTTGCTAAGGGTTCAAGGTCACTGGTTTGACATTCAACACCCTTGTAGATTTTATTTGTAAGACAAAACAAAAGTTGCTCCTCTCCAGACTGAGTTTGCTCCTCATCTGTGCAAGATTAGCATTCAGGAACTCTTCCCATACGTGTTCACGGCATGTCAATTTGTAATTCCCACAGTCTCAATGGGGAGGGATGGGGAGGCTGGTAGCAGTGGTAGCAATTTGGGGTGATGGTTAGAAACAGAACAGAGACCGAAAGTTTATTCCAAAGACTTCAACAACTAGATTTTACAGTGTTGTTGTTTCCTGGTGTTTTGTTGGTCTGTTATTTTATGTGTATTGTTATGCCTGCGTGTGTATAAGTGCACCTGTGTCATGCAGTGCCTGCAGAGGACAGAAGAGGATGTCAGATTCCTTGAAACTGGAGCTATGGATGGTTGTTAACTACCATGTGGGTGCTGGGATTCAAACCCAGGTCTTCTGCAAGAATAACCAGTGCTCTTAACAACTGACCCATCCCTCCAGCCCGTTACCTACTTTTTAACAACAACAACAAAAAAAATTCTTTTTGAAGGAGCGAGGGAGGTGGCTTGTCAGGACAGTATTTGCCTTGTAAGCGTGGCACCTGAGTCTGACTCCAGAACCCAAATTTTAAACAGCCAGGCACACAGGTACCAAGCATGTTCACACTGCTTGAAATTCTAATGTTGAGTAGGTAGAGATAGGTGGTTCCCTGGGGCTTGATGACCTAGCCTACTTGGTAGGCTCAAAACAAACAAACCAAAAAAAACCACACCAGGGCTAGAGAGCTGGCTCCGTGGTTAAGAGAGCTCACTGCTTTTTCAGAGAACCTAGGTTGAATTCCCAGCACCCACGTGGAGGCGAATATCTCTCCTTAACTCCAGTTCCAGGGGATCCAGAGCTTTCTTTTGGCCTCTGAGGGCACTTACATCCATGCAGGCAAAACACTCATTCAAATTTAATTAATTAATTAAATCTAAAAGAAAAACACAAAGATTGGACAGCACCTGAGGAATGCTACCCAGTGCTACCTCTGCCCTCCACATGCACCTGCACATACCCACCCCCCAGCCCCTCACACACATACCCACACACAAAATTTTTTTCAAAACTCCCTTATTGCCTGTCAAATTAAACATACATATAAATCTGCTATGTTTTAGGCCACAGAATGAACCCCATGCTCTCTCGGACTTTACAAGCACCCCCACCTTCTCCTAAATTTATCAACAGTAACATCAGCATTAACAATAACAGCTAACATTTTAAAGGCATTTGTTTTGGAAACAGCAGTGCCCCAAAAGATAAGTACTACCTTACCCCCATCATAGACAGAGGTATAAAATCAGTGACTTCCGTAGTCACCGAGTAGAATATGACAGAGCTGGGATTTCAGGCAATCTGACATCTAAACCCAAAAGCTCAATCATGACTAACTGCATCTCTTGAGTTCGTCTATTGCCTTCACTTGTCCCTGAATATTGAACACATTCCTCCAAAGAAATCCATTGTCAGAATTCTATCACGTACCCCATCTTCCACAAAGCCTTTTTGGCTATTCCCATAGAACTGACATCCCATTTTCCTTGGAAGCCATGTAGCAATTCCTCAGATCTTCCTGTCTCCCTCATCACCCTAATTATATGTTATTAATTGCTGGGTTTCTTGACTTGGACCCTTAGCAGTCTATAAAGCCTGAGCTCAGGTCATATGCTAAGTGCTGTTCAAGTCTACATACCAAGCAGCACCTAGCACACTCCCTGGGAGATTAAGAACTCTTAACAAAGTATTTAAAAGAAAAAAAAAAAGCTAAGTGTGATGGGTCACAACTATACTCCCAGCTCTTATGGAGGGTTGGTGGCATGAGGATCATGAGTTTAAGGTTATCTTTGGCTACATAGCAAGCTGGAGACCAACCTGAGAACCTGTCTCAAAGTCAAACAAACAGCAACAAAAACCACAAGGACAGACTTGTGGAGACCTTTTATTTTATTTACTTATATTTTATGTGTGCGTTCTGCCTGTATGTATGTAAATGTGCCACATGTGCACAATGCCCAAGGAAGCCAGAAGAGGGCATCAGATCCCTTGAAACTGGAGTTAGAATAGACGGTTGTGAGCAACCATGTGGGTGCTAGGAGCCAAACCTGAGTCCTCTGCAAGAGCAATCAGTATTCTTAATGACTGAGTCATCTCTCCAGCTCTACCTGTGGAGATCTTAATATCCCACAAAAACCCTGAGATTTTTTTCTCTTTTAAAAATGGGGGAATAAGGCTTGAGACATGTTTCAGTGGTTAAGAGCAATGGCTGCTGTTGTAGAGGACCCAGGTTTGATTCCCAGCACCCACATGGCAGCTACCAACCATCCACAATTCAAGTTGCAGAAGAATCTGACACCATCTTCTGACTTCCTCAGGTATTGCACGACACATGCAGGTAATACACTCATACACATAAAATAAAAATAGCAAAAATTTTTTTC
>NW_008336953.1:193786-194869 GCF_000622305.1 Nannospalax galili
AACCACATAGTACTCATATATTATTTTATATTAAAAATTTAATGCATGTATAAAATGTACCTTGACCATGTCCATCTCCCACACTCTGTCCAACTTCCCTCAGAACTTTCCCTCCGGCATCATAATCTCTTTAGTTAATTATTATTTATTTATTTTTACATCCACTTCCCAGATAGCACCCCCAATAGACTCCCTCTCCCTCCCCCCAAGAGACCTTATACTCTGATATCCCTGCTACTGTCTGCTGTGTTGTCAGCACCCCCAGCCATTCCCCACTATTTGCCCTTCTGTGGAATCTAGTCAGCCTATCTAGAGATCTTTGTTTTAGGAGGGTCAGCTGTTCCTCATCTAGCAGTAATCAGTTGTCAATATTCCTTTGGATAAGATTGGGGTCTGCTGTTCATTTTCCCAGTTCTATACTGGGTTACTATCTGGGAGTCTCTTGAGCCACCCTGGCCAACAACTCAAAAGGAGGTATTGCCTCTCTGGCATTGTTGCCTGTTATGTAGCCTTTAGCTATGCATATGGAGTCTTATGAAATTATATTGGCCCCTTTAATCTTTGATTATACTTTCCTTTTGAGTGTTTAAGGCCACACAGTTGGTCCAGATAAACCGATTTATTTTTACTCTTAAGGTCATTTGAGGATCTGTTCCTCATGGGTCACAGGGCTTGGGAGGAACCCCTGGCTCCTTTCTTTTACCAGTTCTGCCTATGCGAAGAAAAGTCAAAGGTCCTGCTTGACCATGGTTGGCTTCTCTTGGAAGCATGGAGGAAATGATTGATCTGTGTTGACCCTCCTCTTTATACACTGGACACTGGTTCAAGTCCATCTGGTGGGGTCTCCTCAGCCTCCTTGATCAAGAGGACAGGTGCCCTACCACCATTATAGGACATTTTGAGAGATGCTTATAGTCACCTGGAACTAGTTGACCTAGGAGGGCAAGGAGCAAAAAGTGTTCTTTGTGTCCCTCTGACCAAATTATTATGGGTCTCAAAGTATGTCTGTTAAACACCCAAGAAGGTTAGTTCCACCAGTCTGGTACTTTTAATTACTGTGTGTTATGTAGATAAATCTTGAGC
>NW_008336953.1:195467-206899 GCF_000622305.1 Nannospalax galili
GCTATTGTGAAAAGAGCAGCAACAAACATGGGTGTACAAGTGTCTCTGCAATAGGATGAGTTCTTTGGGTAGATGCCAAGGAGTGGTGTAACTGGATCAAATGGTAGGTTCATTTGTAGTTTTTTAAGAGTTCTCCACACTGCTTTCCATAGGGGTTGAACCAGTTTGCAGCCCCACCAGCAGTGGATGAGTGTTCCTCTTTCCCCACATCCTCTCCAACATTTGGTATCATTTGTTCCCTTGATCTTAGCCAGTCTGACTGGGGTAAGATGAAATCTTAAAGTGGTTTTAATTTGCATTTCCCTAATTATTAGTGATGTTGAACATCTTTTAAGATGTTTCATAGCCATCTATACTTCTTCTTTTGAGAACTCTCTGTTCAGCACCTTAGCCCATCTTTTAATTGGGTTGCTTCTTTGTCTTGGTTCTTTGTTTTTGAGTTTGTTATACATTCTGGTTATTAAACCTCTGTCGGATGTGTCGCTGGTGAAGTTTTTCTCCCATTCTGTGGGTTTTCTGTTTGCTTCCTTGGTTGTCTCCTTTGAAGTACACAAGCTTTTCAGTTTAAAAAGCTGCCCTGTCACCCTTTCATGAAAAAGGTCTGGATGTACAGCTCTATGGCAGAAGCTTGTCCCACACATGTGAGGCCCTGGGTTAAATTCACAGTGCCAAATACAAATCCATCCGTCCATCCATCCATCCATCCATCCATCCAGTGTCTTGAGTTGCCATGTTAGGTCATTTATTTGGGCTCTTTCTAATTTTTTAATGTAGGCATTTAGAGCTATAAACTTCCTCTTAGGACTGCTTTAATGTATCCCAGAGGTTGTGTTGTGTTGTATTGTCCTTTTCATTGAATTCCAGGAATTCTTTTATTTCTTTCTTAATTTCTCCTTTTACCCACTCATTGTTTAGGAGTGAGTTGTTCAATCGCCACAAGTTCGTGTAGTGACTAGGACTTCGGCCAGCTTTGAATTTGAGCTTTATTGCTTTGTGGTCCAATAGAATGCATGGAATTCTTTCAATATTTTTGTATTTGTTCAGGTTTGTTTTGTGGCCCAGTGTGTGATCAATTTCTGAAAAACTTCCATGAGGTACTGAGTAGAAAGTGTATTATTTGGTGCTTGGGTGGAATATTTGAAAGATGGTCCATTTGATGTACAGTGTCATTTAATTCAGATGTCTCTCTGTTTATTCTTTGTCCATTTTATCTGTCTAATGAAGAAAGTGGGGTATTGAAATCCCCTACTATTACTGAGTTGGGGTTAATGTGCGTCTTAAAGTCCTATAGTGTTGTTTTTATGAATTTGGGTGCACTAGAGTTTGGTGCATATATGTTAAGGATTGTAATATCTTCTTGGTTAACTGTTCCTTTGATCAGAATGAAGTGACCCTCCTTATCTCTTCTGATTAGTTTTACTTTGAAGTCTATTTTGTCAGATACTAGAACTGCAACCCCTGCTTGTTTCTTAATGTCATTTGCTTGGAATATTCTTTTCCACCCTTTTACCTTGCAGATGAAATTGGTTTCTTGCAGACAGCAAAGAGATGGATTTTGTTTCCTAAGCCGTCCACTTATCCTGTGTCTTTTGACTGGGGAGTTCAGTCCATTGATATTTAAGGTTATTATTGAAAGATGTGTATTGGTTGCCATCATTTTGATTGCTGTTTGTGTTCTCTGTTTAATTCTGTGTTTCCTCAATTGTACCTTTATTTATTTTCTTTTGTTGCCCCTGGGATATAGTTGTTTCTGTTTCCACTCTCTGTATTGCTTCAAGTATTTTTTGAAGGGCTGGTTTTGTGGACATGTATTCTTTCAGGCTTTTCATGTCATGGAAGATTTTTCTTTCCCCCTCAACTATAATAGACATTTTTGCTGGGTAAAGTATTCTGGGCTGACATCTATTGTCATGTAGAATTGGAAATATCTTGATCCAGGCTCTTCTGGCTTTCATAGTTTGCACTGACAAGTCAGCTGTAATCCTAATGGGTTTTCCTTTATATGTGACTTGTTGTTTCTCTTTTGCAGCTTTCAGAATTTTCTCTTTGTTTTGTGCATGTAGTGTTTTTACTACGATGTGCCGTGGAGAGTTTCTGTTCTGGTCCTGTCTGTTTCCTGTATTTGTATGGGGATGTCTTTCCTTAATTTCAGGAAGTTCTCTTCTACAATCCTGTTTAGGATCTGGTCAACACCATTAACTTGAAATTCTTCTCCTTACTCTATTCTTATGATCCGTAGATTTGGTCTTTTCATGGTGTCCCATATCTCTTGCATATTCCATTCCTGTTTTTTAAAATTTTCCAAAATCTTTGCTTGAGTGGTCCAGTTCTTCAACTTTATCCTCCAGTGTTGATATTCTGTTTTCCATTTCATTCATTCTAGTGGTGAGGCTTTCCCTGTTATTTCTAGTTGGCTTTCCTTCTTCATTTCTGCCTGAGTTTTCTTCAATGTTTCTGTCTCCTTTGTGAATTCATTCAGAAGTTTATCTCTATCTTCTTTTAGTTTTTTGTTTGTTCATGTGTTCTTTAAATTCATTGAATTCCTTCATCATGTTTATGATTGTTCTTTTAAATTCAGTGTTCTGGGTTATCTCTAGAGGGTTCTCCTTGTAGAACTCTTCTACAGGATTGGTGGGATTTGGTGGGGACATAGTGTTTTGGCTTTCCATTTTATTATTCTTTCCTTATGATTTTGGCATGTGAATTTCTTTTGTTGTTTATGATTCCAATATGAGAATTAAGTTGAAGTATGCTTCTGTTTGTATTATCCGGGTGCCTAGATCCTTTATTGGTTATGTAAAGCTGGTTGGTACAGGGTTCAGGTTCTCTCAGGTTTAATTTGGAGGGAACCCATGGCTTCAGATCAGTTATTCAGGAGTACCCACAGAAGCCCTATTCAGGTTCCAGTCAGGTACACTCAGGCTTCCTTCACCACATGGAGGCAGGATCTGGGTGCTCTCAGGCAGTCCACCCTCTCAGGTTGTCTGCTAGGATCACAGCGTTCACCTACCAAAGCCAGATCTGCCCTGGGACCTTGGGAGGGGCCTCACGAAATCCCAGGTAGGGGGATGGGTATGGCACAGTTAGGGGAAACTCACTACCACGTGGAGGCAGGATCTGGGGGCTCTCAGGCAGTCCCCTGTGTTCTCAGCTCCTATGCCAGAGGGAGGCCAGAGGGAGGCCAGAACTCGGCAGTCTCTGGCAGTCTGCATGTATGAAATTCTTAAACAATATAAATTAAAAATAACAATAAAGGAAAAAATTGGTTTTTTTTTTTTTGAGACAGGGTCTCCCTGTATCCCTGGCTGGCTTAGAACTCACTGTGTAGAACAAGCTGGCCTCAGTTTCATAGAGATCCACCTGCCTTTGCTTCCCATGTGCTGAGATTAAAGGCCTGTGCCACTGTGTTTATATATAATGAGTTTTTATAATCCTGAATTAACATGATTCCCAATGTGTAACATGCATTGAAAACTAGAAACGCAGAAATACAGTCCAACCTGTCAAAGATTTGTGTTCCAAGAGTTTGTGACTTAGCTGATTTGGACTTAGAAACTGTTCTTTAATGTGTGATAATCAAGCAGATGGGTTGATAGGCTGTTTCATAATGGTCTTTTTAGTTCCTATGTACTGGATCAACACAACTAAAGATAGTAATTAGTGCTTGCCTCCGGCCCTGCCTGCCTTCCTTAGATGGGCATTATTTTTTTCCCTTTGTGTGTGTGTGTGTGTGGTGTGTGTAAGGGGGGGTGTCATAGTGCATGTGTGAAGGTTGGAGAACAACTTTCATGAGTCAGTTCTCGCCTTCCACCATATCAGCTCTGGGGATTAAACTCAGGGTGTCAGGCTTGGCAGTAGTTGCTTTGACCTGCAGAGCTATCTTGCCTGAGTGTGAATGTGACTGGTAAGGGCAGGTTTCCAACCACAGTCTCAAGGGAGCTATGTTGAGGCCTCGGAGCTTCTGGAAGTTGCAAGTAGAATCAGAAGGGCTTTAAAAAGTAATCCTCACGGGACTGGAGAGATGGTTCAGCGGCTGCTCTTGTGGGGGATCCAGGTTCAATTCCCAGTACCCACATGGCAGCTAATAACCATTCATAACTCCAGTTCCAGGCAATTTGATGCCATATTCTGACTTCCACAGGCATTGCATGACACAGGTGCACTTACACATGCAGGCAATACATTCATACACATAAAATAAAAATTAATAAATAAAATACTTATTTAAAAAAGAGTAACCCTCACATTTAGGGGAGTAAGGGGTTCTGGGTTTCGGGGTCTTGCAGATAGGTCCTTCTTTTTCTTTTTTTTTTTTTTTTTTTTTTTTGTCTTTTTGAGACAAGGTCTCCCTGTAGTTCCAGCTGTTCTGGAACTCACTATGCAGACGAGGCTGGCCTTGAACTCACAGAGATCTCCTGCCTCTGCCTCCCAAGTGCTGGGATTAAAGACGTGCGCCACCACACCTGGCTACAGATAGGTCCTTCTAGCAAGCCAGCCAGAGCTAGAAAGGATACAGACAAGAGTGACAGTGTCTGGGACATGGGGGTAGGAGTGGGACAGGATTTTAGGGTATCTGTTTCCCCTGGTTATCAGCAGCAAGTGACTAGATACCAGAGGAAAGAATTTGATCTCTTCAAATTACTATTTCCTGGCATTTTTGTTTCTAATGAAGTATAAGTTAATCAGAATCCTCACAGTAGCTAAAGTTAGTTATAACACGCTTGTTGGAAAAAAGGTAAAATGTATCGTTTGTCATGCCACCAGGGCAGACTGGAGCGGAATTGGGACTACTGTTCAGAAACTATGGGTAGTAGAGATAACCAGCCTGTCAGAATTGTTAAAGCTGTGTAACATTATCCAGGAAACAAAAGCTATAGATCATGAAAAGAATTTCCAGTGCATTTTCAATCCGTTGTAGGAACAAGAGTTTCAGGCGTGTAGTTCTGATAAAATGGTACTAAATCTACTAAGGCCATGAAAGGGAATTTAACTCAAACATACTGTAGCCCCGGGTTCCCTGTGTTGTTTCAGTAACCAGAGCCTTCCTTTTTCTTGGTAACTTGAATCTTCCAAGTCAACATCAGAGATACCTGGAATGTTAGCTAGTCAGCCACCTGCCACCAAGCTATGTAGTCTTTTGGAGACCGGAGTATCCTAAAAGAAATCAGTGGCCTGGTATAGTGGCACACGCCTTTAGTCCCAGCACTTGGGAGGCAAAGGCAAGCGGATCTTTGTGAGTTCAAGGCCAGCCTGGTCTACATAGTGAGTTCAGGTCAGCTGGGCCTACAGGAGACCCTGTCTCAAAAAGACAAGAAAAAAGAAATCACTAATTTTCCTTCTTCTAAAACTGGTGGCGGGGGTGGGGGGGGCGGTGCTAGAGAGATGGCTCAACAGCTAAAAGCACTGGTTGTTCTCGCAGAGGACCCAGGTTTGATTCCAAGCACCCACATGATGGCTAACAACCGCCTATAACTCCAGTTCCAGGGGATCCAACACCTTCTTCTGGTCTCTGTGTGTCTTGCATGACATGAGTGCACTTATAAGCAGGCAATACACTCATACACATAAAATAGAAAAAATAAAAATATTAAAAAATATTTTAAGTTTTATTTGTGTATGTGTGTATGGTGTGGGTGCTCATGGGTGTGGAAGTCAGAAGACTATCTGTGAAGTTGGCTCTGTCCTTCCACCACATGGGTCCTGGGATTGAACTCAGGTCATCAGACCCGGCAGCAAGTGCCGTTACTTCTAAGCCACCTCATAAGCCCCCAGTCTTCTCCATTTTAAAAGCCAAAGTCCATACTTTCATGAAGTTGGAGTGCTTACCTATGCCTCTAAGCTCTTAGGAAAAAATACTACTATCTCACATTCACACCTAGACATTGCTACATGCTGACTGCCAGCCCATACAATTGCCTTCCTGAAGTGACTCACTTTACTGAAAATGTGGAACTACCTAACTTGCTTCCAACAGTGGTTTGTTGAAGTTGATGTTCCACAAGGCCAGGCCACCTGACACTGTACCTGAAAATTCAGAGTCTAATTTTGCTTTGTACCCCAAGAAAATCAGACCACGATAAGGAAGAAAGATTTTAATTGATAATTGATGTGTGTGAGTATGTGTGACTGTGTGACTGTATGCAATGTGTGGCAGGCGCCCACAGTTGTGAGTACTAAGAACCCGGGTCCTCTGCAAGAACCGCATGTGCTCTTAACGTGCTCTTAATCACTGAGCCAGTAAATATTCCTTTAAAGATTTATTTACCTGTGTGTAAATAAATCTACATACACATGTATGTAAATGGCAGAAAAGGCCACAAAAGGAGGCTGGAACTGGTGATAGTGAACTGCCCAATATGGGTGCTGAGAAATGAACTTGAGTCCTCTGCAAGAGCAGTATGCCATCTTAAATGCTGAGTCATCTCTCCAGGTCCATTTTGTTCTGTTTTTAAAAGGGAATGGATTCATTTGCATTTTGGTCAAATGTTAGTGGGTAGTCTAATTTCATCCCCCTGTGCTTATGGTCGTCTTACAAGTTATAGAAAGTCATGCTACAGAGGCTAGAACATATGTAAATTTAGTTGTGAGATATGTTAACTGATTAGTCCTTGTGGGGAAGGGGGAAAGACCCCAGGTTTCTTCCATTTTCTGATATAGAGGCAAGTTTTCATTCACCTTCTAGCCAAGGAAAATGAGGTCTTTAAGACACCCCAACACATTAATAAAAAATTTCCTGTAAGCCAGGCATGGTGGTGCACACCTTTAATCCCAGAACTCTGGAGCAGAATCAGGTGTGTCTCTGTGATTTCAAAGCCAGCCTGGTCTTCACAGCAAGTTCCAGGCTAGCCGGGGCTACACAGTAAGACCCTATCTCAATAAATAAATTGATAGATAGACACTTTCTGAAAAACATTATCATTTGTTTTGCTAAAAAAAAAAACACCCTCAATGTATATAAATATAATATATTATAGTGTATAATATAAATATAAATGTCTCATTTAATATTATCACAAAACCTTTATTTGCTTTTTTGACATTTTAAAATTTATGACAAATTGGGTAAAGACTGCTCTTGCCGAGGACCCAAGTTCCCAGCACCCACATGGCAGCTAACAGCCATCCTAACTTCGGTTCCAGGGGATCTGATGCCCTCTTCTGACTCCTTGGACATTGCACAATGACACAGGCGCACTTGCACATATGCAGGCAATACACTGATACACATAAAATAAAAATAAGAAAATATTATTTTAATTTATGATAACTGATATAGGCTAAGAGTATAAAATAATTTATCATTTCTGATTTCGTTGGTTTACGATAAGTAAGCAAGATTGTAGAGTTTGAAGAAAGCGTTTGTAAGACTTGCTCTATTTCCTGAAAAGAAAGAGGAAGCCATTTGTTTTCAGAAAGAAAACACAAAACAATCAGTGTCCAACTGCCTACAATTCTGGCTGCTGTGTGCCGTTCCGGTGAGCTCGGCGTCTGGATTTTCACTATCATAGCTCTTGTTTCTTCCGTTGCTTTATTTTCATCCACTTCATGGATCCGTGAAAACAGAAGCTCTTCCCGGGCTGAAGTGTGTTTCATTTTCCTTCCACGGGTTTGTTCCCTGGCGTGCATTCAAGCGTGGTTCCCAATTTTAGGTTAGTATCTCTGAAACACGGAAGGAACTTTGTCTAGAAAACTCTGCTACCAGCACAGCACAGAGGAGGAGGAGGAGATTTGCCGGCCGGCAGGAGCCGGGCCTCCCTGCTGCCTGGGAAGGTAGCCTGAGCAGGTTGTGTTACTCCTCTGCTGTGGTCTGAGGCCGTTCTTCTGTGGGTTTGGAAATATCCAGGCCCCTGCAGGATGAGCTGTTCTCAGATGCAGTTAACACAGCACTAACACCATCCCGGCTGACATTTCTGCCATCATGCTGGGAAAATGTGCTCCGTGTTGTCAAAAGACAAAATTACAAGTTTAGTTTAAACATCTTAACTGTCTTTCTTTGCAAGTTTACACTCAGGCAGCATCTTATTCTATAAAATAGAATGGGAGCCAGGGTGATGGCTCAGTAAAGTGCTAGTTCCACCCCAGCACCCACTTTTTAAAAGGCCAGCAACTCCTTCCTATAACCCTGGCATTGGAGGCAGGGGTGTGACAAGAGGGTCTCAGGGACTTGTTGGTTCAATAGGTGGAGGTTCAGATCAGTGAAGGAGCCCTGCCACAAAAAATAAGGTAGTTTAGTCACAGGGATTCACAAGTAACTAATATAACAAGAAAAAGATCAAGATGTGATTTTCCCCTTCAAAATCAATAGAGGTGTTTTTTGGCCTTACAAGTGAGGCTAGGCGCACGTCTACACACACACACACACACACACACACACACACACACACACACAGACACACACACACACACACACACACACACACACACACACACACACCTAGAATGATTGTTCCATAGAGCTGAGTAGTCTTTGACTTGATCAGAGAAAAGGATTGAGGAAAACAAGAGAACAGGAAACAGATGGGTTGTACAAAGTTACTGCCCTTGCAAGACCACTGGAAAGCAACTGATTGGTTGGCATCAGGTTACCTTTTTGTAAGGATTAGAACAAAGAGAACTTCATTGTATCACTGACTGAAAGTGGTCTGTTTGGAAATTTGGCTATTAGCCCTCATTCTCTTGCTTTCTCTGAAAGACAGATAAAAATTGGCTTCAGCTTGGTCCCATAGAAACCCAGCATGAGTGACTCCATTTTGGTTTGGTGTGCTGGTCCTAGTATGGGGCTCAGACAAGGTCATGGCCCCCTGGAAATGTTATGTAACGCTATATTCACGTTTCATTGTCATGTTCATGTTCATAAGAAGTCATTTTCCAGAGGCTGAAAGGAAGAAAACAATGTGCAAGACTTTTCTCTGTATCTGGAGGGTGAGATCCTAGGTGAGAAGGTTCTGTTCCTCCAGGGAAACAGCTACAGGGCATTTGAGTTCAGTATAGACAGCAGCATTAACGAGGAATTGACAGATACAGAGACTCTGGTATTCTGTAAAATAATCCAGTTTTTCTTAAACACAGAATTTAATTGCTTCTAAGTTTTATTAATTTTTTTTTTCTTTTTTTTCTCCCCCTCAGCTGTCCTGGAACTCTCTATATAGACCAGGCTGGCCTTGAACTCACAGAGATCTGCCTGTCTCTGCCTCCCAAGTGCTGGGATTAAAACATGCGCCACCATGCCCGGCCTTGGGGTTTTTTTTTTTGTTTTTTTTTTTGTTTTTGTTTTTTTTTTGATGCCCTTTGCAGTGAATCACTTTGACTTGTAATGACTTCTAAACTGCTTCTATTAATTGGAGGATTTCTTCTTTACTTTTGATTTCCTTTCTTCCTGCTGTTAAGAGTCCTCTCTCCTTGTATATGGCCCCATGAATGTGTACGGTAGCAAAGGCATACTTTAAGTCAGTATAGATATTGACCCACCTGCCCTCCACCTGTCTCAATGCCTGGATTAGTGCCCATAATTCACCTTTCTGTGCTGACCATCCTTGTAGTAAGGCTTTAATCTTGATGACCTTGTCAGTGGTGGTTGTTGAATACCCTTTATATTGCCCCTCATGGGCATAGTGAATAGTGTTTCCATTAATGAATAGTTCCAGTTCTGGATTTTGAAGGGGAACCTCAGATAAGTTCAACTTGAATAAAACTTCATCCATTATTTCTTCAGTCATGGTCAGGGGGCCCATCTCTGTAGGTAAGAAAGTCAATGGGTTGAATACTCTCACAGTCTTGACGCGAATGTGTGGATTTTCACAAGGCAACCCTTAGTAGTCAGTCTGGCATTCCTCAGCCATTTATGTCCTTGATTGTTTATCAGGGTGGTGACAGCATGGGGAACTTTTACATTTAATGTTTGTCCCAAGGTGAGTTTGTCAGTTTCCCTGACTTAGACCACTGAAGCAGCTAGGCCCTGGAGATATGACAGCCAACTGCAGTTGGGAAGTCCAACCACTTAGACAGGTATGCAATGGCCAGGGCCTATCCGCGAGGACTCCCAGTGCTGTCTGGTTTTTCTCAAACATGAAGAGATTGAAGTCCCAGGTCACACTGGGTAGACCTAGTGCTGAGGCACTTGTCAGAACTGGAGATATGACAGCCAACTGCAGTTGGGAAGTCCAACCACTTAGACAGGTATGCAATGGCCAGGGCCTATCCGCGAGGACTCCCAGTGCTGTCTGGTTTTTCTCAAACATGAAGAGATTGAAGTCCCAGGTCACACTGGGTAGACCTAGTGCTGAGGCACTTGTCAGAAGTCTCTTTACCTCTTTGAAGGCCTCCTCTTGCTCTAGCCCCCAGTTTAGTGGGTCCTTTCCAGAGCCAGCTGGAACTTCATATAGTGGCTTTACAATTTTTGAGTAGCCTGGTATCCAAATCCTACAGAACCCAGCTGCCCCAAGGAACTCCTGGACCTCTTTCTTGGTCTTAGTATTGAGCAGATAGCCTGCTATCCTCAGAGATGATGAATCCAAGGTACTTTACCTCTTGTCTGCAAATTTGGGCCTTTTCCATGACACCTTATATCCTGCATCTGAGAGCAGAGTCAGCAGGGCTCTGGTGCCTTTCTAACAGTCCTCTTGGGAGGGACTGGCTAACAAGAAGCCATCCATATTTTGTAGTAGAATATAGTTCAAGGCCTCTTTCATTTTGTAGAACCATATCTGTTAAGGAATTTAGTTGCTTTTGTAGCTCTGAAGACCTCTCCAAACAGGTCCATTACACCTATTACAAAGCATTTCTAAGGCAATTTTTGACCATAACTCCCAGTGTCCTTTGTTGAGTTCCTCAAGCTTCTGAGTGGCGGACATATACCAGTTGGCATCCAGGTTTGTGACTGGAGCATGGCTGAAGAGTCCTCAAGCTTCTACCATGCATAGACTGACCAGCTTCCGGGGCTGTTCAGAGCAGAGCTATAGTGCTCTGGTAGAATCTTGTCTCCAAAGCATGATTTTTTAAGACTGTGGGAATGGTTAGAAACACAGGGTAGGAGCCCTTCCAAGTGGACTTGAGGGGTACCTTGTGTTAGTCTTTCTAGAATTTTAGCTATAGAAGCAAACCCATTGTTTGACCCTACCAGAGTGGACATCTCAAACTGGAGTGAAATCTTAGGGGAAAGAAAAAACCCAAAGTTTTGTTATATTTTTGGCCTCTTAGACCTGGTGGGATATGGCTCCACCCAGCCAGAGTAAGTACACACAATGGCCGACAGATATTTTAGTAAGCCTAATTTTAGATCTTTTAAATGGGTATTGTTTAGTGATTTATACTTAATCCCAATGTCTGGGAGGTATAATCCATTAGACTGTTAAAGAAATATGTCAATCATTTAATTTCTGATTATACCTTTCTGTTGGGTACTTAAAATCATGCAGTTAGCCTAAATTGACTAA
>NW_008336953.1:213221-222720 GCF_000622305.1 Nannospalax galili
GCGCCAAACGGAGGGTAAAGAACAGGGGGGGGGGGGGGGGGGATGGAAGGGTGAATGTCGCTTAGGGAGTCCCGGCGCGGAGAGCTGCGCTATAGACTTACCCCAAGAGGCCTGAGGATAGTAGTGCAGGCTAGGAGAGTTAGACAGTGGTGCAGGTCGAGGGAAGCAGAGAGAGGTGAGGGCGGGGCCAGGACTAGAAGCAGTGCTCCTGGAGCCCAAGAAAGGGACTGACAGTTTTATTAATTTTTTAGTTCACATACAAAATGATGGATTTCCTTATGACGTTTTTATACCTGGATGGCATTGCACCTTGCTTATATTCCTCTGCTGTCTCTCATCCTCTGCCCACTGCTGCTCCTTCTGCTTTCAAGGCCTCTTCATGAGTGTGTATGCATGAGTGTGTGTGTGCGCGTGTGTGTGTGTGCATGCGTGTGTGTGTGCATGTGTGGAGGGGGGTGTATACACCCCTTCCATCTCACACATAATCTCCCCTTCTACTTCTATGTTTTATATATATGTATATAGTCATATATATGCATATATATAAATCTAGATTCCACATATGAAAAAAGTATGTATTAAATAGAGCATTCCGTGTTCACCCTTCTGAGTTTGTCCTATTTTACCTAACATGGTGATCTTCAGTTTTCTGCCAGTGTTGTGATTTCCTTCTTCCTTACAGCTGAACAAAAGTCCTTTATGTATACATACCACATTCTCTTTATAGGCCTGGGATTTCACTTGTATCCGAGTGTCCAAGTCCCTTCATTGATCTGTGTCTGACCTAAGCCATGACCTGTTAGACCAGCTGAAGGTTGCAAAACTTACTTGGACAAGCAGAGGAAAAAGGGCACTGTCTCAATTTTGTATTTACAGTTTGAGCCATAAATGGGTAAAAGAGCAGATAGACAAAGAGCTAGAAGCTGTAAACCAAGTCACAGGCAAAGGCAAGAGAAGGGACAGAAACGGCAGCAGTAAATGCTGAGCTTATCCCTGTCCTGGAAAGTCAGGCATGCTCCTTCTGGTGGCAGGGTTTTGAGAGTATTTCTTATCTTCAAAGAGCCCCCAAAGCCCTTAGACCCTTGCTTCTTCAACCATGAACACCTGAAGGAATGAATGATCAGGGTGCCCGATAAGAATGCCAGCCTGCCACACTCCAGTGAGTCTCCAGTGAGACCTGCTACAGGGGAGTGTCTGGGGAGTGAGATTAAAATCACTACAGCTATCCATTCAAGATGACCCACCTGGAGCTGGGAATGTAGCCCAGTCGTACAGTACGTGCTTCACATGCAAGAGGTCCTCGACTGGATCCACAGCACCACAATTTAAAGAAAGATGCCCAGGCTTTGCTGTAAAGGAAATTACCAGTCTGTCAGTCTGTAGGATCAGGCAGGACCCAGCCCCTTTGTCAACAGGCTCTCCTGAGTGATATGCCATTAATATTATTATTTACTAATACTGTGTATTGAATCTTTACAACATACTATGAACAAAAGTTCCAGGAAAGAAGCTGTGCCTGTAAAACCTGGCTGACCAGTTAGAACATCAATGATTTTGGAGAGGTTGGAATGCTGGAGGTCCAGAGCCTAATTACTAATTATCTTGGGATACTTTCAGCCTCCTTAAATGGTCACTTATTGCCCACCTCTGTAGGTAACCTAACATCCTTGTGACTATTAGGCAAATCCTTTGGAATATGTAAACAGACCCCTAGCTTCCTGAATGCTAATAATGTCATCAGAGAGAGTCTGAGGCCTAGAGCAGAGGTCTCCCCACTTTGCTGTAACCCACCTACCTGAAATACCCACCAATGTATTTAAAAAGAGCCTTGCTTGACTTAGGACTTTCTTTGTTCTACTCCTGCAAAAACTTCATGAAATTGTGACCATGTTGGACACACAGAATTCAGGGTGACCTAACTCTGTCCATGGTCACTCATTTGGCTCCAGAATAAACTCTCATCCCCTCTGAGGTGAAAGCTGGATTTTGTTTGTGTGTTTGTTTTTGCATTTGTTTACATTAACAATGCCAACAGCAGCTACACCAAACATTCCCTTTGCATCCTCTCCTTAACATGATGGGTCACAGCAGCTGCGTGAGATAGGCCACCTTTGCCTCGTTCCTTTGGGGCAGGACATTTGTAGATGTTAGTGTGTGTGTTCCTCTTCCCCATCCTGTCCCCACATCCAGCAGCAGTGTAAGGACAACAGAGCAGAAAAACAGCTGAATCTTTTTTCTGGGGCATGTCTATCATCTCAGTATTTGGGAAGCTGAGGCAGGAAGATTGTAAGATGAGGCTAACCTAGGCTGCACAGCAAGACCCTGTAAATAAATAAATAATAAATAAATAAATAAATATTCTCAAGTCCAAATATACTTTGGAACTGAAAAAAAAAGAATTTGAAAGATACTATGGCTTGAGTCTGAGTGGTTCCCTACAGGTGCACGTCTTGAACACTTGGTCCCCAGCAGGTGGAGCTGTTTTGGGAGGCTGGAAAACTTTTTAGAAGTGGGGGTCACTAGAGGTGGGCTTCTGAAGATTTTCGGCTGTCCACCGGTTCTGGAGCATCCCTGTTTCCTCATCCCTTGTAATGTGAGGAGGCTCCACCACAAGCTCCCACCATCAGTGCTATCCTGCCTCCCCCGCCATGATGGCACCATGATTGTGCCATGATTTAGTCCTCTGAAGCTATGAACCCAAATAAGGCTTTCTACTCTGTCAGATATTTCAGTCACAGGGACACACAAGTAACATACAAGAGGTTAATAAGAAAATTTTTATGAAGGTGTGATTTTTCTCTTCAAAATCAGTAGGTGTGTTTTATTGTATCATTAAATATCATACATTGATCTCACAGTCCAGAATCTTGTTTCTGGACCTGGATGGTTCCGGTCTTGGGCATCAGCTTGTAAGCTGTTCCTTTTCAGAGACATATGTTCCATCCCAGGATTTCTGATATCCTTTTTCCATTTCATTTTGTTTTTCATTTTTATTTTTAATTATGTGTACGCATGTGTGTCTGTGTAGGAATATGTACACATGAATGCAGTTACCAGTGAAGACCAGAAGAGGGCATCGGGTCCCCAGGCTGGAGTTACAGGCGGTGGTAAGCTGCCAGCT
Organism: Nannospalax galili; assembly: GCF_000622305.1. NCBI lineage: Eukaryota > Metazoa > Chordata > Mammalia > Rodentia > Spalacidae > Nannospalax > Nannospalax galili. The sequence goes on from NW_008336953.1 coordinate 216,343, forward strand.
GAGCCATCTCCTCAGCCCCTGGTGTCTTTATTTTAACTGTTGTTAAATAGCTGAATCAAACAGCCAAATTTGAAATAAGTTCAGTGTCTTGACTCATCTTTCTTGATTTGAGATACTGAACAAGCAACACAAGGCCTCATCTGAACCCTGAAGATTTATATTTCACACAAGAAATTTCTGAATTTAGCAAGAAGCATTCCCAGCATAACAATGCTGATGGGGACATGAAGGGCACAAGGATGGAGTCCTGCAATGATCCCAGAGCAACTCATGTTCTGCAAAAGACATGGGTAGTGGGAATGGCAGTCAGTTCCTCTCTCTCCACCATTGATCAACTGGAACCTCTTCTTTTTCTTTCCAGAGACAGAGTTCCATATCGATGTGCTTGAAGACCCTCCACAGGTTGTCCCTGAGGCCTTCACAGGAACTGTAAGTCCCTTCAGAGGGAAGACAGTATTTTCTGGACTATTGCCAATCTGGCTGCTAAGAAAGTCTTCATCAGGGGGCTGGAGAGATGGCTCAGCAGTTAAGAACACTGGTTGTTCTTGCAGAAGACCCAGGTTCAAATCCCAGCACCTACATGGCAGCTAACAACTATGACTCCAGTTCCAGGGGATCAGACAGCCTCTTCGTCTGCCGTGGGCATAGCACAACACGGGAGCACTTACCTACATGCAGGCAATATACACATACACATAAAATAAAAAATAATAAATAAAATGTTTATTTTTTAAAAAGTCTTCATTATCACAGTACATATGGAAAGGATCAAAATATGTCTCAAAATCTTTTTAAAGATTTATTTTATGTATATGAGCATTTTGCCTACACATTTGTATGTACAACACCTGCATGCCTGGTGCCTGTGGAGGTCAGAAGAGGCATCAGATCCCCTGGAACTGGAGTTTCAAGTTGTTGTGAGATGTCATGTGGGTGCTGGGAACCAAACCTGGATCCTCTTAAAGAGAAACAAGCACTCTTAAACACTGAGCCATCTCTCTAGCCTCTGAACAAAAAAGAATTCTTATAAATATCAATTCAGGGGCTGAAGAGATGGCTTAGCAGTTATGAGCACTGACTTCTCTTGCAGAGGACCCAGGTTCAATTCGCAGTACCCACATGGAGATTAAGAACTGTCCTTAACTCCAGTTCCAGGGGAATCCAATACCGTCTTCTGACCTCTGTGGCATTGCACAACACAGGTGCATTCACATACATGAAGGCAATATACTTGTATGTATAAAATATGTATATATATATATATACATATTTTTTTTTTCCAAATCATCGATTCACAGCCAGGCATGGTGACACACACCTTTAATCCCAGCACTCGGGAGGCAGAGGCAGGCCAATCTCTGTGAGTTCAAGGCCAGCCTGGTCTACATACTGAGTTCCAGGCTAGCTGGGGCTACAGGGAGACCCTGTCTCAAAAAGGACAAATAAAAAAAAAAATCATCAATTCAGGGCTACAGAGATGGCTTAGCAGGTAAGAATGTTTGTTTGAAGTATTAGGTCCTGATTTCAAATCTCTAAAATCCACATAAAAATCCAGGCATGGTCACACATGCCAGTAACCCCAGTGTTCTGGAGGGTGCAGACAGGAGGATCACTGGGGCTTGCTGGCCACCAGTCTAGCTCAAGATCTAGTGAGTGACCTTGTCTCAAGGGAATAAGGCAGAGGACGATAGAGCCAGACACGCAATGTTCCTCTAGTTTGGGAACATGCATGTACTACATACCTCACACCCCCCCCCCAACACACACACACTCAATCAAACACAAAATGCTTAAGATTGAGTTATGAGGAAGAATAAATATTTCAAATCAATTTAAAAATCCTTTCCCTGCCTCAATCCTGAATGTCACAAATGCCTTCCTGATCGTATATGTATTTTCTTACTCAAATTACGTGCTTTTACTGCTATGTATGGATTTCTCAGCATTTAACGTCTTCTATTGATTTCCTGCTTTGGCAGATAAGACACAGCTCTAACATACCACCAACTCCACTTTCCCATTCCCCAGCCACCCCAAATTATCCTATCATATGTTTCCATTAAATCAATATTTCATATTTCTGCTGTCTTCCTGCAGTAGGCATGCCAAGCAAGCACTCTACCACTGAGCTATCTCCTTAGATCTTTTTTCTTTTATTTTGAGAGGCTCTCCCTACATATCCAGGCTGGCCTTGAGACTCTGTCTACAGCCTCAACCCAAGAGGGCCTTGAACTCCTAATCATTCTGCTTCAGCCTACACAGAGTAGCTTGGATTATAGGCCATGCTACCAGACCCAGCTATATTTACTTTTTTTGAGTGTGGAAATACTATTCTGTTTCATAGCCAGTGGTGTCCTAAAGTTACATTTCCTTTCTTGAATAATCATTCTTCTCTGTTGACTAAGATTATGGTTCTTTCCCACCTAGAAGAATGTGGCCTCAGTATAGCAATAAAGATCGGTTAACAAAAAAAGAAGTTAATGTTTGGCACTCCTGGGTTTGTGGTTGGAAATTTTATATCCACTCTATTTTGGGTTTAAAGAGAATAAAACACCTTACCTAAATTTACACAGCTGTTAAGTGGTAGGTCTAGATTCAGGTTGCCTTAAGGCTGTGTTCATAATAACTGCTTTCCCATGGAGATGGTGCCTACACCCAGGGTACAGTTTTCCAAGGGGCCAAACACACTCTGTAGAACCTGAGTTCTTTTTATGTATACGAGTGGGGGTTTTTATGTGTATGAGTGTTTTGCCGGCATATATGTTAAGTACACTACATGCATACAACACCCACAGGGGCCAGAAAAGGACATCAGATTCCCTGAAACTAGAGTTACATATGGTTGTTAGCCACCATGTAGGTACTGGGAACCAAACCCCAGGTTCTCTGCAAAAGCAGTCAGTGCTCTTAATCACTGAGCCATTTCTCCAACCCCAAAGCTGGGTATTCCTTTAAATCAGTGGTTCTCAAACTTTGGTGAGCATAAAAATCACTTGGGGAGCTTTTTAAGACAGATCCCTGGGCTTCACCCCCAGATAGTCCAATTCCTTAGGTTGGAATGAAGCAAAAGAATTTTCCTTTCCCACCAGCCTACAAGTTTGGTGATGTGTATGCTGCTGGTCCAGAACTCCTCTTTGAAAGCCACTCACCTCATCAAACAAGAACGCGTGAGGACAGTTACCCTCCCCACTTGGCCAGAGCCACTGTGTCCTGACAGGGGAAGAGGATGTGGGACCCTGGCCTGTCCCTATGTCATACCATGTCTCCAAAGGCCCTGACTTAGCCTTGCAATCAGTCTAAAAGCGAAAAGATAAAGTTTGCTCTACCCTGTTTCGAGTTTAGTTTTTTAGTTAAGAACAGGCTCAGAGGCTTGGAAAAACCATTTCTAGCCCCAAATCTGAATGCATCATTAAAGGCCATAAAAAGTTACTAATTTCTTCAGGAAAATAGTCTAGCAAGTCTAGGCCTCCAGAAAGATACCAAACAAACAGCAAGATGTCTGGAAGACAACCATCAATTCACAAAAGACCTGCTAGAACCTCCATGAAGCCAAGGAGCAAAGAGAGGGTCGACTCAGTGTCACCTCATGGCGGGAAAAGCCACTGAGTGGAGCCCTAATGGTGAAAGGCGGCTCCTTTGCAGCCTCCTTCCAAGGAGGACGCTCACAGCTTTAACTAGGAAAAAATAAAACAGCAAGTATAATGGCCTGGAAGAAACCATCCAGGAAGAAGGCAAGAACCCTAAACCCATGAGTGTGGAAACCTCATGCAGAGTCTGACACATGCTTGTGAAAAATATGAGTTGATGACCACACACCTTTGTGTTCTCTTCCATTTTTGAAGAGCAACTGAATAGCTAATACAAGCTTAATAGTTAAAGTTATCTACTAAATAACTACCTACAAGGAAGTGGTGATTTATCCTTGTATTCACTCGCATTTCCCAATCTCTAAACAAGCTCTATGTTGAAGATTATCTTCTTTCTAGTAAAAGAGCCATCCTGACCAGAAAAGAAAAGAAGCAGCTGTCCAAGTGCTAAAAACAAAAACCTTTATTGCGTTTTTTTTCTCTCACATGCAGAATATAGATTTAAAATTAAAGTAAGGACACTGTTTTCAGGGAGGAACGGACTAATGGGAAGGGTAACAAGAAAGGGTAGTGAGGAGGATGGAAGACAGCTGTTCTCCAGGCATATCTGTGAGGATTGTTCTAGATTGCATTGAGACAGAGACACACCGTAACTGCCTAACTAAATAAAAAGGAGAGACTGAGCTGAGTTCCAGCACTTATCCCTCTCAGCTTCCTGACTGCGGACACATGCAACCAGCTGCTTCACATACCTGCCACCATGGCTTCCACACCATGATGGACTGTGAACCAAAATGAACCCTTCCTTCCTTAAGTTGCTTCTGTTGGGGTTTTGGTCACAGCCACAAAACACCTAACTCATACAGTGGGTCTCCTTAGAGAATGACTCAAGAGCTTCACCTGCTTTTGAAATTTTGTTGAGGATTTTTTTATACAATATTTTTATTAATGCTTTGAGAATTTCATACATGCATGTGGTGCATTTTGGTCATATTTATACACACCTGCTCCTATCCCTGAGTCCTCCCATATCCAGCCTCCTTTGTTCCTGAGTCGCAGGAGGTCTTTGCCTAGTACAGATGTTAATCTCTTGGTACATACATCACTTACAACTGTTTCGTCCCACCAATGGACTGATTTCTTATTCTGCTAATAGTTTCCTTTGGAGCACAAGAGTTTTTAATTTTTTTTAATTTATTCTATATTTTATGTGTATGAGAGTATTGCCTGCGTGTAGGCAAGTGCACCCATGTGGTGCAATGCCAGTGGAAGACACAAGACGGCATTGGATCCCCTGGAACTGGAGTCAGGGATGGTTGTTAGCCACCATGTGGGTGCTGGGAACCAAACCTAGGTCCTCTGCAAGAGCAGCCAGTACTCTTTACCACTGATTCATCTCTCCAGCCCCAAGAGTTTTTAACTTTGATGGAGTTCAGGTTGTCTGGTCATTTTTCGTTTGTTCAGTTGCTTGGGTTTGTTTGTTTGTTTGTTTTGTATTGTTTTTTTCCTTTTACTGCTTGGATTTAGTTGTCATATCCAAAAATATCAGTCATGTCTAATCTCACTAAGTTTTTCTCTTACATTTTCTTATGTGAGTTTTGCAGTTCTAACTCTAGGTTTTGGTTCATTTGGATTAATGTTATATGTGGTATAGGAAAGGGGAGTTCTTATTTTAACATTTATTTCTTTTATTTAGTATCACATTTCATTTATTTATTTTGGGGGATCTAGTATCACATTTTAAATAGCAATTCAAATACTACTTTATTTTTAAACCCTTTAAACTATTTCCTGGACTTATATAAGGTTATATATCTTAGCATCTTTATATAAACAATCCCAATATTGAATTATTTGCAAAAATAAAAATTCTTACCCAAAAAATATATCCATAGATACCTCTAGGATCTGGCAGAATCTTCTATAAAGATAGAAATTTCTTTGCATACTCTAGTCGGTACCCAATAGATGCATGTGGCAATTGAATACCAACACATTGTTACTAAGACAGAGGAACTGCATTTTTAATTTATCTCAAATTCAAATTTAAAAAGCCTTGTGAGGCTAATAACTAGTATATTGTAAAGTCCAGTGTCCGGATTCTCTAAGGTTTTTTTTCTAGGACGTAAAATATTTTTTTGAGGCAAAAGCCTCAAGAACCTCAAATTAATACTATACCCTTAGTTTTAGGGTTAAATATATTAATATTACAAAAATTCCCAGGTGGGAGCCAGGCATGGTGGCACATGTCTTTAATCCCAGCACTTGGGAGACAGAGGCAGTTGGATCTCTATGAGTTCAAGGGCAGCCTGGTCTCCATAGTGACTCCAGGCCAGCTGTGACTACAGGGAGACCCTGTCTCAAAAAAGATAAAAAAAAAAAAAAATTCTCAGGTGGAAAATATCCTTGAATTTCCTATAGAATTGTATTTAAAGGGCTGGAAAGATGGCTCAGTGGTTAAGAGCACTGGCTGCTCTTGCAAGGGACCCAAGTTGATTCCCAGCACCCAGTTGCCAGCTAACAACCATCCATAATTCCAGTTCCAGGGGATCCAGTGCCCTCTTCTGAACTCCACAGGCACTGTACAACAAAGGGGCATTTACATACATGCAAGCAATACACTCATAGACACAAGATAAAAATAATAAAATAGTTTTTTAAAAAAAATAATTTGTATTTAAAAAGACATACTTCAGAGAAAGGCACAGTGGTCCATACCTGTCAATTCCAGTGGATGAGTGTTCCCCTTTCCCCACATCCCCTCCAACATTTGGTATCATTTGTTTTCTTG
>NW_008336953.1:224768-229093 GCF_000622305.1 Nannospalax galili
TTTGTATTTAAAAAGACATACTTCAGAGAAAGGCACAGTGGTCCATACCTGTCAATTCCAGTTTTCTGTTTTGTTTTTTGCATGTCCAGTTTTTTTTAATATTTTATTATTATTTTACTTATTTATTTTTGGTCTTTTCAAGTCAGGGTCTGCCTATAGACCAGGCTGCCTCAAACTCACAGAGATCTGCCTGCCTCTGGCCCCCAAGTGCTGGGATTAAAGGAGTGTGCCACCATGTCCAGCGTTCAGTATTTTTTTTAATCCAGTATGTTTTAACTTTTTCAGCTTTTTAGAAATATGATATGATTACTTTTAGGAAATAATAAATCCTTGAAGTTTATCTTTCCCTTCTTTCTTGGTAGAGAAGTAACTCAGGACTAGGAAGAATACTTTACAGTGAACTGTAATTCCTCTTAAACGTAGCTTTTCATATATTCATTTTTTCGTTCTTTTCATTCTAGTCCCTCAAACTGTATTATTTTTACTTTTCTTTTCTTTTTGATATCTTATCGTGACTGTCCTGATTTGGTAGTGTCCACTTCTATTTCTTTTTCGGAATGGTAGCCAGGTTCACAGTGAGACAGTGAATTGGACCTTAATATTACTCAGATGCAAATTTTAAAATGTAACTTCTTCGTTTTCTTTAACAGTGACATCTCCCTCCTGAGCTTCTGTCTCTTTTGATAGCTGTGGCCAGATTAGGGAAAGGCTATTTAAACTTGTCACTTGCCAGAGATGTAGCTGTATTTTCTGTTGGTATGATAAAATACCATGACCAGAAGCAACGTAAGGAAGAAAGTTTATTTTGACTTATGGTTCCAGAGGGCTAGAGTCAGTCATGGTGGGGATGGCATGGGAGTAGGAGAGGAAACAAAAAGCAGAGAGAGCAGGGAACAGGCAAGGCTATAAACTCTCAAAGCCTGCCCCTAGTGATACATTTCCTTCATCAAGTCTACACTTTCTAAAGATTCTATAATCTCCCCAGATAGTGCCACCACCAGAGGACCACGTGTTCAAATAAATGAGCCTATGGGGAGAGTTCTCATTCAAACCACCTAGTAGCTTAATGGTAGAGTACTTGCCTAGCATGCTCAAGGTCCTGAATTTAATGCCCAGCACTGCAAATAAACAAACTTGCTAGTTATGTGGTATCTTAGCCTCAGTGGGATAAAATAATTTCAGTTAAAATAATTTCAGTTAATAATTTTGAAGGCATAGTCAATATTTAATATTTCTTCCATGTAGGTAGTAGGTAGAATAATACTTCTCCAAAATTCTATCTGGGACCTGTGAATGTGATCTTATTTGGAAACAGGGTTTTTGCTAAGTCCATGAAACCTTACTGTAGTTTAAGTGTTTGCATACACACGCACACACACACACACACACACACACACACACACATTCATGGGCTAAATGCTGATATCAATGTGATGATATTTGGAGGTGGGGTTTTTGGAAGAAGATGGAGACATCATGAAGGGGACTTTAAAAAGGCCCCTGTGAACTTCCTTTGCCTCTACTGCCATGTAAGTGCAGAAAAAGACGGCTGTGAATGAAGCAGAGAGGAGTCTCAGTCTTGAACCGCTCGGCCTCAAGAACTCTGATGCATTTCTCTTTATAACCATGTTGCTTGGGACATTTACTATGGCAGCCCTAGCCAACTGAAACAGACCTCAAACCAGGGAACATGGCTTAAACCTGATCAGCACTGAATGTCATTTTCTCCCCACACTAGCCCCACTGGATGCTGGCCCAAGGGTGGTTAGAAGTCATAGTATGCTTTGGTTGTCAACTTGATGCACCTGGGTAGATGGACCCTCAATTGGGGAATTACCTCCATTGGACTGGCCTGTGGACGTGTCTGTGAGGTAGTTTCTTGATTGTTGAGAGATGTGGGAGGGTCCAGCCCACTGTGGGTGATGCCACCCCTGGGCACGTGGTCCTGTGTTGTATAAGAAAGCAGCCTAAGCATTGGTCAGGGGAGCAAGCCAGTAAGCAGCATTCCTCCATGGCCTGTGCTTCAGCTCCTGCCTCCAGATTCCTGCCCTGAGTTTTCACCTTGGGTTCCCTCAGTGATTAACTGTGACCTGGGAGATGTAAGCTAAATAAACCCTTTCCTCCCCCAGCTGGTATTGGTCAAAGTGTTTTGTCACAGCAGCTGAAAGCAGACTAAAACACATAGCTTCGGAGTCCTCCACCTCTCTTCACGTTACAGCTGAGACTGAAAGCTCCCTCTTCCCTTACTGCCCATTTACATCACAGTCTGGGCTTAGGGAAAAATATCCAGTCTTTGATGCACTAAAGAGAGTTTAAGAAACCTAAAGACACTTCCTCTGTTTCAAAGTCTGGCTTTCCATATCTTACTATGGTCTCAAACATCCAATTTGGGTATCAAACACTTAATATTGATTCTTCTTTTGTTTCTGTGTAATGATGCTAATCCTCCCCAAGGCAGTTAAATGCCCCAGGCAGAATCAGTGAGAAGTCACATAAGCACTGAAGGCAGACAGGATGAGCAAAAATACATTGATAGATTAGATAGATCAGTAGATAGATGATAGATGGATGGATGGATAGATACAGAGATAAATGATTAGATAGGTAGATAGATGATAGATAGATAGATAGATAGATGATAGATAGATAGATAGATAGATAGATAGATAGATAGATAGATGATAGATAGATGAAGGTAGAAAAGCACTACATATATTAAAATGACTTACTTTTGGATATTATAATTATTTATTGAGAGTTTTTAAAGAATTGAGTTGCCAGTCAGCAGGATGGCTCAGTAGGTAAAAAAGCACTTGCCATGCAAGCTTGGCCACTTGAGTTCAATCTCCTGAACCCTTGTAAAGGTGGAAGGAGTGAATCATCTCCACAAAGTTGTCCTCTGACCTCCACATAGGTGCCATGGCACCCCCACACATACACACATCATGCACACATACACAATAATAGTAAATTTTTTGAAATTTTTTTTTCGTCTTTTTGAAGCAGGATTTCCCTATAGCCCCAGCTGTCCTGGAACTCACTATGTCGACCAGGCTGAACTCACAGAGATCCACCTGCCTCTGCCTCCCAAGTGCTGGGACTACAGGCATGCGCCACCATGCCCGGCTTATTTTTTAATTTTATTTTTATTTTTTTATGTGTATGTGTGTATTGCCCACATGTATGTAAGTGCACCAAGGAGGACAGAAGTAGGTATCAGATCCCTTGGAACTGGAGTTACAGACAGTTGTTAGCTGTCATGTGGGCGCTGGAATTTGAACCCGGGTCTTCAGCAAGAACAGCCAGTGTTCCTAAGCACTGAGCAATCTCTCCAACCCCAATAATAGCAAATTTTTTAAATTCTTAAATTTTTTTTTAATTTTTTTATCTTTTATTTATTATTTTATGTGTATGAGTGTACTGCCTGCATGTATGTGATTGCACCCATGTCGTGCAATGCTGCAGGGATCAGAAGAAGGCTTCAGATTCCCCTAGAACTGGAGTTAAGGACGGTTCACAGCTGCCATGTGGGTGCTGGGAATTGAACCCGGGTCCTCTGCAAGAGCAATCAGTGCTCTTCACTGCTGAGCCATCTCTCCAGCCCCGCATGTCAGCTTTTAATAGATAATCGCTTCAAATCCTGAAAATGAGATTCCTTTTATTTTTCCAACTCCACCAGGATCCAAAAAGGCACCTTTTAAGCAAGAAGCTCTTCTGAGTTTTAAATGAAGAACAATTGTATGACGATGTGCTAATAAACTTAAGGCCATTAGGGAGATACATGTGTGTTTGTAAGTTGTGTGTGTGTGTGTGTGTGTGTGTGTGTGGACCAGGATCCAAAAAGGCACCTTTTAAGCAAGAAGCTCTTCTGAGTTTTAAATGAAGAACAATTGTATGACGATGTGCTAATAAACTTAAGGCCATTAGGGAGATACATGTGTGTTTGTAAGTTGTGTGTGTGTGTGTGTGTGTGTGTGTGTGAGTATGTGTGTACTAGAGGTCAATGTTGGATGTCTTCCTTAGTTGCTTCTACCTTATATTTTTTTATTGCATTTTATTTTTCCAGGTATGATGGTGTATGAGCAGTTAGGAGGTAGAGGAAGACAGATCTCTGTGAGATGGAGGCCAGCCTGGTCTACATAGTGAGTTCAGGTCCAGCTGGGGCTAGAGGGAGACCCTGTCTCAACAACAACAACAACAACAAAAATTTTATTTATTTTGTATGTGTACACACATGTGCATGCATGCCATGTGGAGGTCAGTGGTCAACTTTTGAGAATTGGTTCTCCTTTTATCATGTGGGATCTGGAGATCAATTTCACGTT
>NW_008336953.1:230187-236360 GCF_000622305.1 Nannospalax galili
ACCCCCTACCCGCCCCCCACATCCCAGACTCTCCCCACTGTCCCACCTCCTTCCCAGCTGCTATGATGTGAGTTGCTCTGTTTTGCCATTCCCTCTCTGACCCTCTGAGTTGGTGGACCCAAATAAATCTTTCCTTCCTTCCTTAAGTTACTTTGTGACAATGAAAAATCTAATGCAGGGGCTGGAGAGATGGCTCAGCAGTTAAGAACAGTGGCTGTTCTTGCAGGAGACCCGGGTTCAATTCCCAGCACCCACATGGCTGCTAACAATCATCCTAACTCCAGTTCCAAGGGAATCCAATGCCCTCTTCTGACTTCCATGGGCATTGCATGACACAGATGCAGTTACATACGTGCAGGCAATACAGTTACACACATGAAATAAAAATAAGTAAAATATATTTTTTTTAAAAAAAGAAAAATCTAATGCAGAAAGTAACTGATGCCCAAACCAACCATTTCTTGGTGTTTCTTTGTCACATTGATTTCAAATGTAGCACAAGGGTGGGAGTGGAGACCTATCATGACACAGGAAGGTGTGTGGCTTTGGTTTGACATTTGAGGGATGGACATGCTCTCATTCTCTCTCTGAGCATGGCTGAGAATGCATGCCATCCTGAAGGCAATTGGCATCCCTCTTAAAAGCATGAGAGAAGCCAACGTTGGGATAAATTGCACACCAGTGGAGGCAGAGCAGGAACAAAGAAAACAAGCCAGTCTGCCGCTATCATCGAGCTGCTGAGCCCAGCCAGCCCTGCCTGCCCTGCCATGCTTCTGGGTATTCCTGGGAAGCCGGTCAACATGCTTCCTGACTGCTTGATGGGATTTGTCTTGGGTTGTGTTAAAACAGAACAGTCCTCCACGATCAAGGCCCACAGGAAGCCCCATCCAAGAATCCAGGCCAGACTTCCACAGCCTCCTGGAGGCCGGTGCCAGCCAGGAGCGGGTCATCCAACCCCACTGGGCTTCAGAGGCACTTCCCAAAGGCCCAAAAGGTTCTGGACGGTGCCCAGGGTCTGTGGTGTGCCAACCTTGCTGACAAGGCTTACTGATTGCAGACAGTCTCGGGGGCCCCTTTATGCCACTCTTCCATGTTTCATTGGCTTCGAAGTCACAAGCATTTACTTTTAATTTGGGTAATCCCCTCTCCCCCTTTTCTTTTGCTTGCCTTTAAAGTAGATCTGCAAAGCAATGCTGGTTTGTAGACTGCTCTTGATTTCTGTGTTCATTTATTTATTTGGTTTTTTTGCAGCCAAGAAGCCACAGGCACTGGATCATTAGGGTCCCATTTTCCCTTTTCAAGGATTCTGTTAAAATCTGTAATGCAACCAGACAAGCGGAGATTTCAGGCATTCTTGGAAGGTCAAAGCCTCGCCTCTGTACCTCAGCTCGGTTCCTGCTCTATACCTGGTAGCTCCTGTGGAGAAGAACACTACCCTTCAGGGTGCCCTTACCAAATCCCAGCCACACACAAAGCATCAGATCCTTCAGCCCAGCGCACTTTCCTGTAGTCTTCCAAAGTCTCAATAGCAGTAAGCAACAAAACCTGGCAGCATCCTTCACTGAACATTGGAAGCTATGCTATGCTTAAAAAACTCAGAGAGGGAGGCAGAGGTATGGGTAGGAGGCACGCCAATCAAGTTGGTAAGAAGGAAGAGTTGATGGTGATGAGCGCTTTGATCTGCTGATCCCCTTATCGGATTTCTCTCTGTGATTCTGCTTGTGTGGAGACATTCTCTTGCATCATGAATGCTTCTTACAGGTCCTGGCTTATATCTATTAGACTAAACACACCCTGGGGAAATGGGGGCTAACTCCAGTCTGCACTCATCTGAAACCACGAAGCAGTGGGAGTCCTCAGAGCTCCAGGCTTCTCTGATTAAGGTCACTGACACAAGTTCCCAAAGTCTCTAGAAACAAAGCCATGATTCTAACCTTCAATGAAGGATGCTGAGAATTGCAATGGAATTGTTTTCATCCTGAGCGCCTTACCTTTGAAATCAAGAGGTGCATCACCTTTGACACACACGCACATGCCCAAAGGCCCGCCCTGAGTCACTCACTCCTAGCGGTTGCCATGGCTTGCTCAGAAGAGCAGCTGCCCGGAGACAGCACGGAAATGGAGCGCACACTGAGTCAGCCCCAAATATCTCCTGGGATAATGAGCTGAGGTCTCAGGATTTTGAAAGCCAAAAGACCCTTTCTTTTGTAAGGCTGCCCCCAACTGAAAGGAGACAAAGGAGGGAAGGCCAAAATAAAACAGACTTTGTCTTATTAACCTGGCGCACACGCCTGTCATCGGTGGCTTAGCTGGCAAATTGCAAGGAGCTCGATGGGAGATTCAAAGTGCAACAAGTGGATGTCGCTATGGAAACGGATCAAATTAACCCCAAGAATGAAGGACTTCGGCCTGGGGAAATGCTGGCAGAGGGTAGATGTTGCTTTGAATGCACCATAGTCCAAAGCCTGTTTGGGGGAGGGGGTCAAATGATCGTACTAACTTGGCATCCTGAAGTCCACACAAGAAGTTTGCCCCCAGGTCACTGGATTTAGAAAAAGATGTTGCTCTCTGAGGCTCAGCTGCGGTCCCAGGCTACTTCAATCTCTACTAGCTCCAGGGCACTGCTGGCCCCAGGCCGGCTGTCCACCGGGGCCTCGGAAGTGTGTCCATTCTACAAAGGCGCCCCACCCCCACCCCTACTCCCACCCCTCCGCACGGAGGCTGGAAACCCTGGGTAAAAGGAAAGGAAGAGCGTTCATCTGCCCTAGGAAATGAAACAGGGACTTGGTTAACTCAAGGAGTGGACAGTTAAGCGGAGGGAGGGGCTTACTCTCAGGAAGTGATCAGATTCAAGGTCATAGTTTTACAAAGAAATTTCTCCCCAGAAATGCCTCCTTTTCCAGATAAGGCCGGGCTGTGTTCTGAGCACACAGGGTGAGGTTAGGGTCCCATCCTGAGGCAAAGGCTGGGGACAGAGGGGCCTTAATGACATCTGTCATCCCTTCCAGCCCCGTGATTCTGTGATAATTGGCCGTCGGGTGTAGTGATTTTCCAGTACACCCATGATTACAAGGCACTCTTTAAATGCACCATGTAAACACTCTAAATAGCAGGGCTGTGGACAATTACCGAGTCGAGATTACAGAAATGCAGTAACTAACACAGGAGAGGGTCCTCGCTCAAGTGTCAGGGGAGCAGAGAGGTTCTCTGAAAATGAGGCCACAGCCCCTTGTGGGGTTTGAAGGAAGCGTAAGTGAATTATTTATTTTGGTTCTCACCCATTTGCATAAATGAGGTTCCATGCTCTGTGCTCTCAAAGTCACAGTGTCAACAGTATGAGCAATAATAACGGCAGCAACAGATCAAACACAGTATTCTAGGCATTATCCTAAATACAGGTTGAACATCCCTCATCCAAAAATCCAAAATACTCCAAAATCTGAAATGTGTTTAATGTCCATGAGACACAAGTCTGATGGTTCAGTGAACACCAGGTTCGTCTCATAAACTATTTTTTAAATTATTTTTTTATGTGTATGAGTGTTTTGCCTGCATGCATGTAAGCGCACCAGTATCCTAGAGGACAGAAGAGGGCATGAGACCCCCTGGAACTGGAGTTACAGACCATTGTTAGCTGGCATGTGGGTGCTGGGAACTGAACCTGGGTCCTCTACAAGAGCAGTCAGTGCTCTTAACCAATGGGCCATCTATCCACCCCACCCTCAATTATTTAAAATATTGTATTGAATTGCTTTTGGGCTATGCATATAGGTGTTCATGAAACATAAATGAGTTTTTTGTTTATACTTAAGTCTCAGTCTCAAGATACCTTGCTAGGTACATGCAAATATTTCAAAATTCTAAAAAATCCAAATTCTGGGAATGGGGAGATGTCTCAGCTGGTAGAGACTGTAAGGATGAAGACAGGAGCTGGGACCCTCAGAACCCACACAAATGCTGAGGGAGCATGGTGGTCCCCACATATAATCACAGCAGATATAAGGGGATTCTCCCCAAGCAAGCTGACTGGTTACTTAGCCTAATTGGTGAGCTGTGGCTTCAGGAAGCATTTCTGGTCCCAAGCATTTGAAGTGATACTCAACCTGTAAGTGGTTTTGTGTATGATTTCACCATTTAACCCTTATAGTTACTCTGAGGTATTCTCATTTCCAGACTCTAAAGTCTTGCCCTAAGAAGTTTTACTCTGGCTTTGAGACAGATCCTCTCTATAGCTGAAGTGACCCTGCAGTGATCTGATCTGGGGAGAGGGACAGGAAGAAGGAAAGGGTATCAATGCAGTCGTGTCCTGACCACTGGTGGCTACAGAGCCCAGAAACCAAGGGAGATCCAGTGCAAGCAATTTCTCCAGCTTGGAGGCAACACCAGTGTGATACTGTCAAAGATTAACACATAGCTCCTAAACCCTTAGACCCTCGGGAGTGATGTATGCCTTTTGTATGGTAATGGCTGGTGACTGGGATCTCCCAGGGAACCTTAGAATAAAGGCTAGCCACTGAAGTGTACTTAGGAGTTTTGGACCTTCAGGCCCCCAACCCCCCGCCCCGGCCATGCCCTCAATCTTCAGAGAGAGAAGAGAGCTGGAGGTCAAGTGGATTGGCAATGGCCAATGACTTAACCAACAATACCCATGTAATAAAGGGGAGAGAGAGAGAGAGAGAGAGAGAGAGAGAGAGAGAATGTTCAGAGAGCTTCAAGATAGCAAAATATGTGGAGGTCTCTGGAGAATGGAACACTCAGAGAAGCTGTGGAAGCCTTTGGCGCTTGTGATTAGCACCTGAAGTGGGGGCAGTCTTGAGGGACAGAGTCCTAATGTGGAGGATCTGACACTATCTCCAGAAAGGAAAGATCAGAACTGAATTAGAGGACACCAGCTAGTGTCCAGTGGAGACTCTGCAGAATTGATTGCTTACTGTTTAGGGAAAACAATCACAACTCTGGTCACAGAAATTTTAAGTGGAACTTCTAGAAAGGTAAAACATCTTAGGGCTGTTTGTTTCCATCTATTAGAACAGCCAGAAGTTTAGCTGTTCACAGGAAACATAACAAAAAGAAATGTTTTTGAGATTTCGAATCAGGGAAACTTCAGAGTCAGACACGGACGACTGACTTAAATCTAGCACGGACTAGCTTGATGTTTTAGGCAGGTTGGTCAACCTCTGAGCCTCTGTTATGTCGTCTTACAGAAGAGGTCTATGAAGTACATTCCTAACCCATGACATTGCTTTCCGTGGCAAATAATTTGACTCTCAACTCAATGGCTGAAGGAGTAGGCAGTTCTTAGCTCATGCGCTCTCACACATGTCAAGAAATATCAAATCAGGGCAGACTTGAAACGCAGCCCGCCAGCACTCCAGCTTATCCTCTCTCAACTTCCCCTCCTTTTCCCTTCCTGGGTGTTTGTCCACCACCAGGGCTGCTGCAGTTCCCAGAACTGTCCACATAACAGCAACATCCAACAGAGAAGATTGCTCAGGGTGGGTGGAGGGTATTTCTTCCAGTGGTTATTTGAACTGAGAAAAATCTTTTTCCTGAGCTCTCTCCTCAGAGCCACTGTCCAAATGTAGACCTCATCAGGGCTGCTGTTGGCCTATACCTCATCTGGGTGCCCACTGGTATCATGTCTTCCTCAAACAAGTCATGGCCTAAGGGATCCCCAGGCTTGCAACAGGGAGATGCCTGCAAATGTGTGCTCTCAGTGGAGGTCCTGTATTTCTCTCCAGAACTGCGGGTTCAATATGGAGGCCAAAAGCAACGTGCTTCTTTCAACTTAAATTTAAATTATTTAAAATTCAGTTTCTGAGTCACATTAGTCCCATTTCAAGTGCCCAAGAGAGGACTGACACAATAGCTTAGATGGTAGAGTGCTTGCCTAGCATTCATGAAGCCTTAGGTTCGATCCTCAACAACACATAAAACTGGCAGAGTGGTGCATAACTATAACCCAGCACTTGGGAAGTAGAAGCAGGAGGACCAGTGATTCATGGTGGTCTTGACCATACAGTGAATTCAAAGCTGGACTCAGATACATGAGATCCTGTCTCAAAATAAACACACACACACAAAATTTAAAAACCTAAGAGCTAGGAACATAGGTCAGCTTAGTGCAAGGCCCTGGGATTAATCCCTAGCATTTCAAAAAAAAAAAAAAAAAA
>NW_008336953.1:236373-272078 GCF_000622305.1 Nannospalax galili
ATATTAAAAACAAAAGAGTAGGGAAAATAGGTGCGTTTAGGGCAAGGCCCGGGGATTAACCCCTAACATTAAAAAAAAAAAAAAAAAAAAGCTATATAATATATATATATTATATAGTTTTTTTTATATAGATATCTCAAGTGCTCAATAACTTCAAGTGACTAGAGCCAACTGCATTGAAAAGAATATTTTCATCATGATAGAAAGAACTACTCTGTAATTCAACCAAAAGACCAGAATGATGCCCCTTTCGACTTACAGTGGCCGCAACGACGTGTTCACTCCTAACCAATCATTAGCAAGGGAGACAAGTCTCCCAAGATTGGCTTGGTCTTGGGCCAATCACAACTGAGCTCTAGTATTTGAAATGATCCCTCCCGTAGCTTGTGGGACCTCAGAAGAGAGTGGAAATTACAAAATCAAGATGGTGTCAACAAGGGGATGGGGCAGATTTAGAGTTACCATACAGCTTATAAGGTGCTGGTAAAAATTAATGTCTATAGTAGTTTATATGGTACCTGGACCATAACTACTCAATGGATTTTAACTACTGTAATCTAATTGATCAATAATGATATCGTAGATGTAGCTCAGTGGTAGAACACTTGCTTAGCATGCATCAGGCCCTGGGTTCAACCCCCAACACTGAAAATGATGATGATGATGATGATGATGATGATGATTGCACTTTGCCAAGTGTAGCACACTACCAGGAGACCCAGCTATTCAGCAAGCTAAAGCAAGAGAATGGCATCAGTCCAGGCCAGCTCGGGCAGTGTGGTGATTCCTCATCTCAATACAATAATAATAATAGTGATGATGATGATAATAATATCATTAAAAATTTGTTTGGGGGGCTGGAGAGATGGCTCAGCGGTTAAGAGCACTGACTGCTCTTACAGAGGACCCGGGTTCGATTCCCAGTACCCACATGGCAGCTATGAACCGTCCTTAACTCCAGTTCCAGGGGAATCCAAAACCCTCTTCTGACCTCCATGGCATTGTACAACACAGGTACACTCACATACATGCAGGCAGCACACTCATATATGTAAAATAAAAATAATAAATAAAGTATCTTTTAAAAATTAAGGTTAAAAAAATGTGTTTGGATCACTGCTACAGCCAAGTGTCTCACAAGAACACAAAAGAAGCCATTCCTCCCAGAAACAACAGAGAAATGAGGGCACTTGTCACACCTCCTTCTGGTCTGGCTGTCTATGAAGGCATCCTAATAGAGTCTCAGCCCTCTAGTCAGTATCCAGTTGCCTTTGAGTCTTCTGTGTGGGGCAGACTGGCTCTGTGGAACCACAGTATGGCGCAGAACTCCCAACAGCTGGCTCAGACAGGCTGGGCTGAAGCCAACAGGCCCTCCTCTCCCAAGATGAGAACACAAATGATCATGCCTGTCACAGCCACTTCCAGAGGTTCACAGAGATGAGATCTCCCTGATAAAACCTTGCAAGAGCTTTGAGATTCTTAGGAAATGTTCTCAGTGAACACAATGAATGTCATTGCTTTCATCCTCCTTATCCTCTGAAGAGTGGGTGTTTAATATTCTGAAGCAGGCCAATTTGTCAAACAAAATAATGAATGCTCATGGTTGGAAATATCCAGCCACACCAGAATATTTTGACTTCAAAGGCTATACTCTCCTTCATTATCAAAGATTACTAATATCAACACTTTAAGTTGGAACCCACAGCTCATTAATGCTGAATGTAATTGCATCAAATCGTCCATACTGGCTTTTCCACTGGGCTAAATCTGTTGTTTATCAAGTTTTGCTGTAGGAAATATATTTGCATATCTAGTGAGAGTAAATGTCTAATAGAGTAAAAAGTTTATCTCCAAGGTGGTGGTCCTTTCTTCCAGCCTTGGTCTGCAGGAATAAATCCATGCCAGCTTCTATTTTCCAGTCACTTGACTTGCCTGGAGCAAGCGAGAAAACCAGGTTAGGAAAATGAATCAACATACAGAACCTGCTTAAAAGAAACTTGAGTAGTTCTTCATTTTCTGATTCTCTATAGCTGATACGCATGAACTCTGTGCAGAATCACAGTAAGAAAATCATTGTCTGAAACAGATTAAAATATCTTTCTAGGCATTATCTCAAATTTACAACAATTATGCCCAAAGCAAAACTCTCTGGAATCCACTGAATAGTGGCATCATCTGGTGGACAGACGCGATACTGCAGCGCTCTCCCAAGTTGCTGTCAGCCTTCCATGAGAAATATTAATTCTTAATTGTGATAAAATTTTCAGGATTTCTGTAAACTACTGAAATAACTTGTTAAACATCTTTAATTAAGCTTTACATGTCCAAATTAGTAGGGCACTCATAGATTGGTATAAAATCTCATCAACTGATTGGAGTTTGAATGTTTTGTAGACATTGCTAATTGTTTAATGCATAGATGTTATCTCACCTCAAAAGGTCATAAACAACTTGAGAGCAAGTCTTTCCACTCATTCTTTATACTTCCTACTGTCTCAGTAGGTTCTCAAGAATGACTCATCAAAGGCTGAATATATAAAAAGTGAATGTGACCAGACGGGCACCCCTTTAATCTCTACACTGGGGAGGCAGAGGCAGGAAGATCTTTGTGAGACAGAGGCCAGCCTGGTCTACATAGTGGGCTCCTGGCCAGCCAGGGATACATAATGAAATCTTGTCTCAAAAAGAAAGAGATGGAGAGTGTCTTAGTTTGATTCTCCATTGCTGTGACAAAATACTCTGACCATTACCAACATGAGGAGGAAAGGATTCATTTGGCTTACATCTCCCGGGTCATAGTTCATAAGGAAGCCCAAGGTAGGAACTCAGGGCAAGAACCTGGAGGCAGGAGCTGAAGCACAGGTCATGGAGAAATGCTGCTTACTGGCTTGCTCCCCTGGCCCCTGCTCAGCCTGTTTACTTATGCAACACAGGCCCACCTTCCCAGGGGTGGCACCACCCACAGTGGGCTGGGCCCTCCCACATCACTCAACAATCAAGAAGGTGCCCCATGGACATGGCCACAGGCCAGTCCAATGAAGGAAATTCCTCAATTGAGGTTCCCTCAACCCAAGTGTGTCAAGTTGACGCCGAAGCTATCCAGCTCAGAGAGAGAGAGAGAGAGAGAGAGAGAGAGAGAGAGAATGAACATGAAGTTAAAAGTGTACAGAATTTGGAAACCAAATGCCAGGGTTCCCTTTGTTCACTGTTAGTAAAATTACAAATTAGTGCAACTGTTATAGAAAACAATGTGCAAGTTCCACAGAAACTTAATATTAAGGTTATTATAAGATCCAGTGTATAGTATTCTGGAGATACTCAAACAAAGTGCAACTGATATCTTGAAGAAGTATCTGGACTCCCATGTTCATTACAGCATTTTTTACAGTAGTCAAGATATCTATCGCCAAGGAAATATTATTCAGCCATAAAACGAAGGAAATCCTGCTATTTGCAACATCAGATGATACTGTAAACTAGGTACAGAAAAGTAGACACTGGAGCCGGAGAGATGGCTCAGCAGTTAAGAGCACTGACTGCTCTTGCAGAGGACACAGGATTGGTTCCCAGTACCCACGTGGTGGCTAACAATGGTTCTAACGCCAGTTCCAAGTGAACCCGATGCCCTCTCAGGCTTCTGAGGACACTGTATGACATGGGTGCACTTACATACATGCAGGCAATATATATACTCATACACATAAAATAAAAACAATAAAATATTTAAAAATAAAAATACACTGCATGATCTCAATGCTTTAGTCAGATTTTTCACCATTGTGACAAAATAAGGAAAAGAATTTGAAAGAGGAAAGCTGTGCCTTGACTCACAGTTGCAGGGGTTCTAGTCTGCCATGGAGAGGAAGGCAGAGTGGAGCAGCTCACTTTATGGCAACCAGGAAGCTGCAAACTTTCTTCTTTATCCCCTTTTATTCTATCCAGGTCCCCAGCCTCTGGGATGAGACACACATTCCCTGCTTAACAGCTTTATTACAGCCTTAGGAGAACCCCCAAAGCACCTGTGTCACTTGATCCATAAAAACTCTAAGATGCTAAATATGTGTTGTTTTAGGTCATTTTAAGCTTTTTACAGTACACTGGCTTTCTGTATCTCTCCGCCTGAGGAGGGCATTCTCTATCTTAAGAGCATGCTTGGCCCCAGTAAGCAACAGAGTAGGGAGCAGAGCTTAACCATTGGATCTGGATACATTGCCCCATTTACAGACCTGAAGATGGATGACTTCAAATGTATCACTCTAAGGGTTCCTAGCAGATTAATCCCCAGTTACCTAGGGAGGTCGCTCGCTCATCAGACACCCTTCCTTTGCTTTCTCGTTTCCCTATTCTGTCATAGTCTCCTGAGATCACATCTGAGAAAGCTCGTATACCATCTGCTCTGTGCTTTTGAAGAACTTTATCACAGGTCCACCATGTATCCCCTGTCTGGGCTAAAAAAAAATCTTTCTGTCAGAGATTTGCTGTTGTGAGTTGCATCCATAACCTTGGCATGAGAGCATCAATCCACCACATTCCCCAGTTTTTATCCTTGTGGGAACTCTATCACTTCCTTTAAATATTGCCCACCTCCTTGGCACACCTCTTGTCATCAAAACCAAGTTAGCTGCAAAGACAACTTACAGTTTGTCAAAATCTACTGCAAATCTTTGTTTACAACAGTTCTGTCTGCACGAGGCAGAATGCGCCCCGCCCTTTGTTCCCTTCACTTCTGTTCTACTTTTTGTGTCATGGGTGCCCCGCCAGCAGTGAGGACCCACTCTATATCAGGTAGCCTCTTTCTAAATTTTTTTAACATTTATTTGGGAGTTCGCACCCTCACCACAACACACTTGTGGAGGTAAGAGGACAACTTGCCAGAGTCAGTTCTCCCCTTCCACCATGAGGGTTCTGGGGTATCAAGCACAGGTCATCAGGCTAACCAGCAAGACCTTTACCTGCTGAGTCATTTTACTGACCCACAACATCTAAGTGGGTCTTTTCTTATAACAAGCTGTCCGCAGGCTTCTCAGAGGCTAGAGAGGCTTTTACCATTTAAATATGCCCCCCAAATGTTCATGTATTGGGAACTTAATCTATATATGCATTTTTATATGCAAATGTATTTGGAGGTGAGACCTTTGGAAGGCAGTTAAGGATTAAACAAGGACATAAGGGTGGGGTTTTGTGGTGGCATAAGCAGCTTAATACACAGAGACTCATTGAACAAACTTGTCTGGTCTCACCATGTGATACCCTCTGTCATGTTGTGATACGCATGAGACCCTCACCAGATCAGATGCAGAGTAAATGCCGGTGCAGTTTTGGCTTTCAGGGCTCCAGAAATGAGAGGCAGATAAGCTTCTATTCCTTATCCCTGTCTTGTGAACTTTGTCAGGAGAAAACAGGTTAAGACGGGAGTTATGGGACTAGGAGCCATTGTCATCAACTTGCATGAGTTCTTTTTATTATTTTTTTTAATCATGGGGAGTTATGTGCACGTTAGTGTTGTAGTACCCCAGAGACATCAGATCCCCCTGGAACTAGGGTTACAGAAGGTCTTGAGCCCTCTGACATGGGTGATGGGAACCAAACTCAGGCCCTTTGTAGGAGCACTATGTGCTTTTAACTACTGAGCCATCTCTCCAGCCTCTCGTGTAGTTTTAAAATCCATGGTTTTTAAAGCCCTTAGAACTTTCAGTTTTTTGTTAATTTCTGCAGCGGTGCCAGTCTCAGATGCATTTTCTGAGCTCTAGTGAGTCTTTCTGGACTCTCCAGGGTCCAAAACCTCAGCTAATCTCTTCCCCATTCACCTTGCCACCATAAGGATCTCTTCAGAGTGGTTAGTGTACAGACATCCTCATGGCTACCAGATGACTCATGACTCATCCTAAGCAACCTCTTAAAAAGGCCGCTCACTGAAGGGTCCCTCCCTTGTGGAGAAATTGTACCCACCCTCACCAGTTACACTGTAGTTTCAAGGAAGCCCCTTCACATCTCCATAGAGCTGTGGAACATGTTTATGGTCCTAATTTCTCCAGAAGAGATCCCAAATACAAACAAGATGAACTTGAGTCCTCTAATTTTGGAAGGTATGTACTGAAACCCCAAGAGACAGAGCCCCTCTGGGTGTGTTCTGGGTGTGCTGCGTAATCAGTGAGGCTCAGTGAATCTGAAAGTCTTCCTGCTCTTGGCCCTCCCATTCCCCACAAGCTCCTTCATTGAGTCCCCAGTGGGCCTCCACCACCATCCCTTCTAAAACACAGTATTTTGGTTTTATTCTAGAACCTTCTGCAAAGTCCAGATTCTCTGTTATTAAGTAACCTGGAATCTTATGTGAACCATTCATCCTAATTCAGGTTGTGGTATTAGAAATCAGCGATTCAGATCCTGCCTGTTTCCATGCCCGGAAGAGCCAGGACAGTGAGACCCAGTGTTTCAGTTTCCTCGGCAGGGGTGAGAGGCTCTACACACTCCGGAGGGACAGCTGATGCCCAAAGGGCCTCCGCTGACCTTGCCGTCACCTCTCATAGCAATCACGGCATCACTGCTCAGCCTTTCCTTGGTAGTGCAGCCCTGGATACATTACTTGAGTTCCCTGAGTTTTACCTTCTGTACCAGTGAAACAGCCATATTATCACTTCATAAGACTGCTAAATGAAATAATGTCATCTCCCTTCAATAGTGGTCTTCCACTAATTACTCTAGGCCCGTGCCATCCCATACTGAAGCCACTAGCCCCATGTGACTCTTTTACATTTAAATTTAAATGAATTACAATTAAAATTCAGGTCCTCAGTCTAACTAGCCACAATATGAAGACTCAGTAGCCACAAGGGACCGGTGCCTACAGTATTAGACATTTCCATCATTGCTGAAAACTCTGTCGGGGAATTTTAAAGCTTTCAATGCCTAGGCTGCACTCCAGAACAATTAAATAGGAACTGCTCAAAGTGAGACTCTACCATTTGAGGTTTTTTGTTTTAGTTTATTTAAAATTTTGGAGTTTGGTTTGTTTTGTCTTTTGGAGTTGGGGCATTTTTTGGTTTGGTTTGGTTTGATTTTTGGTTTGTTGTTGCTTAAGACAGGGTCTCACTCCATACCCTAGCTGGCCTGGAGCTCCCTATGTAGACCAGGCTAATCTTGAACTCATAGAGAACAGCCTGCCTCTGCCTCCCTAGTGCTGGAATTAAAGACATGCATCACCACACTTGACCTTAAAGGTTCATTTTTGTTTTTAATTTTTTGTATGCATGTGCATGTGAGTTCAGTTGCCTGCAGAGGCCAGACAGAACATGGGATCTCCTGGAACTGGCAGTTGTGAGCCATCCAGTGTGGGTGCTGGGAACCCAATTTGGGGCCTCTGCAAAAGCAATAAGTGCATTTAACCACTGAGCCATCTCTGCAGCTATTTTTGTTTTTTACTTTCTTTGTTCTTTTTTTAAATTTGATGTTTAAGTTCCTCTGGTGACAGTGCCAACACACAGTGGTTGAGAACCACTGCCCTGGACAAACTCTTCCCAATTAAACTCTCTGTTGCAGAAGTTTCTACTGACACATTAGCCTTTGACCCCTGACTGACTGGGAATGGCCTTTGACCCTGACTGGGAATGCTTCAGAGAGGGCTCCTCCCTTCCTGACAGTGAGGTTTGTTTATTGCCTTTTACCTTCCTTTGGCACCAAACCCAGCCTCCTCCCCAGCTTGCTACTGTTTTCTCTTGGCCCTGCTAGACTGTGAGCACAAGTAGGACAAGAACCAGCCAATCCAACAGAGTACCAAGCTGGGGTCCCGCAGACACAGTGCCTGGTGTCATTTTTAGATGTTCAGTCCCTGGAGGGCAGGACCTGCCTCTATGGAGACCTCACAGCTGGAATATCCTCAGGAAAATTAACATAAATAGAATACCTTCAGCTGGGGTTAGACTGCTATTTGGAAGTCTAATTCAAGCTGGCCATGCCTCCCACCCCAGCTAGCATCTGGCCAGCTGGTTTTAAGAGAACAAATACTAAATGCAAAACCCTATGATAGGTGTAAAAAGGGAAACAATTAGGATCAGCCTCAGTACCAGGAGAGTTTTCACAGTACCACCTCATTTAATCCCCACAAAGAATTACTATCAGTGACATAATGGAGACTTCGGTGAGTTTAGATAACATGACCAAGAACCCAGAAAGTAAAAAGCAGATTCTGAGGACTAGAGTCAGCAGTTAAGAAAATTTGCTGCTTTTGTAGAAGACTGGAGTTTGGGTCCCAGAACTCATAGGCAATTAACCATCAGAAACTCCAGTTCCAGGGGATCTGGTGCCCTCTTCTGGCCTCCATGGGTATTACACACATATGGTACACTTACATACATATAGGCAAGACAGTCATACATAAAACAAATAATTTTTAAAAAACAAAAAAATAGGGACTGAAGAGAGAGATGGATCACCAGTTAAAAACAATGGCTGCTCTTGCAGAGAACCCAGGTTCGGGTCTCAGCTCCCTCACGGTGGCTAAAAAAATCCATAACTCCAATGCCAGAGGATCTGACACCCTCTTCCGGCCTCTGTAAGCATTGCATGATGTGGGTGCACTTACAAATATACAAGCAAAACACTTATACACATTAAATAAATGATAAAAAATAAACAAAATAAAAATCAAAAAATTTTTAATTGTGTATGTGAAAAAAAGAACTGATTCTACATTCAAACCATTGTCTTTTACAGTAAGAAGCCCTTGCTTTTTCTCTTGCCCTATGTAGCCATTATCTATCCCAGCACAGTATGCTAAAAAGTGAAAATACACAAAGAATAATTGATGATCATGAGACTGTGTTGATCAGCTTTACATTACTATAACAAATCACTTGACATGACCAACTTAAAAAGAGGGAATGTTCACATTTGGCTCCCACTTTCACAGGTTTCAGACAACGATCAGCTGGCCTGATGGCTTTTACACCTATGGGAAGACAACACATGTGAAAGAGTCAGTGGCGGATCAAACCTGCTGATCTCATGGCAGCTGAGGAGTGAAAGAGAGGAAAAGGAAGGGATCAAGGTACCAGCATCCCCTCATGGATGCAACCTAGTGACTAGAAGCTTCCCATGCTTCCCTTCAAAGGTTTCTCCAGCTCCCAATGGCTCTACAGAATATCGAACAAGCTTTTAGGACATGGGCCTTTCGAAGTGTTTATCCAAACCACGGTGGAAGTATTGATAGAAACAATAAAGCAAGATACCTGGTCCGTTAAGGCAAGTGAACAGCATCAGCAAGAAATCAGCTCAGAACTGGGTCTTAAAAAAATACATAGCTTTCCTAAAACTAAAATCTAGGCAGACTTTAATATAGAAAAGGAAAGGGACATGTGCAATGCTTAGTGATAACAGCAGAAGGTTCAGCACTGAGTTGTGCCAGGAACTATGTATCCCAGCCCACTAATCTGCATGGTATCACTGATCCTGTCATGATCCCCATCTGACCTACAAGGAAACAGGAAGATAGATAGGCTAAACCTTGCCCAAAATCACTCAACAAATGAGGTAGAAGTAAACCATGATGCAAAAAAGTTCAAAAGCACCAGAGACCGGGGAGATAGCTCAGTGGTTAAGAAACTAACTGCAGGGGCTAGAGGGATAGCGGTTAAGAACACTGGTCATTCTTACAGAAGACCTGGGTTCAAATCCCAGCACCCACACGGCAGCTAACAACTGTCCATAACGCCAGTCCCAGAGGATTTGACAGATTCTTCTGACCTCCACAGGCATTGCACAACATGGGTGCACTTACCTACATGCAAGCAATACACACATACACACAAAATAAAAATAATAAATAAAAAAAATTTTAAGTTAAAAAAAAAAAGAGCACTAACTGCAGAGGACCCAGGTTCAGTTCCCAGCACCCACATTGTGACTAACAACCTTCTGAAACTCCAGTTCCAGGGGATGCCCTCTTCTGGCCTCCTTAGGTATTGCATGCATGTGGTACACATACGTATGTACAGGCAAAACACTCATGCACATAAAATGAAAATAAACATTCTGTGGGGCTAGAGAGATGGCTCAGCAGTTAAGATCATTGACTGTTCTTGCAGAAGAACTGGGTTCAAATCCCAGCACCCACATGGCAGGTAACAACCATCTATAACTTCAGTTCCAGGGGATCTGACATGCTCTTCTGTCTTCTAAGGGTACTGTATGACACAGGTGCACTTACACACATGCAGGCATAACATTCATATACATAAAATGAAAATAATAAATAAAATATTTTTTAAACCACTCATGCACATAAAATGAAAATAAATATTTTTTAAATGGCCCTAACAGCAAACTGCCTGGGTGTTACCCACCTCAACACCACAAAAGCAGCACAGCCTTTGCACAAGACACCCCAGAACCTTCACTGTTGTAAGATGGGAATGACTATTATACCTCTCACTGAGCTGTTGTCTGTACCAAAGGACAAAAGCCACCTCAAGGGCTGAGCCCAGTCTCTGGAAAGCAGGAAGAACACAGTACATGTTAGTTTTTACTATAATCAAAAGCATCTGAATGATGCTTAATCTCCTGAGAGATGGTACCAGCATAAGAAAAAAATTCTGGTTAACCGAGTCAGAATTAGTGGTGTCAGAAGTCCTGGGGATACTAACAAGTTCTCAAAAAGCACTGGGCTGTGGGTTTGGAATGCTGACAGAAAGGGAAATCTGGGCCTACAGAACGCATGTCTTTCAGGGCTGGGAGGAGTTTGGGGGGCTCTTTTGCACAGTCCTCATGGACGACTGAGTGAGTCTTGGGCTAGGATTCTCCTCTGCTCTCACTTGTTGAATGCATCTGGGTGGTAATTCATTTAGTGAAGGATTTTGCCAAGAGGAAGGCAGAGGGAGAGGGAGTGAGGAAGAATGAGCTTTAGAACTGTTGGTATGGATGCTCCTTTTACAGATACCCAATGAAGTCCAAGTGAGTTAGAGGGATCAGTCCACAGTAAACGACTTTTCAGCAGAGCTATTAACAGAGTCATGAGGCCAATTGAGACACAGTATATAAATGTACCACAGCACCGACATCACTGCATGAAGATGAGTAGTTATTAATTTAACAATTAAAAAAAAATACACATGCTCATTCCAGACAGGGGCCTTTTCACCACTTGAGACTGTGTCAAATGCATGACCTCCTCCAGGGGGCACTATTCCCATTGCATTTTATGAGAACAGCACCTCCCCAGGTTCAAACAACTCTAAGACTCCAGCAGTTAGATGATTGAAGTCCCTGCTCCATTCATAAAGATCAGAACGGGAGATGTCTGCTCTGCTGTGGGGACTGACCCCAGCTGCCCATGTGGGAGGAGGGCAAATTTTTCTGTCACAAGCTGGAAAGTCAGTCTTTAGATTTTATAGGACATAGTCACATAGGCTCAGTCAGCTCTGCCAAGACAGCAGAAGAGCAGCCATAGGCAATTAGTAAATGGATCACTAGGACCATGTTCAATAAAACTTTATTGATGGATACTGCAATTTAAATTTCATATAATATTCACATGTCACAAACTACTCTTTTAATTTTTTTCAACAATTCAAAAATGTAAAAATCAGGGGCTGGAGAGATGGCTCAGTGGTTAAGAGCACTGGCTGCTCTTGTAGAGGACCCAAGTTTGGTTCCCAGCACCTACATGGCACCTAACAACCGTCACTAACTCCAGTTCCAGGGGATCCAACACCTTCTTCTGACTTCTGTGGGCATTGCACGATATGGGTGCATTTACATACATGCAAGCAGTACACTCATATACATAAAATAAAATAAAAATAATAAAATTTTTTTAAATGTAAAAATGGGTTGGAGGGATAGCACAGCCGTTATAGGCTAAAGCTAACAACCAAAACGTTAAAAACATAAAAATCAGTGTTGCTTTACGGGTTACTCAAGAACAGGCAGCTAACTGAGCACAGTGCCTGGCCCTAATTTCTGGGTGCCTGGTTTCTATGATGCATTCACATCATTGTCACTCTTAAACTTTATAAAAGTTATAAAAAGATGACAGCAATTATCAAATCTACTTCCTGCAAACATAAGTGGACCAAATAGGTTAATTTTCTAATTTATCTCTCAATCTCTAAAACTTCTTTGGCTTTCCAGAAAAGCCACGAAGTAGATAGGCACAGCAGCTCATGTCTATAAATCGCAGCCCTTAAGAAGGCAGCCTGTGCAATGGATGCTGTCTCAAAACAAAGAAAAGAACGTAATAGGAAAGAGAAAGGGAAAAGAAAAAGCACCAAGACCCCCAGGAACTGTAAAAAGAGACAGTTTGGGAAGAAACTTCTGAATGAGGCTGTCTAGAACCCCACTCAGTCTTGTAGATTAAAGTTCTTTCCAGGTTGGTACTGTTCACACATAAATCTCCATGTTGCTCCTTCAGCAAACTAGAGCCAGGCTGTTCTAGAATACACAGAGGTCAGACTGTCAGGTATGCAGTTTACATTGCTACACATACATGTATCACCTGCACATGCCCATAAGCCCAAAGCCAAAGGTAACAGAGTTAAATATGAAGCTCAGTGCACTGATCTAGGCACTAGAAGAGCAAAGTAAGTTCCTAAGTCCCTACTGGAACTGGGATAGAGAACACGGAGGAAAGAGGAAGGTTCTAGATGGTCCAGTCTGGAGAGCTGTACAAGGTAGAAACAAGTGAGGGCCGCACTGGGGCAAATGAAAAAGACAGCAGGTAAAAAATAAAGTTGGTGAAGCAGGGTCCTCAGAGGCAAGCAAGAACCAGGACTTTGACTGAGAAGCATTGTGTTTGTTGAGGAGACAGATGACTTGAAAACATGCATTTTAATAGGGAGATACTGTACAGGATGGTAGAGAAGAGACAGAAATGTCCAGATACTTAGTGATTCAGTGATGAACTAAAGGGGGCCTGACCACTAGTGACCAGAGTCATGGCAGAAGGTAGACACAAGTGCTCCTTGGAAGGAAGGTAGAGAAGGCCTGAGATTTATGGATCTGGAGACGGACAGACCTCAGTGACTCTAGAGATCTGGCGTGAATGAGGGGACAGACTCTCTCTTCCTTCATGTGGGAGCAGCAGGGTGAGTACTCATGGATATTTGTGTGTGTGTGTGTGTGTGTGTGTGTGTGTGTGTATGTATGTATCCACATATATGTGAAATAATCAGTCTCAGTGTCTTCCTCAGGTGACATCCACTTAAGGGCTTCTTTGGTTTCTGTTTGTGTGTTTTGAGACAGGGTCTCTCATTGGTGGGCTAGCTGGTTAGGCTAAGCTGCCTGACCAGAGGTCACCTGTCTCAGCTTCCCTTGCCACCACTCCCAGACAGCTGCTCATGGGGGTGTTGAAAATTGAACTTGGGTCTTCACACTTAACATGGCAAACCCTTTACCACTGAGCTATGTCCCTAGTCCCAATTCCTTTTAATGAATACTCACCTTGTCTACATTAGTTTTATTTATTATAAACGTTGTAGCCTCAGGCTGGCAAGATGCTCAGTAGGAAAAGGCACAAGCTGCCAAGCATGATGCTGAGTTCCATCCCCAGGATCCATATGATAGGAGAGAACCAGTTAAAAAATTGCTCACTGACTTCACACTACACACACACACACACACACACACACACACAATAAATAAAAAGAAAAAAAGAGAGATAGAGAAAGAGAGAAAGGCAGGAAGGAAGGAAGGAAGGAAGGAAGGAAGGAAGGAAGGAAGGAAGAGAGAATGTAGTAATTTTTTAAAATATTGTGAGCCTTAGAGAGATGGCTCAATAGAGAGATGGCTCAGTGGTTAAAAGCATGTAATGTTCTTCCAGAGGACTCGAGCTTTGATCCCAACATTCATATTGTCAGTATCCAGTTCCTGGGGTATCTGATGCCTCTGACCTCCTCAGACACCTATACACACACACAATTAAAAATAAAATAAATCTTTTGAAAAATGTTTAAATATTGTAAGCCTCTAGGATAAAAATTAGCATAAGTTCTTGTCTTATGTTTTTCTTATTTTTAAAAATTTATTCATTTATTTTTATTTTACATATATGAATGTTTTTGCCTGCAGCATGTAAGGGCACCAATGCATATAATGCCCATGGAAGCCAGAAGAGGGCATCAGATCCCCTGGAACTAGAGTTACAGATGGTTGTTAGCCACCATGTGGGTGCTGGGAAGCTAACAAGGGTCCTCTGCAAAACCAGCCAGTGAGTGCTCTTAGCCACTCAGTTATCTCTCCAGCTCGGATCTTATTTTTTAATAAGCTTTATTTTTTTGAGCAGTTTTAGGTTCACACAAAATTGGGTGAAATGTGCATTGAGTTCTCGCACATCCTCTCCCACACATACTCACAAATGCATATGCACATATGGGCACACAGAGACACACATGTACCACCATGAACACCCTGTGCCGATCTAGGACAGTGGTTATGAGCCACGAGCCTACACTTGCACATCATTACAGCCTCAAGTCCATGGCCTACACAACAGCCCTGGTCTGTTGTACATTCTACAAAGGTTTTTCTTTTGTGCTTTAAATTTAACTAATTAATTTTTATATGTATGAGTGTTTTGCCTGCATATGGAAGTGCACCCATGCACTTAATTAATTTTTATATGTATGAGTGTTTTGCCTGCAGGGGTCAGAAGAGGGCATTAGATGCCCTAGAGCTGGAGTGAAGAGCAGTAGTCAACCAACATGTGAGTGCTTAGAACCAAACCTGGGTCCTCTAAAAGACCAGCCAGTGCTCTTAAGTGCTGAGCTAAGTCTCCAGCCCCTAATCTACAGGTTTTGACAAATGTGTCACACATCCCCTATGTATAGTACTGCACAGCACAATTCCACTTCCCTAAAAGCCCTTCTCACCTGTTCCTCCCTCCCCTTCCTGAACTTTCAGCAACCACTATCTTTTTACCATCTCCACGCCCTTGCCTTTTCCAGATTATCATAAAAGTTTTTTTTTTTTAATGCATTCTTTTCTTCCTAGATAATACAAGCAGATAGATGCACAACAAAAGATACAAATTGAAAAAATGAGAGCTTCCCTCCGCGGGTCCAGCAGCACCCACCCATCCAGCAAGCTGTCTTTACCCATTCACACCTCCACAAATCTGGGTGTGAGTTCAGAGGGAGATGTTGAAAATGAGGTGCTAGGAAGACAATTAGGTGAAGAGATCGGTAAACATCTGCAGCAATAAGAAAGGCATTCCACTGACAGGTCAGATGTGAATATGCAGATTCCCGAGCCTCTGCCCAGCAGGGACCGCTGAGAATGGATGAGCTCCCCAGGGAGGAGAGGAGCCAGCGGGGAGATTAGAGAGCCCAGCCTCGGACCTGCAAGGAGGGGGGCCCTGCAGGAGCGCTGACCTACGGGGAAAGGTGCAAACAAGAGATTTGGTGCAAGAAGGAAAAGAAAAGGCCGCTAAGAAAAAGGATGCCGCCCCTTCCACCAGCCCAAGCAAGTAAGCAAACAGAAAGATAAGGACTTGATGGGAAGAAGCTTTGAGGAGAACAATTCCCTGGGGTTCTGAAGAACAAAGCCAGACTGAGAATGCACTGGGAGTGAAGAATGAGGCAGGGGAGGGATTCGGACAGAAGGGTTATGACAGGACACATCTTTTATGCAAAAATCATCGGAACTCTTTGGGTTTTACAAAAATAAGACAGTGCAGATACTGCATTAGACTGAATACCACACACCCAACATGGTCTGGGATAAGACCCCATGATTGGGCTGGAGATGTTGCTCAGGGGTAGAGCCCTTGCCTGTCACACAAGAGACCCTGGGTTCAATCTTCAGCACCAAAGAGAAATTAATTAGTTGCTTAATTAAAACCCAGTCATCAAACACATTCATATTTTTATAATGAATCGTATGAACGTCCACATCAAATAGGATACACAATGGTTTTTAAATCCCAGCTTTAAGGCTGGGCATGGTGACTCGCGCCTTTAATCTTAGCACTCGGCAGGCAGAGGCAGGCAGAGCTCTGTGAGTTCAAGGCTGGCCTGGTCTACATAGTGAGTTCCAGGACAGCTGGGGCTACAGGGAGACCCTGCCTCAAAAAAGACAAAAAAAAAAAATTCCAACTTTAGCCTGGTTTGGTGGCACATACCCTTAATCTCAGCACTCAGGAGGCAGATCTTTGTGAGATGGAGACCAGCCTGGTCTACATAGTACATTCCAGGCCTGCTGGTGCTACAGGAAGACCTGTCTCAAGAAGACAAAAAAAAAAAGTTTCAGCTCCATTTTAAGAAAAATCTGTTCATTTTTTCAGATTTTTGGATTTTAAAACAATTCTGCACTTATTTTTTTTTCTTTCACATGGAACAGCATGTCATTTTTATGTCTGGAATAAAGTCTTAACACTGCCACATCGAGTCAGGTATCCCAAGTGGATTCACACACGCTTTCTTCCTTTAAACTGGATTATAATTGGCTTAAAGACAGAATTCAAATCTGATTATCTCTGGATCCTTAGCATGGGGCACAATGGCTGGTGCATGGTCCATGTCCCATAATTTCAGCTGCCTTGGATATTTACGGTTTCTCTGATAATCACTGTGCATAAGATCAATCACTACCCCAATTTGGTTCTTTCTGTAGCCCAGCCTCCCAGCCCTTGTCACCCAGCTCCAGAATTCTCCATTGATATGCAGCTGGCACATCCTACTTTTCTTCTTAAATCCAAACTCAATAGCCATCTGTTTGCTCTGGTATTCTAGCACTAATTGCCATTCCTGATTTTGTTTGATATGTTTGACCTGGTATTTTAGAACTAACTCTTAATTGTGTTTTTATTTAATATGGATAGCACATAGAAGGAAGAGCTGAAGGAGGGCTATATAAATGCAAATTTTATTGTATTTCACTCTGGACCCCAAAGACTGGCCCAACTTGATTCTCCTCTGAGAAGTTTTCCCCAGAAGGAGCTTAGCCAGCCTTTGTCACACCTTCCCTAAGACAGCTTCCTCAGAACTGGACTAGTAAGGACATGGAACACCAGCCAAAACCAGCAAAATTCCACTGAAGTTCACATAAAATAAACAAGCCTCACACTAAGCTATGACTTTTTTTAAAACTTGCTTTTGTGAACTGGTGAAACATTTACATTAAGAAGTATCACCTTGTCCCGGGCGGGCGTGGTGATGCATGCCTTTAATCCCAGCAGAGGCAGGGCCATCCTCTGTGAGTTTGAGGCCAGCCTGGTCTACATAGTGAGTTCCAGGCCAGCTGGGGTTACAGGGAGACCCTGTCTCACAAAGAGCAAAAAGAAGAAGGAGAAGAAGGAGAAGAAGGAGAAGAAGAAGAGGAAGAAGAAGAAGCAGCAGCACCTTAACTAGGCACGACAATGTTATTTAAAGTTTAAGTTTGCGAGGACTATTTTAATTTTCCTCTCTCTTTCTCTCTCTCTTTCTCCCTCCCTCCTTCCCTTTCTTTTCAGAATAAAGTCAACATTACAAAATTATGCCATTAATCAGTAGGTAATCAGTACAATTTCTAAGGCTCCATTGACATTTTTCAAGATAAAGGTTGGGGAAACAGCTCAGTGAGTAAAAGCATTTGCTACACATAAACATGAGGACCTGAGTTCAGATGAGAACTTATACACAGCTGGATGGAATAGCATACATCTGTAATCCCACACTCCTGGAGTGAGATGACAGAAGACAAGAGACCCACCCCCCCCAGAGGCCCTTGTGCCAGTTAGCCTGACATACTCAGCAGATCACAAGACAGGCAACCTGAGGTTGTCTTCTGACCTCCATATGTACATCGTGGTGCATGTTTACCTGCACCCACTCATACACATTACACGCATACCCATAAAAAAAGACAAAGAATTTTTCTCAAGGTTGTCTACTTTCAGGAAAATCTGTTACTACATGAGACCGCAGATTCTGTGAGGATTAGGAAGACACTAATTGACAGCAAAGGAATAGCTCTTGTGAGCTGTGAATCACTCCATTCAAGGGCCGCACTTGGTCCCCATGTTGTGGGCAGCCAAGCTGGCCCCTGCTTCACACAGGCAGTTATTGCTTCCACTGTCCCAGGTCTTAACTTCGAACTTGTCACTCTGACCCGTTCCTCTGGCCACATTCCATGCAGCTTGCTTTCCCTCTTCTGCTGCCCCTTTCTCTACACTTGACCTTTTGATTATCCTCCTAACTATGACCTCGGCTCTCCTTCAGTCCATCTATCCTGGGATGAATGAATGGATTTATTTTCTGTTCTCTCTTAGTCACTGATTTCTCCCTGCTGCATTCTGGAACAGTCCAATAGGTTATACATGTCTACAATGTGAACCACATATTTTGTTTTCATCACTGGGGACAGAAAATACTTGTCATTTCAGGAATCTTTATCTTTGATGGTTTAATAACATTCTTTGTACTCTGAGCTGGTCACAGAAAATGACTAACATTCTTTATTTGGGGGTGTGGCTGGGCCAATGAAATGTTACTGATATTGTTAAGAAGTCTCTGCTAATGTGATATGTGAGAATTGCCATATTAAGAAAGACATGGCCTGATTTTGATATTGCACATGTTACCTTGCACATGTCGCCATGAGGCAAAACATGCCTTTTACATCTCTGACCTTTACTAGACCAGATGGTGGAGACACAGCTACAGAGAGAAAGGATGATACAGAACTGAAAATCCAATCTTTGTTCACTCTGGGGCAGAGACAGCAGTGATATCAAGTGTGATGGGGAATGATGATGGGGAGACAGAGGGTGTGGCCCACAGCTATATTCAAAGGTCAGGGTCTGAGTGATTAAGATGAGAACTTAGGGGGCTGGAGAGATGGCTCAGTGGTTAAGAACACTGGTTGTTCTTGCAGAAGACCCGGGTTCGAATCTCAGCACCCACATGGCAGCTAACAACTGTCTGTAACTCCAGTCCCAGAGGATCTGGCAGCCTCTTCTGACCTCCTCGGGCATTGCACAACACGGGTGTACTTACTTACATGCAGGCAGGCAACACATGCATACACATAAAAATAATAAATTTTAAAAAATTTAAAAAGATGAGAACCTAGGCTGACAAGCCCCAACCAGAAAGACAAGTAACACACAGGTAAACTATGGCATCTGGGAAATCCTAAAGGACACTAAGAAGAGCCGGGAATGGTGGCACAGGCCTTTAATCCCAGCACTCGGGAGGCAGAGGCAGGCATCTCTGTGAGTTCAATGTTTGTCTGGTCTACATAGTGAGTTCCAGGCCAGCTCGAAAGATCAAAAAAAAAAAAAAAAAAACTAAGAAGGCTGGGCCTGGTGGCACACATCTGTGATCCATTATTCCATAGACAGATGCAAGAGGATTCAAATTTGAGGGCAGCCTGGGAAATTTGGCAAGATCCCACCTCAAAAGTAAAATTTTCAAAGAGAGTTGGGGTGGGGTAGGAATGAGGGCTTGGAGAGGTAGCTCAGCAAATAAGGGTACTTGGCACCAAGTCTGACTACCTAAGTTTGATCCCCAGAGCCCATGTAAAGGTAGAAGATGGAAAGAGAGAACAGACTCCTGGAAGTCGACCTCTGATCACCACACACATATGCACACACATATGCACACACACACACACACACACACATACAATAAATGTAAAAATAAGAAACAAGGAGCCAGGCATGGTGAGAGGGAGGCCAGCCTGGTCTACATAGCAAGTTCCAGGCCAACTGGGGCTACAGGGAGACCCTGTCTCAACAACAAAACCCAATAAATAAATAAATAAATAAATAAATAAATAAATAAATAAATAAATAATACAGCCTCGATTAAGACTCAGAACATATACTATGTGGATGATTCTGGGCAAGCTATTAAAGCTACTAATCTCTCTGCATCTCAATTTCCTCACTGGGAGAGTGAGAGCGAGAGAGCAAGAGAGAAAGAGAGAGAGACGGAGGTGGTGGAAGGGATGCATATGACATGGCATGCATGTGGAGGTCAGAGGACAGCTCCAGGGACATGAATTTCTACATATCTAATGACAAGGAGTGACCAGTGAGCATGGAATGCCCAATTATGAGGGACAAGGAGCTACGTCTCAGCCAATCACAGCAGTCAGACTTCAGCAATTATACACAGGTGGCTATGTGTTCAAAGAAGCCCAATACCAAGCTGTAGCCATCTCTAGACCTCACTTCCACCTCCTGGACTCATTTGTGTGTTCTCTCCAGAAATATTTTCTGACCACACTGTAGGCAGAAGCTCTCTAGCCTGTCCTGGTTCTAAGCAGCTTTTTTCTAGAATCATAGATATAAATCAATGAAGAGCTGTAAAGCTAGATTTGTAGTTTTGTCTTTTAACACACCTACCAGACCACTCAGCAGACTCGGGTATCACTGATCACTGACTACTCTCTGGAAGCTCATTCCTTCAGCTAACTGGGCTCTACCCTGTGTCCACTCAAGCCCAGACCATGCAGTGCCTTCCTATCCTTAAAGCTGCTTTCCCCAACTGTGCTTTGGAATCCTGCCTTTGACTCACAGGGGTGCTTAGCAGCTAAATGAAAGGGGTTGTGGAAAACAAGATGCAGTGGTCTTTGTCCCTCATGTATCCCTTTTCCTGGGGCCCTTAGACAATTAGCACAGTGACAATGCCAGCACTTCTCAAAGCAACTGGTGTGTGCTAATCTCATGGAAAGTGTGACTTTTAAATAGAGCCTGCTTTTCCACTTTCCTCTTTAGGAAAGTCAGAACTAAATTGGGATGCTTTAGAGCAATGGTGCGCTAATCTCATGGAAAGTGTGACTTTTAAATAGAGCCTGCTTTTCCACTTTTCCTCTTTAGGAAAGTCAGAACTAAATTGGGATGCTTTAGAGCAATGGTGCAGTCACTTTTGTTTCTGCAGTTCACTGAAGAGATACTCTGCTTAGGGTGATCCTAATATTTGGAGTCTAGACTAGACCAACGGTCAGAAAACTACAGCCCACTAACAGATCTGCCAAGCTACCTGTCCCATTAAAAATTCTCTGGTACTTTTTTAAAAAGAGCAGACTGTGACACACACACACACACACACACACACACACACACACACGAGACTTGGCACAGGCACCCCCCCACACACACACACACACATACATACTAAGAAATTTTTTAAATGATAAGGTGGAGTGCATTAGCAGAAGATACCCAAAGTCACTCTCTGGCCTCCATACATGTTTGCACAGGCAAATGTGTCCGTACATGCACACAACACACACACAGAGAGAGAGAGAGAGAGAGAGAGAGAGAGAGAGAGAGAGACACCCTGACTTTTTCTATATTGGATCTCAGCCTTAGGTCTTAGAGATTCCTTTTTCCCAGACTACATTCCTTAATAACATTTTTAAATACACTAATTCTTCCAGATAATCAGTTTTCAACAGTTCTCACCAGAAGCTAAAATACTGGGCAAAGAGAAGAAAGGGATGCCACGGGGGAGGGTAAGAAGGCTGGATCACTGGAGGCCTCTGCGACCCTTCCTACACAGAGTCAGGCTCATCATGGAAGTTGGATCATGATGATGACAGTAATGAAAAATAAAAACCTCTTTTTTTCATAATTAAACCCGCATGCAGATGATAATTGCCGTTACACGTTTAATGCCGGGACTTGTTTCTCCTCCCCCACCCCAAAAATGAAAACTTAGTCCAGCTCTCACTCCTACACATTGCCACAAGTGACTCCATGAGAAACAAAGTATTTGATTTTCCAAGATAGTTGGTATTCTCTCTACCTGAGCATGATTGTATTTTTCCTCTCTAAACAATCTACCTCTATGGAGCTTTTCATCCAAAATCATTGATTTAAGACTTTGTTTTAGATAAAAGTGACATGTTTTCCAAGATCAACAAAACATGATGGAGTCCTAATCTCAGAGTCCTGAAGTGGTTATTTGTTGACCATTGAAGTCAATTACAAATTTCATCTTATCGAAACTGTACCATGACCTTGGTTCCTCACACCAGCTGGAATCAGGGAGAAGGAACTTTCATGACTCAGAGTTCAAATAAATATTAGGCCCCCTAAAGAAATGTGCTGAGAAAATAACTTTAGGGACTTTCTTGTCTGAAAACAGTGTCAGTATAAGCAACTACCGTTTTACTTTTATCTTACAGCAAATACTATATTTATCGATATGATAAAGATCCCTTATGCCAATTTCCTAATGGAACTTCCTCTCTTGCTTATTTTAAAAGGAAATTAATGGGTTATATTTTCAAGTGAATCATTAAAAAAAAAACATGAAGTTTTCTATGTTGTGAAAACTGAAACAGTGAACTGAAAACTACATTTTTCAGATGTAAAATCTGTGCAAGGTAGACTGTTCCGTTTCCTCTTTGGACCCTGAGAGAATTTGAATCACTAACATTCTTCCCACACTGGCAAAGCTGGAGTCATTAAAGACAGCCACATTCCTCTTTGCCACAAAATGCTCACACTTGGCAAATGGCAAAGACAGAGACCATCATTTTTAAACAACTGCCAAGCAGTGAAAGGCCTGAGCAGTCCTTTCCAGCACCACCTATGGCATTCACAACATAGCATGTTGCCAGAAAAAAATCCAAAGTCCTGTGTCCCGAGGAAGGTCTCACTGAGCAGCAGCAGTGTTGACATAGCAGGACCAGAGACATTAGCTTTGGGGGACTTTGATGTCCCTTTAAATGGATTCTTCATCTAGTTCGATAGGATGGATGTAGAATTGTGTTTATTACAACCACAAGGATGTGCACATTTGTTTATAGTATGAAGGAGTCTTTGCATTAAGTTCTGGCTAGCAACAACCCCTTGTTTTCCTGGAGTGCCTTGGGAGCCAGGAGTGTTCTGCTTCTCAAACATCCTCCTGGAGAGCTAAAATAATAATCTTATTAATGAGAACACAATAGGACGAACTGTGCTGTTTTGCAGTGTTTCCACAAGTCTTACCTTTTTTTTTTTTTTAAAGTCTTACCTTTTAATTGCCTAGTGCGGGCAACTAAACAGACTGTAATGAATACATTGTTTCTCCCCCCCCCCCCCCCCCCGCACACAGCCCCAAGTTTATTTGTACAGAGTGGAGAAAACCCTTGTAAGTTGCTGAGAAAGCATTTGGAACAGGTACTTTATTTTGACCCAGGAGATATATCTTGATAGTTTGCATTCAGATGCAAGAAGGAAAGAAAAGGAGATAAAATGGATTAGCCTCCATCATCTGTGAGATGACATTTCTTGCGGCGTTTCAGGTATTTTATGAATTAAGAGAATGGGACTGATTTTGAAGCCTAAATGAATTGAATCTGTTTGCTTTTGTTTGAGGATGCAGCAGTAGAGACACACCCTACTTTGAAAATCCTCACCTTCAAGGGTCTGGCCTTGAAGAGAGGACTGCAGAGCGGTGGTGCCTTGCTTGGTGCGGAAGGGAATCGGTTTTCAATTTCCGTCATGGAAGTCTGGCATTTCCCAAGAGGGCTATGTCTCAGACAAGGTAGAGCTCTCAGGCTTGCCCATCACGCTCTTTATTAAAGGAGAGCTTGCCAGGCGAAGCAGACATGAGGGAAAGAAAGGAAATTATTATCGCGATTCTTTCCCCACTAGCACATTTTCATTAGGGGATTGGGGAACCAACCCTGCGGGGTAAAGATGGAGGAGGCAGAAAAGTTCCCATCCGTCAGGCTCCATTAGCGGTGACTGACACCCAATTGGCCACACCATCAGCCTTTCTGTAGAGCTCAAGAGTTCCATAGCAGTAGCTTTCCTGTTTGCGTTTCTCTGGTGTTACTGAAGAATAGAATAGGACATAGTTCTAAAGAAGGGCACAGACTACAGTCAGTTGAGTTCCAATTACTTTCACTTTCATCCAAGATGGCTCACTTCCAGGTTCTTCTCCAAAGTTGGCCCTTTGGGCAGGATTTTCCTTCCTGCCAGGGTCCCTCTGGCGGGAATTTCAAACTTTCCACCTCTGCTTCAACCAATCAGGTTCTTGCTTTCATATGAGTGAATCAACCAGCCACGTCCACCCTGCTGTGTTCAACCCAAGGGAGAAAGGGGAGCCCAGCCCTGTCTCACCTCCTACCCTACACAATGAAAAAGACCAGACTCTCCAGGGAGTAGATGGTACTCCAGCTCTGGTGACCACCCCCCTTGCTGGGAGTCTGTCTCTGTGCACTGAGTGGGGTGTTACTTTCACTTCGATAAACCTTGGCTGTGTGCTGTGACTATAAACTCTTATCTTGTAATTTACCTGGTGAAGAAAAGGACCAAAGAACAGCTCCTAGGCAGCATCACTACAGATATATCAATATATTCCAGAACCTGAAAATGCCCCTTGGATGGATGTCTCAGAATCTAGCTCCCCTTTGGAAGAGACAGGACAGAGAGCGAGCATCTTTACAAGAATACTATCTGAGTGAGCAGAGATCAGTTTTCCAAAATCTCATCAGGATATTTCTGAAGAAATCAGGTTAACTTGGTCTGTCTCCAAATCAAACAAGAAATCAGGGAGACTTGCTGTAGGCTGATGCACTGGGATGCAGACTATTGCCAAGTTCCAGGAGAAAAAAGTGGAATTTCCCATCACGGTTCTTTATTCAGGAGATCAAATAACATAATTTTACTCCTTGCTTGGTCTGGAAGAAAAAAGGCTGGGGATGTTAGAAAAGGCAGTTTGAAATTAAGACAAGGCAAGAAGTGTCCATAGGCTGTCACACTAGACAGTCTGGCATCTGGTTGTAGGACAAATGAAAAGTCTGCATGCTATCTTCCTTTATCACTCTTCCTCTTTTTAAAAATTTCATATTTATTTATTGGTCATTTAGAGACAGGGTCTCCCTGTAGCCCCAGATGGCCTGGAACTCACAGAGATCTGCCTGCCTCCGCCTCCCAGGTACTGGGATTATAGGCATGCACCACCACGCCTGGAGATTTTTTTTATTTTTAATGTGCAGGAGTGTTTTGCCTGCATGTATGTAATTATACCATGTGTATGTAGTGCCTGCAGAAGCCTGAAGAGGGTGGTGGATCTCCTGGAACTGAAGTTATAGATGGTTGTTAGCCACCATGGGAACCAAACCCAGGTCCTCTGCAAGAGCCATAAGTGCTAACTGATGAACCATTTCCCCAGCCCTTCCACCTTTATTATTATTATTGTTCTTTTATTTTATGTGTTTGAGTGTTTTGCCTGAATGTGTACCACGTGTGTGCAATGCTTATGGAGGCCAGAAGAGAGCACTGGATCC
Organism: Nannospalax galili; assembly: GCF_000622305.1. Classification (NCBI taxonomy): domain Eukaryota; kingdom Metazoa; phylum Chordata; class Mammalia; order Rodentia; family Spalacidae; genus Nannospalax; species Nannospalax galili. The sequence goes on from NW_008336953.1 coordinate 261,574, forward strand.
CCTGGAACTGGAGTTAAGGACTCAGGAGGCAGGTGAATTTCTGTGAGCTCAAGGCCAACCTGGTCTATATAGTGAATTTCAGAACAGCCAGGGCTACATAGTGAGACCCTGTCTCAAAAAAAAAAAAAAAAAAAAAAATTCAAATATAAAATTTCTATACAGTGAGGGGGAGGGAGTAAAACCAAGAATAGCAAACCAACAGAGAGAGTACCCCACATGCCCAGAGTCCCAAATTCTAAAAAAATAGAATAAAAGGATGTGGAAGTTCATTCACACATGTGGAAGCCAGGCCCTTCCTTCCACCCGTTGCTCTGTCTTCCTGCACCCCTATGTACTGCCGCCTGGGTGAAACTTGCCCTCTCCAGCACCTCTTCTTTCTATCTCTCTCCTGGGGACTGAGACTTCCAAGGAACCCTGGATGCTGGTTTTCAGTCCTAATGGCAGCTGTGGCAATTGGCCTGTCCCGGTGTTTGCACTGTCCCCATGGCACCTTGGTCAAAGAGCTTCCTACTCAGAGCCCCAGAAGTGGTGGAAAAGCCACAGTGGGATCAGACCAAACTTCTCTCCAAGTCAGCAAGGGTGTGCCAAACCACCCATGGGCTCTGCCCTGGTGCCTGTTCACAGCTGCCACCTCCAACCAGGCTTGGAACCCAGCTCCAGTGCATTCAGGAGTGACTGGTTTTAGCAAGATCCCCAGAGCCTGCAGGCCTGTTGGCCTAGCTCTAGGTGTGGGATGAGCAGCTGAGGAGCCAGCTTCTGAGTTCCCGCCCCTTCTCGCAGCAGGGCACACGGCTCCATTCAAATGGCTTTTTTCCCATCTAAGCAGCTTCACTTTATTGCCAAAGAACCACACATCCACACATGGTATTTCCAACCCAGAGCACAAAGTCTTTGCATTCAGAAAGTTATTTCTGCAACTGAGCTGGAAGAATCAGGTCTCTTAAATTTTTGCATAGGCATGTGGACCCTAGAATGTTCTAAAACAATTATAAATAATAAGTCCCCTTAAGCCATAAGGAAAAGGAAGTTAGTGACCACCTCCCAGTAACGGAGAATTTCAAGGGAAACCAGCAGGGAAGCCAGTCTCCAGCTCTGATTTTCATTCAAATCACGAAATCTCTCTCTAAGCCTCTCTTTCCTCTTCTGCAAAATGGGAATGATAATTTCCACCACCACCCCTCACAGTTATTGTGATAATAGAGGATTATGTAAAATGTTTAAGAGGAGCTTCCTTTCTATGCACTGCCTGGCAATTACTGGGCTCCTGTTGTTATTACAACAAAGGTCAGGCTCCCTCCTCCCTGAACTCTTTGAGAATTATTTTTCCTTCCTCCTCCTCCTCCTGCTCCTCCTCCTCCTCCTCTTCCTCTCCTCTTCTTCTTCTTCTTTTTTTTTTTTTTTTTTAAAAAAGGCTGTTCTCTGTAGCCCCAACTGGCCTAGAACTCACTATGTAGACCAGGCTAGCCTTGATCTCACAGAGATCTGTCTGCCTTTGCCTTCTGAGTGCTGTGATTAAAGACGTGCGCCACCATGCCAGACTTTTTCTTTTTTAAGATTTATTTTTATTTTATGTGTTTGTCTAAGTATCTGCATGTATATAGTGCATCTATGTCATGCAGTGCCCCCAGAGGTCAGAAGAGGGCATCAAATCCCCTGGAACTGGAGTTACAGACTTCTGAGTTGCCAGTGCATGCTGGGAACCTAACCCAGGTCCTCTGCAACAGCAGCCAGTGCTCTAACCACTGAGCAATCTCTCCGGCCCTGAGAATTCATTTCTAAGGTCATGTTTTCTTGTCTTTCTAGAAAATATGTATTTTTAATTTATATATATATATATATATGTATTGCCTGCACGTGTGTATGTAGGAGTACACATGCATGCAATGCCACGGAGGCTAAAAGAGGCATTAGAGCCCCTGGAACTAGAGATACAGATGGTTGTTAGCCACCATGTGGGTGCTGGAAACTGAAACCCAGGTCTTTTGCAAGAGAAGCCAGTGCTTTTAACTACTGAGCCATCTCCTGCCCCTTCTTGTATTTTTTGTTTATTTATTATTTTTATGTGTGAGTGTAGTCCCTACATATATGTAAGTGCACCCGTGTCATTCAATGCCCACAGAAACACAGGGCATTGGACGCCTTGAAACTGCAGTTACTAATGGTAACTGCCATGTGGGTGCTGGGATTCAAACCCAGGTCCTCTGCAAGAGTAGCCAAGTGCTTTTAACCACTGAGCCATCTCTCCAGCCCCTTCTTGCGTTTTTGTAAGAAAGCTATTTCAAATAGAAAGCATTTCTTCTCAGGAACACTTTTCTAGCTAATGTTGAATTTTAGTAGCAGCATCACATCACAACAATTAATGCTTCTCATTAATATTACTCTAGGAATGTAATATATTCATGTACATGTGTGTGTTTACTTTGTGTGTTGGCATGTTAAGAATATCGTTATCGAATTCTTTGGGCATCTACTCTGGAAAATGTCAACCTAAATGTTGAGAAAGACATAGATGAGTGTTAGGCAAAGCTATCTTAATTCAATCACTTTAGGAGCCCTCTGTCAAAATAATAGTCCTTGTACAGATGTGTCAATTGAATGTGGCAGAATCCCAATAGAGTGAGGATCTGGCTTAAGAATGCCCACTTACCTTGTGTACCACACAAAGCATCAGTGAAAATCCTTGAAGGAAATAGGATGCACCCAGAAGGAAAAGACTGACCTATATGGACTATCACAATCCAGTATCTCCAAATGACAACTTTACCAGCAGTATCATTAATAATAAGTAAAAATAGACAAACAAAAATGGTTGCATTGATGGCTATGGGTTGAATATGAAATGTTCCTCATGGGATCCTGGCTTGGGGGTTGCTCTCCACCAAGTGGCATTATTTTGGAAGGTTCTGGAAACTTTAGGAGGTAGGACCTAGTTTGAAGGAAGTAGCACCCTCCCCACCCGCCTCAGCCCTGAAATGAAGAAGTGCCTCTGCCCTCCCCATGCCCGTCCACCATCACAGTGTTTTGCTCAAGTGCATGGGGCCAACAACCAGAAACTGACACCTGAAACTACGAATCTTGTTTCCATTGAGCTGCTTTTCTCTCTCTCTATTTTTTTTTTTGATATTTTATTTATTTTTTCTTTTATGTGTCTGAGTGTATTGTCTACATGTATATAAGTGCACCCATGTCATGCAATGCCCTCGGAGGTCAGAAGATTGTGTTAGATTCCCCTGGAACTGGAGTTATGGGAAGTTGTTAGCCACCATGTGGGTGCTGGGAACCAAACCCAGGCCCTCTGCAAGAGCAGCCCATGCTCTTCGCTGAGCCATTAGCTGCTTTTTCTTAAGTATTGTTCACAGTAATACAGAACTCTAACATAATGGTAAAATAATGATGTTTGAATTCTCAGAGACTAAAACAAACAAACAACATTTCTACCAAGTGGTCTTCCACGAGGGACCCCGTTTCAGAGCTTCTGAAACTTGGAAGAGACGGAAGAGGTAGAAAGCAAAAACGACTTCCTTTCCCCTCCTCTCACTCGAGCTGTCCCCAGGTAAGTTGCCTTCCAGCACTATGTGCCTAGTAGGACCAGAGAAATAAACTAAGCAAAGCTTTCATGGTGAGTGTGGACTCCAGTGCACATAGCAGGTGCAGGAAAGAAAGCAAGTTGTGCACACAGAAAGACAAGAATGCGACTTCAGCCTGCAGGGACAGTGTCAAGGGAGGCCTGGCCTAGCCTGCAAGAGAACTGGAGAGGAGTGAGCTCCGAAACCCAGGTAAAAAAGTGAAGTGCTAGGGCTGGAGAGATGGCTCAGTGGTTAAGAACACAGGTTGTTCTTGCAAAAGATTTGGGTTCAAATCCCAGCACCAAAATGGCAGCTAACAACTGTCCGTAACTCCAGTCCCAGGGACTCCGACAGCCTCTTCTGACTTCTACGGGTATTGCACAACACGGGTGCACTTATCTACATGTAGGCAATACACACATACACATTAAAAAAAAAAAAGAAGTGAGGTGCTACAGTGGGCACTTGTAATACCAGCACTGGGGAGGGATAGACAAGGAGGATGTGGGGTGCTCCTGGCCAACCAGTCAAGCCTCACTAGGCCAGTGAGAGACCCTGCTTCAAAAAGCAAGGTAGACAGAACCTGAGGAACAACACCCAGAGCTGCCCAATGGCCTTCATATTATCTGTACACACAGACACATTCACGCATACATGAACACTTACTTGCCCACACAAATTTATAAGAAGCTTAGGGATGTAACTCAGTGGCAGACCACTTGCCTAGCATGCATGAAGGCCCTGATTGCAGTAACAAGTACCTGAGATGATAAACACAAGAGAGGAAAGGTTTATTGGTTTATTTCGGCTTACAGCTTGGGAGGTTTCCATTGATGGTAGCTGTACCCCATTATATGGGAACCCGTGGCAAGCTCACACCATGATAAAAGCATGTAGCAGAGGAAATCCATTTGTCTGGTGGCCAAGAACAAAAGAAAAGAAGAGCAATGATCTGGGTGATACAGGAAAAGGGGATCCTGAGAGCCAAGGAGGTTTTCTTTCTTATCTCAGGTCATCTTAGATCAGGGTACTAGGGTCTCAGACAAACCAACAGCCTCCGAAGCGACATTGGGCCAGTGGCTTCTGGGTCCTAAATCCTGTGAACAGACAATGGAACAATGGGAGGGTGAGTTTAGAAAGTTTTATTATAGGGTTATGAGGTAAGAGCTTAAGACAGAGACAGTAGAGCTCTAGTATAGCAGGAAAGAAAATGGGGTGCCACTGAGCTCTTAGCCCAGAGGCTTTTTATACAATTTATGACAGAAACTGGGCTGAGGCATGGGGGTCAGTCATCCCACTTGCAAGGTTTCCAGGCATCTCTCAGTTTGGGTCATGTCCTCATATAAAGTTTCTAGGCTGTGTGAGGGGAAAGATAGACAACGAGAGACCAGACCAGAAACTAGAGCTTTCTTCTGGCATTTTAGCCTCCAACCAAGACAGAACCAAGGACATTTTTTACTTCTGACCAAGGACAAGAATTAATTGTTTTAAAATTTATTTTTCTTATTTTATGTGTATGTGTTTTACCTGATAGATGTATGTACACCCATGTCATACAAAGTCTGCAGAAGCCAGAAGAAGACATTGGAGCCCCTAGAACTGGAGTTACAGATGGTTGTTAGCCTCCATGTGGGTGCTAAGAATCAAACACAGCTCTAGAACTGGAGTTACAGATGGTTGTTAGCCTCCATGTGGGTGCTAAGAATCAAACACAGCTCTAGAACTGGAGTTACAGATGGTTGTTAGCCTCCATGTGGGTGCTAAGAATCAAACACAGCTCTAGAACTGGAGTTACAGATGGTTGTTAGCCTCCATGTGGGTGCTAAGAATCAAACACAGCTCTTTTGAAGAGCAGCCAGTGCTCTTCACTGCTGAGCCATCTCTCCAGCCCCCCCACCACCCCCAGGACAAGAATTAAAACTGCTTTTAAGTGTGGTAGCATATACCTTTAGTCCCAGCTCTTGGAAGGCAGAGACAGGTGGATCTCTATGAGCTCAAAGCCAGCCTGGTCTATATAGCGAGTTCCAGGCCAGCTGGAGCTACAGGGAAACCCTGACTCAAAAAAGACAAAACAAACAAACAAAAAACCCAAACAAAACTGCTTTTGAGGGCCCTGCCTAAACTGTCTGGCCAGTTTTTAATCTCCTGTTCCCATTCATAAGGTCCCTCTCTCCCCTTCAGAGTATACCTATAACCCTACTAGACCCCATCTCTCAGTGGTTCACCACCTCCCCTTATTACTATGGTCTGGAGCTCAATTAACACATGGGTCTTTGGGGAACATTCCAGATCCAAACCATAGCACCTTGTCTCTGGTCTCGTTAAGTAATCTTAACAGCAACCATCTTTGATGGGTCTTCCTGGGCTCTGTCTACTCAGAAGTACTGAATCTCCCCTTCTCATCCCATTCCTCTTTCTTTTAAGAGAAGGGACCTGGATCCTTTTTCATTACAGCCATAAGACAAAAGAGTAGCCCAGAGACATATGAGCCAATGGGGTGGTGTAGAGAAGATGCTTTTTCTCCTCAGAATGAATAATCATAGGTAGATTGTTCTCTAGTTCTGGGAGGAAACACCAATCTCTGTCATCGTCCACCTCAGAGTTGACCTTGTAATATTGCCCATACTTTTTTTTTTTCTCTCATTTTGAGACAGGGTCTCCCTGCAGCCCTAGCTGGCCTAGAACTCGCTATGTAGATCTCACAGAGATCCACCTGCCTCTGCCTCCCAAGTGTTGGATTTAAAGGTGTGTGCCACCACACCCAGCTCACTCACACTTTCTTAAGAGAACACTTTCCTGAGATGTAGCATGTTTTCTCTTTTGGGAGCGTTCAGTGTTTGACAAAGTTTTCCAGAATGTCAGCCACTGACAGGATGAGGGATCTTAAAAGGCTATTCAGTGAACCTGGCTCCTATCAGTCACAGATATTTAATCTAGGTAATGCTATATCTGTGTTACTTTGTCAAGTAAGACTGCACACCCTCTTAGCCATCGTCTTTACACTATTTATTTGTCTAAGGCCCCTTTGATGTCTTAATTATATTTGACTTGTCTGGCTAAAGTTCAGGGACTGGCATCCAGCCGCTGGTCTCCCTATATTCTGAAGTATCCAGAGCTTTGCAAAAACCTCAGCACAACACAAACACCAGAAAAACCAAGTGTCCCAGGGAAAAGCTCCCATAACTAGCCCTCCCACAGATAGCTCCCCAGGGTATCACGGGGACAAAGAAATACGATCTTCCTCCACCCTGACCCCACCTCCACCCTTTTCCCATGAAAGCCTTATTCCTTCTTACTTTAATTAAGTTTCTGACATCATTCTGGCAAATGCTTTGTGTTCATGCAGTCTTGCAGAAAAAGCCCAGAACTCTACAATGACAGCAATCAACTCTGAACTTGGTCACCCATACAAGCCCCACCTTTTCTCCAGCCTGTGTTAGCATGGGCTAGCTAAATGGCAGTGATATGAAATGCAACAGAGAATCAAACCTTTACCTAAAGTAAAGACATCATTGTGTCTTTCTATCATCCTTGTTTTTTTTCTGGGTTGTAGTTTGGGTTTTGCTGTATGTGTTTGTGTGTGTGTGTGTGTGTGTGTGCGCGCGCGCACGCACTGGGGATTGAACCTAGGGCTTCATGCATGCCAAGTATACAGGCTCTACCACAGAGCTTTGTAACCCCAGGCTGTCTTTTTATATTTTATATTTATTTTTTTCACATTTATTTGTGTGTGAGAGGCCTGTGAGGGTCAGAGGACAACTTGTGGGAGTCAGGTCTCTCTACCATGTAGGTTCCAGGAATCAAACTCAGAGTGTCAGGCTCGGCTGCAATACCCACTAAGCCATCTCACTAGCTCAACTGCAGACTATCTTATCTCTATGTTCCTCCCTATTTTTTTCTGCCACTCAGATGTCTCTCCATATCACAAAAGCACTAGTCTTGGGTTGGAAATGTAGCTTAGTGGTTAAAAGCTTGCCTAAGATGTTCAAGATCTTGAGTTAGAGCTCCAGCACTGAAAAAAAAAAAAAAAAAAGTGTGACCAATTTTTAGCTTCCCTCACCCAGGTGTGGCTGCTCTGTGTATTTATAGAGGAAGACTTCCAATGTCTGTTACCTCCGTGGGACAGTCTCAGAGATAGCCATCTAGTACATGGGGTGCTAAACCCCAAAAATGGCTTTTGGAAGTGGGCCACTCCACACCCTAGTCCCAGACAGCGTAGGACAGAACCGAGGCTTAAAAGAAGAAACTGCACTTCAAGACAGCGGTTCTCACCAGGAAATCAGGGCTAGCTCATCTCTTATGCTACGCTTACCGTTCTATTTCAGGCTCTCGTTTACCAAGATAGAGACACTGATCAAAAGCTCTCACAATGCTTTTCCATTCCCAGGACACTATAGGCTCTAATTTCCAGTATAATCCGTGAGAAAAATCTTCAAGTCAGCCTGAGTGCTTCAGCCCTTGAATTTGACCCAGAGTAATCTCCTGCAGTTTGTAAAGATCACTCTGGTTTATAAAGCCCCGGTGGACATTGCCTCATCAGGCCTTTGAGGCAGGTGAGGCATTTGGAGGAGGCCTGGTTCCCTCAGCCTTTCCAACTCATGCTGCTCCAACAGCAGGATGTGCGAAAGCACGTTCAACTAAGTTCTGTTCCAAGAGAACCGCATAAAATTCAGTTCCTTTAAGTTTTTGCACACTTTACTCAAATGAGTATTTACAAAGCTGCAATTGTTTGCCAGCCCCTAGCTAGACTGGGGATACTGTGGAAAGCACGCCGAAGCTATAGTCCCCTTCAATTCTCATGGACAAGATGTGCTTGACCCTGTAACCTCACAAAGGAAATGTAGAGTTGGGACTTCTAAGGGCACTCAGTCAGGGAAAGCTGCCCTGAGGAAGCAACCTGCAAGCCCAGTGAGTGGTAAAGGGGTATCAAGTAAGGAGAGATGGAAACATTGGTAAATGGGCCCCACGAAAACCAATGTGCGGCCCAGCTCCTGGGGAGGAGGCTGCAGAGGCAGAGGAAACCTGTGGGATGGGTGGCAGACCTGAGTCCTCACTCCAAAGGCTCCAGGAAGCTGCTAAGAGGATGTGCCCTGTTGAGAATTTTACAATACCACCCTGTCTGTGGGACTGTGGAGTGAGGGGAGTCAGCGTGAGGAGGGGTAAAGGGTTAAATACTCATTTTTTAATGAGATAGGGTCTCACTCCAATCCACATTGGCTTAGAATTCTCAACCCTCTTGCTTCAGCTCCTGCAAGGCTACCACCAGGCCAGGTTTAATATGCTACAGGAGAAGTGCCCATGATTGCCATGCCTGGGAGGGGAGCTAAATAGAGGAGGGCAGATGGGAGCATGGGGCGGAAAGAATACTCCAAAGCGTGGCTCTCTGGCATGAGTACTTTAAACTGAAGGACACTGGAAGAGACTCAGAAGGGCTCTCTCTCTGACCTTCTCTTGCCCTCCTGTCTCCCACTCCTCCTCCCCAAAAGCAGTTCACAGAAGCCAGAATTCCTCAGGTCAGGTCAAGTCAGGTCATAGAAAATAGACCCTTACCCCAAAGACAGACACAAACCCTAGAAATATTTTTAATGGCTTTTCTTTTTTAATCTTTAAAAAAAAATTTTTTTTAATTTTATGAGTGTTTTGCCCACATTCATATAAGTGCACCTATGTCATACAATGCTCACAGAAGCCAGAAGGGCATGTCAGATGCCCTGGAACTGGAATTACAGACAGTTGTTAGCTACCATGTGGGAGCTGAGAATCAAACCCAAGTTCTCTGCAAGTGTAGCCAGTGCTCTTAACCACTGAGCCATCTCTCTAGCCCCCTAGAAATAATTCTTTAGCTCTAAGTAGGATCTGGCCATGAAATATTCCCTGAGCTGTTCTGTCTGCTAGGTCATCATGGGGAAGGGCTTCTAGCCTGTCTCTGCTTCTATTTCTAACCATATATCCCTGGTCCAATTATTTGCCCTGGAACACAAGAACCTGCATAGGTCACCAGGTGCCCCAGGACTCAGATCCACACCTCTAGCAATAAAGACCCTCATTCCAAAATGGGTCTTGCCTTATACTCAGGAGTAAAGGTGCTATACAGCAAGGCCTGGAGGAACCAGGGCAGCCTTGCCGAGTGTCCCCTCTCAGTCTGTCACCGTGAGCCACCTGCCTTTGGACAAGTCACATTCTTTATGGCTGTCTATTTTTCATGAATCTAAGCATAATAATGGATGGTTTCTCTGGGTCTTTGGTTAATGTCTGGGGACTCCAATGTGTATAGAACTTGGACTACACATGTTTGCTATGCCTTTGTCCTTTGTTACAGAAGTGGCAGCCATGACCCTGATGATGGATGAGGCTAGATATCACACCTTTTCCATCCCTAGTAGAGGATTCCAGAAATAAGAGGTAATACCAGTAGGGCTTAATGATGGCTCAGATGTGGGGACTGAGGATGAAGGAGCTGTCAAGGTGTCACTTTTCAAAGAATATTCTGTATTTGAATGATGTTCACTAAAAGTATGCTCTAAGGGTGGGGGCTAGAGTATGTATCAAACAGGTATCTGGTTTCATGACTAATCTCAACAGCAAGCATAAGAATCGGTGTACCATTGCTAAGTTCCCACACTCAAATCTGTAAAGTGCTCTGATCAAGTTTTTTGTTGTTTTTTTTTAAGATGGTGCATGTGGGGCTGGAGAGATGGCTCAGCGGTTAAGAACACTGGTTGTTCTTGCAGAAGACCCGGGTTTGAAGCCCAGCACCCACATGGCAGCTAATAACTGTCCATAACTCCAGTCCCAGGGGATCTAACAGCCTCTTTTGACCTCCGTGGGCCTTGCATGACATAGGTGCACTTACCTACATGCAGGCCAGACACACATACACATAAAATAAAAAATAATAAATAAAATTTAAAAATAAAAATTGAATGGAAAAATGATGAT
>NW_008336953.1:272101-280234 GCF_000622305.1 Nannospalax galili
AGCATTGCACGACAGGGGCACACTTATCTACATGCAGGCAATACACGCATACGCATAAAATAAAAATAATAAATAAATTTTTTTTAAAAAAGATGATGGGTGTATTTTTGCGTGTGTGCACATGTGGCGGTCAAAGGGCAACTTTTCAGGAGTTGGTTCTCTTACCTTGTTTTGAGGCAGTCTTTCCCCTTTCTGCCACTGTATTGCATTCTCAAGTTTCTAGTTGATTCTCCCGTATACATGGCCTCTGGAGATCAGACTGAGGTCATCAGGTTTGTGTGGTAAGCACCTTTGCCCCCTGAGCTATCTCCCCAGTCCTCTGACCAGTTTTAATGGTCTGCAGAGCATCGAGCACCCTCCCATGCCTTGCATTTCCTACCGGATTGATTCTTTATTGCTCTGAGTGTTTAGTGAAATGTGGTGATAGAGACATGATTCACTGCTTAAGACAGAACTGGGTAGGAGTAGAGATACTGTGGCTTAGGAATTTAGAATCTAAACGTTGGCGTTACATTGAACTTCAGAAGAAAAATAAAACACAGCAGTCAAGCCAAAATTCATTAGGGTGCCACTGAATTGCTGTTAAAGGAGAAAGATGCGATCCATTAACCCCTGCCATCAGATTTGTTTTTTGTTTTGTTTTGTTTTGTAGTGCTATGGATCAAACCCAGGGCCTCATCTATCCTAGGCAAGGACTCAGCTACTGAGCTATGCTCCAAGTCCACCAGAAATATTTTTATACTTTAAGGTGTTTAAAGGTAATGTGGCCGGGTGTGGTGGCACATACCTGTCATCCCAGCACCTAGGATGGCAAATTCAAGACCAGTCTGGGCTTCATAAGCTCTCCTGAAACTCCAAATAAATAAATATTTAAATCCAGAATTCAATTCCATGCTGCGGATAAAGAGTCTTCAAACTTCTAATTAACAGTGTGAGGTTAATGATTTTTGTTTATTATATTCAACAAATACTTAGTAAGAAAATTACCTTGAGAAAGTTACTGAACATCCTGAGTGTTGACTTACACACTAGAAAAGGATAAGGGCTGGAGAGATGGCTCAGCGGTTAAAAACACTGTTCTTGCAAAAGACCTGGGTTTGAATCCCAGCACCTACATGGCAGCTAACAACTGTCTGTAACTCCAGTTCCGGGGGATCCGACATCCTCTTCTGTCCTCCGTGGGCATTGAATGACACGGTGCACTTACTTACATGCAGGCAATACACTCATACACATAAAATAAGGAGACCCTGTCTCAAAAAAAGACAAAAGAAAAAGAAAAGGATAATAATAGTAACTATTTTTAGAATTGTTGTAATGGTCAAATGGATTCATTTATGTGAAGTGATTACCTCTTCAACACCATCTCAGACCTCTCTCCCCCAATTAGCTGTAATTTAGTCAGATTTAGCCTGCCTTTCTCTTCCTCACAGCCATCTTCCATAATTTTTTTTCATGGAAATACTCTTTTTGCCTCTGACCTCTTTATGTTACTCTTTACCTGTCAAGACAGGAACAACAGAAAAAGATACAGGAATCAGAGCTGACTACTGTGTGTGTGTGCACATATACACACACTTACATATAGGTGGGTAGTTTAGCAGTACAGTTTTAGTAGAGGAAGAGGCTATGTCCATATGAAATCACCAAGCTCCAACAGGACCAGGAAGGCTCAGTACAGAAAGAACCCTACCATTTTCCTCTGTATGAGCTTGATCCTTTATAAGAGTACTTCATCTTATTTTGGTCTTAGAGGTTTTTGTTTTGTTTTGTTTTGGTTTTTTTGTCTTTTTTGAGACAGGGTCTCCTTGTAGCCCCAGCTGTCCTGGAACTCACTACATAGACCGGGCTGGCCTCGAACTCAGAAAGATCTGCCTGCCTCTGCCTCCCAAGTGCTGGGATTAAAGGCGTGCACCACCACGCCCAGTGGAATTCTTTTTTTTGTTTTAAAAGTTATGAATGCATTCAGGAGATTCAAACAATGAACCACAAATTGTTACAAGCATGAAAAATCAGCTGGGTGTGGTAGTATGTGGCATTATCATGCCACATAGCAGTTGTGCCTGAATAAAACAGCCTGATGCTTAACTTTAGTTTTTAAAAAGTAGGCCCAAACTCAGAGGGCATCCATTCCCCTAGATGTCTCTTGGAACTGTGCTCTCGAGCTAGGCCTCACCCATAATTTTATTCAAAATTGTTTCTCCAGCTTCAATTGGGGAACTCCAAACTTGGATCTGCCATTATCACCATCTTGCCTTTTCATGCTTAGACCTAGAGCATCTCATACACATGGCATCAAGCACTCTTCCCAGTCTTCAATGTTTTTCAATGAAGATGTATATACTGCCTTGAAGTGCTTTGATAAGTTAATTCTTAAGCGTTCCCACATTCCTTCACTCTCTTGGGGTGGAGTAGCAAACTGAGGTTCCCAGTAATCCAGGTTAGGAGCCCAGGTCATAAGAGCACAGTGTTAAGTGAGTTTGTCGATGTTAATTGAAAGTCTTTAGTTCAGATTCTGTCCATTTTCTAAATCATTCCCGCAGTAGCAATGCCTGTAATTCCAGGACTCTGGAGAGCAAGGAAGAAAAATTATATATGAGTCAGAGGCTAGCCTGGGCTGCATAGTGAGACCCTGTCAGAAAAGAGAAAGAAAGAAAGAAAAAGAAAGGAAGGAAGGAAAGAAAGAAGGGGAGAGAGGAGGGGACGGGAGGGGAGGGGAGGGGGAACCACCCACCACTGAAATGGCTCAGCTGGTAAAGGCACTTGCAACCAAGCCTGACAACATGAGTTTGATCCTTCGGACCCACAGAGTAGAAAGAAGTTATCCCTGGCCTACACACACACACACACACACACACACACACACACAAATAAATAAATTAATTAATTAATTAATTAATTAATATATACATAAATCTTAAGGAAGAGGTGGAGGGAAGGAGAAAGAAAAGCATGAAAGATCAGTAATGTGAAGAAAGTTATAAAAATTGGAAGAAAGAAAAAACTAAGGGTTAACTGATGCCTCTCTCAGAATTATAAGCAGGTCTGCAGAATACAGAAAAGGCAACTTCATACAGTAAGACAGACCTTTTTATAATAAAACTCACATTAGCGCCTGGCTTCTTGGAATCAAAGACATCCAGAGTATTTTCCTAGAATTCTGGCACAGGAAGTCCTAAATTAGAATCTTTGCTGTATCTCTAACTAGCTAGGTAACTTTCAACAAATACTTTTTTTTAACTTTTAAAAGAAACTTTACTGAGAATTTCATACATGCATATAAGATGTTTTGATCAAATCCACATCCACTCTCTCCCCTCCAACATCTCCCACATCTCCCCATCACTTTTTTCTGACACCTTCATGTTCTTTCTTTCTTTCTTTTTTAAAATGGGGCTTTTGGCTACTCTAACATTCCCCCCTCTGAAGAGGTAACCTTAAAATCTTTTAAGGATTAGATAAGAGCTCCCAAATACTTTTGTCATTTTTGGCCTTTGGAACAGAGTATGTTGCTAAGAGGCCCAAGGACATTTTGACTTTTAGCCAAGAAACTAGCTACTTTTCTTTGGGGGTCTTTTTACACTAACTGCCCAGCCAATTCCTATTCTTACCACACCATCCTCTGAAGGGGTTACCCAAATTGCTGATAGGGAATCGGGACGCAGACCACTCTGGTTTCTTCCATGCTGAACAGGGACGCAGGGTGAGGCAATTGAGGTACCCCTTCAGTGGGTCTATCTAAAAGACTCCCAAATTGCATTACTCTTATCTGCAGGGAGAAAAGAAAGTCCTTGACTGATGACTAGGGGATGTGAAGGAGAAGTAAAGGCAAGAGCAGTTAGCATTACAAGTTCTAGACAGAGAACCAGAAAAAAGTCAGAACAGGGCAAATTTCAAATTCAACAAATAATTACTTTTTTAAAGTCTTGATTTTCTTTTCTGCTAAATGGGAATGTTAATATTAACTACCTGACACGTTCCACAAAGCTTAAATGAAACAATCATTGTCCCCAGCTTGTAGCAACAATTCCACACCAACTGTCTCCCTTGTCCACTTCCTACACTTTCAAGATTGGTTAATGAGCTAAATAGATTGAAATCAAGAAATAGATTTATTTCTGTATAAAAATATATATGAGAACCATTTGAGGGGCTGAGGAGATGGTTGAGTAAAGTGTGTGCTGGGCAAGCTTGAGGGCATGAGTTTGGATCCCAGGACCCACATAAAAAATCCAGGCATGGTCGCACACATCTGCAACCCCAGCACAGGGAAACAGAGACAGGCAGATCCCTGGCGCTCACTGGTCAGCCAGTGTAGCCAGTTGGTGAGCACTGGGTTCACTCAGAGAACTTGTACCTTGTATCAGAGAGATTAGGTGGAAAGCAATTGAGAAAGATACTGGACATCGATCTCTGGGCTCCACACATACTTACATACACACGCACACACACACACACATACCACTTGGTGCAAAGAATACTATATCTATAATAAATTAATCTGAAAATTCTAAATTTGAAACAAAAACAATTTTTTTTTCAGAACAATCATTTTAAGCAAAACAAATAGCTTAAGGAAGGAAATATCCTTGATATACATGCAGTATTCTGTTCACCCACAGGATCAATAAAAATGATGAATCAAGCTAACAATTTGGCTGACATACATGGGTGACTGCCCAGGGAAGAGGAAGCTGGAAAGTTAAATTTAGATAAAGAAACAGACTCCTCACTAGAAAAAAAAAACTAGAACATATAGATTGCACTATACATTTTTGAGAGAAAAGGAAGTATATATCTTTTGTCCTTCAAAAATTTTTTGTTAACATTTCTCTCTCTCTCTCTCTCTCTCTCTCTCTCTCTGTGTGTGTGTGTGTGTGTGTGTGTGAGAGAGAGAGAGAGAGAGAGAGAGAGAGAGAGAGGACAGCCCATGGGAGTCTATTCTCTCCTTCCATCGTGTGGGTTCTGGGTATGGAACTCAGGTCATCAGCAAACATCTTTACCTCTTGAACCATCTCACCAGCCTTTGTCCTTCTTTTCAACGGAGGGCTAAAAAAATGGTACATTCTTGGGAAATGAGAGTCAATGGACCACTCTGTTTCCAACCTGGGCAGCAGAGGTCTCCAAAGCCTGGGAGGGCTCACAGAGCCAATTTCTCAAAATTACAACTGGAGATTTGACGTCAGTGGAATTGTTCATGCAGAATTCATACCCTGGGGACAAACAGCCCAGGAATTTCTATAGACATGGCAAAGCTTTTGATAAATTCTCAGTGCTTTGCAAAACTATGGAATTCTGGGCTCAAGTCTCCATCCCAAGCTGTGCTTCAGTAAAGCCCTTTTGACTATTTAAAGACCGATGCTGATGCTTCTGACAAGATTCTCTCCTGACCAAAATGTAGTCACGCTGGAGCTCAGCCTTTGCATTTCTATATCCATCTTTGTCCTGACCAGTTTTAGTTCAAAAATCCTGCTAATCCAGTTTAGCAAGAACCCCCACCTTCACTATCTGATCAAATTCTTCATCTTCCATCCCTCAGGTAATGTGTGATTATTCTGATGTTTTAGAGAAAATCCTACCAAGCTGGTGTAGCCAGAATTCCCTCTTGCCCCCAATGTTCCTCTAAATAATTTCTATCCATTGGCCCCTCCCCTGCTCTTGACCTATAAATCCCCACTGATCCATGCTGAATCCAGAATCAGTTACATAGAGGTCAATGTTCCCCTATTGCAATAGTTCAATTAAAATCTGTTTTGTCACCTTAACATCCGACCAGAAATGATTCCTAATTTTTAAAACTATTTTATTTATTATTTTTATTTTATGTGTATGAGTGTATTGCCTGCATGTATGTGAATGCACCCGTGTTGTGCAATGCCACGGAGGTCAGAAGAAGGCTTCGGATTCCCCTGGAACTGGAGTTAAGGACAGTTAGTAGCTGCCATGTGGGTGCTGGGAATCGTACCCGGGTCCTCTGCAAGAGCAGTCAGTGCTCCTAACCACTGAGCCATCTCTCCAGCCCCATGATTTCTAATTTTTTAAAATGCACAGTGTGTATACGTGTTCAGTATGTATGTATGTAGGTATGTTTGCATGTGTGAGGGCACATATGTATATGCAGGTGCATGTGTGTGCACATGCACGTAAAGGTCCACAGTTGACATCAGGTGTCTTCCTTGATCACTTTCCATTTTATTGCTGAGGCAGGGTCTCTTACTAAACCCAGAGCTCACTGATGTCACTAGTTTTGGCCCAGGGATTCCCTCTCTCTGCCCGTCTCAGTGCTGGGCTACAGGAGGAATGTTACACCTGCCTAACTTTTCTGTGAGTTTTGGGGACCTGAACTCAAGTCCTCAGACTTGTGTAGCAAGGACCTTATACGCTGCAGCTCAGATTTCTTTAACAATTCCCACCCCAATCACTCACCTAGTACGTAGTCTTGGCTCCCAGTTTTACAAACTGTTCATGAAAATCAAATGAACTCTCAAAGGAAGAAAACGCCCACTAGTAAAAGTAAATGAAGAGCTGTCTATGTTTAGACCTAGAAAATAAAACTAAAAGAAAGGATATGGGAATCTTAGCATCATTTGAACAAAGTTCTGTATTGCCCAGGCTGGCCTTGAACTCAGTCTTCCAACCTCTGCCTCCCCAGTAACTAGCATTATAGGCATACACCACCATAGATGGCTAGATTTTCAAAAGTATGTTCATATACATTTTGTATACACATTAGATAAATTTCAGACACACGACATCTAATTTCTTCAACTTGACAGGTGGTTTCCTTGTTTGACTTCCCTGGTCCACTTCCACAGCCTCTGAATACAGTTCTGTCTTAACTCAGGACTCTTAAAAAAAAAGTAAAACTCTCTCTGCTTGAGTTCTGCAGTCTTCTTACTCTCACTTTCAGGAGAGCCGGATTCTAAAGAGTCTGTTAACACAGTACCTCCTCCCTGACATGTTCCAAGATCTCAGCTCTTGCCTTCAACTATCTCCTCCTCACCCTCTGGGAACCAACCATCCAATTGTACTGTAAGAGTGAAACCACTGAGGACAAGTCAGCCTTCGGGTTGCAACAGCAAGAGGTTTATTTAGTACACAGGTACCTGTGGGCACAAAGTCTCCTCGGAGGACTTGCGCGCCCCCATGCTGGGTTTTGGCACTTTTATAGAGCAGAAGCGGGGTACAGAAGCAGAAGCATGGTTATTGGCCCATTCAAACGAGTATAAAGCATGAGGAAGTTAAGTTGCTAAATTCTGGGTGGGTGACTTATGGTACAGATGTTATTTCCTGATTTCCTGGTATCAAGCCCCGGGGATTGCCAGAAGCCGATGGCTTGACCACTACGTCCTGTTTTTCTGATAAGCTAGTTTCTCAGTGCTTGACCTCTTGTCAGGCATTCCTATCAGGTGGCCTCATGGCGCCTAGGTTTTTCATTACTCCCTTTTTCTTGGACATATGAGGGGAATCTTTCACTCATCACAACATATCGGGGTCCTGGGTTCTTAATGCCTGGTATTGACTGGTGAGGACTAGTGCCTGAACTACAGATAGCCGATCCTTTACGAATTGGACCAGCCGATTAAGTATACAGGGCCCTAAAGTTAAGATTAAAAACAAGAGGACTAGAGGGCCTGCTAGAGAGGATATCAGAGTGGTGAACCAGGGAGACTTATCGTATAGTCCTTCAAACCAACTCTTTTTTGACTCAAAGTTACGTTTTCTTTCTTCTAGTCTTTCCTTTAGTTTGTCTAGAGTCTGTGTCACCACTCCTGTTTGGTCTGCGTAAAAACAGCATTCTTCCTTTAGGGCTGCACATAAACCTCCTTGTTTCAGGAACAATAAGTCTAATCCCCTTCTATTCTGTAGCACTACCTCGGAGAGGGAGGTCAGGGAGTCTTTTAAGGTTCTTATGGACTCCTCTAAGGCTATTAGGTCTTGGTTCATGGCTTGATGTAAGAGCATGTACTGATCCGAGCGAACTAAAGCAGTTGCTCCTGTCCCAATGCCCGCTGCTATACCCCCAGCTCCTAATAGTATAGCCAAGGTTAGGCTCACTGGTTCTCGTTTGAATCTGACAGAGGTGGGGGTTTCCAGATAATGCTGCAATACATAGCTGTCCTCATGCCAATA
>NW_008336953.1:280846-281517 GCF_000622305.1 Nannospalax galili
GCAACATGGCCTGGTGTTCAGGAGGGCCGCATCCTCCCCATGGGTCCAGTCCCAGTCTCCCGGGAGGAATTGCCAGGCTGGGTGCCTTTACAGTATCGTGGGTTCCTTCTAAGTCCCAAGGCTCCGGTACTCCTAAGGCTAACTTGCACAAATCTGGATACAATGTGGGCCACCATGTGTCTTTTGGTGCCGTTTTGTGGACTTCAAACACTACAATGCCCATTTGATTAATTACTCGCCAGGTGGTCGGCACAGCTGTATGGGGGCTCCCATTACTGGGAGCAAATTCATAAGTAAATAGATTTACCCAGAGTAACATGATTATCATTTTTCTTTGACCAGTCTTATCTTTAGGGGGTTGGGTGTCCGGGTCAGCCGCCATTGTTCTTGCCCTTCCCTCGAGGGTTCTCGGTGCACAGGGTCGGCTGCCTTAACGTGTGAAGTGTGGATCCAGGCTGCAATCCTGTCCACTTTGAGGGCTGTGGGGGTCATGAGGAGGACGGTGTAGGGTCCTTTCCAGCGGGGCTCTAGGCTCCGAGTCTGGTGTCTCCGGACCCAGACGGTGTCACCGGACTGAAAGGGATGGGGTGCGATAGGGGTGTTAATAGCATCTTGATAGGCAGCTGCTAAAGGTTTCCAGATCTCCTGGTGAGCTAACTGTAGTGCTCGCA
>NW_008336953.1:284155-296743 GCF_000622305.1 Nannospalax galili
CCTTGATTTCCCTTCTTTTCTACTCTGTCCTCATCTTCCTTTCTTACTACTGTGGCCAGGATTCTACTTAATTCTTTATTTCGCTTTCGATCTCTCACTGCCTCTCTATCTTCTGCCTCTCTTTTTTGTCTTTCTTCTTTCTTCTCTGGTGTTTCCCTTTTGTTAAAGATCCTCTCTGCCTCCCTAAGAGGTCCCTAAGACCTTGCCCCTGTAAATTCTCCATTCTTTGGAGTTTACTCCTAATATCAGGAGCTGATTGCCATATGAAAGACATGGAAACACTTACTTCCTGATCGGGGCTGTCTGGATCAAAGGGAGTGTACCTCCGATATGCCTCTTTAAGTCTTTCTAGAAACACAGTGGGCGGCTCGTCTGCTCCCTGTGTCACTGACCTTACCTTGGCCAAATTGGTGGGGCATCTCCCTGCCCCTTGGAGGCCCACTACAAGCACCTGGCGATAAAGACGTAGGTGTTCCCTACCTTCAGCCGTGTTGAAATTCCAGACAGGCCTGGTGAGGGGAAAGGCTGCCTCAATCTCGTTTGGCAGCTGAGTTGGTCTCCCGTCTGCCCCGGGGACATGTTTCCGGGCTTCCATAAGAACTCTCTGCCTTTCCTCTGTGGTTAGGAGGACCTGTAAAGGTTGCTGGCAATCATCCCAAGTAGGCTGGCGTGTCAGGAGGATGGATTCTATCAGGGCCGTTAGGGCCTGTGGGTCAAGGTGGTGGTTGAAGGGTCCGGGTTAGGGGCAGAGGGGAGGGGGATTCTCCATGAAGGACTGAGAAAAGGAGTCACCCACGGTGGTGGTTCGAGGGATAGATTTTCCCAAGTGACTATATAGGCCACTTGGTCCGGGTGTCCCATCGGTCCAGGAGAGAAGATTTTTGCTTTGATCTGTAAAATAACATCAGAATCGAATGGCCCATCGCGGGGCCAACCTAAGTTAAAGGTTGGCCATTCTGAAGAACAAAAAGTAATCCATCTATGCTTCTTGATCTCCACAAACTGGTTGTGGGCACGAGTTTTCACCTCCTTCCAATGATCTAAAGTCAAACTCAAAGGGGTAGTTAATCCTTGTCCCATTTCAAAGCTTTGGTTCAAACAACGATCAACAATGAACAACAGACTCTACTGACACACAGACAGACACGCAGCGCGAAGAGGAGAATTTCAGATACCAATGGCAGGGAGGTGCCCCTGCCCAGATTAGACCCACAAAAAGTAAAGCCTTCTCACTCTTCCTTCTTCCCTCCCTCCCTCCCTTCCTTCCCTCCCTCCCTCCATCCCTCCTTCCTTCCTTCCTTCCTTTGACACAAAAGCATGAGTCACTCAAAGGGGATAAGAGACAGTTTATTCTGGAGCCAAATATGAGTGACCATGGCCCGGGAACACAGATTCAAGTTACCCCAAACTCCACGTTCCAGTGTGGTGACAGTTGTCTTACATTTTCAGAGTAACATAATAAAGAAAAGTCATAAATCAAGACACTTCAAATACACTGGGGGATACATTCAGTATGCTGGTCATAGCAAAGCAGGAGTGTTCTTACTATAGGTCTCAGATGTTATCTGATGACATTCTTAGCTTTTGGATTGGTGAGAGCTGGTGGTCTGCTGTTAATACATTCTAAAAGATTTTTATCTGTTAGTTACAGTGTAAGAGTGAAACCACTGAGGACAAGTCAGCCTTCGGGTTGCAACAGCAAGAGGTTTATTTAGTACACAGGTACCTGTGGGCACAAAGTCTCCTCGGAGGACTTGCGTGCCCCCATGCTGGGTTTTGGCACTTTTATAGAGCAGAAGTGGGGTACAGAAGCAGAAGCATGGTTATTGGCCCATTCAAACGAGTATAAAGCATGAGGAAGTTAAGTTGCTAAATTCTGGGTGGGTGACTTATGGTACAGATGTTATTTCCTGATTTCCTGGTATCGAGCCCTGGGGATTGCCAGATGCAGATGGCTTGACCACTACGTCCTGTTTTTCTGATAAGCTAGTTTCTCAATGCTTGACCTCTTGTCAGGCATTCCTATCAGGTGGCCTCATGGCGCCTAGGTTTTTCAGTACCTGCTCTGCTAATTCCAGGCCTTTCCCTACAGCCTCACCAACAGTTTGCCTGTTGCATGAAGTCCTTCCATTTTTAAAGTATGTGCCCCCTTAACTACTTACAGGCCTTCACACTTGCCCATCCCAGTCACCCACCTGGAGCCCCATCCTGAGGCACCGTAAGCCTCCCCTAACCCTCCATCCACCCAACATGATAAAGCCCACACACAACTGTTGATTTCAACATCGCTATCAGAATTTTCAATACTTTTTTTTATCATAAGCAATCAATATTTAGATTCCCTATTCAGTCCAAGGGAAGTCTAGATGGAACAACATCAGGACAAGAGGTTCTTTAGTATTCTTTAAGAACCATACAAATGTCAGGCGGTTTTTAGTTCTGGGAGCCACTAGCCTCCTGCTCTTGCAGGGCCATCCTGACCTGAGATGGCACCACTGAACTTCCTCATAGACATGCCCTGGCCCCAAGGAGTCAAGGCCCCTTCAGTCACTCAACCAGGGGGAGCAACAGGTTTTGGTAAGGCCAGAAGTCTGCCAGTACCAAGTATTTCCGAAGACCCTTCTGCTGTTTTCCTTCAAGTGCCTTCCAAAGGGAAATATCTTAGGAAAATCTGAGAGCACCCAATGAACAAGGATGCGAAAGGGGCTAGAAAATAGGACCCACGAGGAATTGGGGAAAGAGCTATGATTCTTACTCTGAGGAAGAGAAAGCCCAGAGGCCATTTAACAATGGCCTGCAAGGTTTAAGGGATATTCCTCAGAGAACAGAGACCAGCTGTTCAGCGTCTCCAGCCAGAACAGAACAAAAGGAATTATCTCCAGCTTACACAAGAGTGACTGAAGCTAGGAAAATGATCTCTGCCGATGAGAATAGCAGACCTGGGAGAAGTTATCAAGGGAGATCAAGGCTGTCCTCTAGCGTTCTTCAAAGACCAAGGAGACTAGCTCTGAGGGGAGGTTGGGCTTGGACCCCTCAGCAGGGGGAGAAGACAGACAAGGTCCCAACACCTTGCCAGCTGCAGCTTCTGTGACTTCGCCTCACCAACAGCCAGAGCTCTGTCCGTCTACTTGGCCAACAGCATAATGGGTTTTCAGATTCTGGCATTTTCCAAGTTGAGCCAGGCAAGAAGTGAAAGAGAAAACACACCAGGAATGAGAAAAAAGAGATGAAATTGATTAATTTTCCAGGAGAGGGGAGACAAACCTGCAAATAACTCAGCTGATATCCTTAGTAACTATCACTTTCAAAAGTAAAAAATCTCTCACTTTCTCTGATGGAAATTAGCTTTCTTATAAATACACTAATTGGCCCTTCTTTTCCTTTCTTTCCAAGGTTTCCTGGCCTCCCTTCCAGTCCTTTGTACATTCCCTTTACACCTTCAGTATTAGCCTGTTTCAGATTCCTGCACAACAAAAGCCAAGGACAGATTCTTGGTAGTGAAGCCAACACGTCATGATCCCAGGCCCAGAACTTTGGCACAGCATTGCTGCCTGTTGAACCCAGCACTGGATCCTGCATGGTCTGAGGAGCCCTCATCCAAAATGCATCAGACCAGAAGCATTTCTGCCTTGGATTTTTTTTTTTTTTTCAGATTTTGGAATATTTGCATAGACATAATAAGATATCTTGGGGATGGAGCTCAAGTCTAAACACAAAATTCATTTGTGCTTCCCAGGCACCGTACCCTTATAGCCTGAAGGTAGGCATTTACATATATAATTTTGTGAACAAAATAGTTTGACAGTATAGAATTTTCTGCTTGTGGTATCATGTCAACACTCAGGAAGTTTCCGATTTTGGAGTATTTTGGATTTTAGATTTTCAGATTAAGGATACTTAACCTGTACATAATTCTTATTTTTAATTCCTTAAGGACTTTGGACACCTCTCCCACCAAACACTATAGAGTGGTTTATAGCTAGGTATGGTGGTACACACCTGTAGTCCCAGCACTTGAAAGGCTACATCAGGAAGATCTACATCACTATAAATAAACAACTCATCTTACCAATTAGTCCTTGCTAAAATGCTCAAGGGTCCTAAAGGGTTAATGCACTCCCTTCCCCTCCTGGCCCTCAAAGGAACTGACTGACCTCCCCAGACTCTCCTGCACCAACCCCTTGCCTTGCTGGGCAATGGACTCTCAGCCCCAGGTGCAGAGCAGAAAGAAGTCTGCCTTCCCACTCTCCACCTGAGTTCTTGAGTTGATGCCAAGAAACAGCCAGTGGAAACAGCATCATCAAGATGAGAGTTTGGCACATCTGCCAAGGATGGATTCTGCTGAATGCCCCAGGAGCTCATATACCCATGCCCACATAGACTGAGCACAGGGCCAGCAAGATGTCTGGAGCAAGATGATGACTCTCAGGGGCGCCTGGAGCCCTGTCATCACTCACTGGTAGCAAGTCCTTACCCCAGGAGAAGGGAAAACAAGTGACTGACGGTAGTTCCAGCTCCAGCACCTGGCTTTGTGTGCCTCAGAACCATCTAGGGGTCTAAAAAAAAAAAACAGCCCCATTGTATCCTTGGCTCAGTTCTAACAACCACAAGAGGATCTAAGAGAATCTGTTTTTTAAAAAGCTGCCAGTGACTCTGATAGATAACCCCATTTGGGAATACAGGCTCATTGGCTGACTGGCCTATGTTCCCGCCTTCTTTCTGCAACCCTGGTTCCCCCTAAGGGAATTTAATTCATCACATTACATAGACTGATAGTTAACATATTAAATCCCTTCCAAGCCACAGGATGAGTATAAACCAGAGGCCTCTGAGTCACATGGAAGGGAACATCCTGAAACCAGCATTTCTGCTAATGCCCTGATGTGAATTTGACTTTTCTTCCATCATGAGTTAGGAGATGATGAAAGGCACATGCAAATTGTTCATTCAAGACCACACATTCTACCTTGCTCCTGTCTTGGAGAGAGGTAGCAAATGTGTATGCCACATTCCCTAATTCTCTAAGAGTGAAGCATCATGGGGAAAACTTGTCAAAAAAAAGAAAAGGTGGTATAAGCACCAGCCCCTGGTGGAGCCATCTTTGCTGGGTCTGTGTTCCAGAGGGATTGGGCTCTATCAGGAATGGAAAGCCAAGGCTTCTACATGGTCCCTGCTGGCCCTGGTCTGGTCATAAGTGTGATCTGAAAAAGGAATGTGTAAGGATTTCTGGATTGAGCTTTGAATTTTGTTGCTTGGCTGGCTCTGGGCCTCCTCCGTGGCTACTTCTCTGACCTGTGTTCTGGACATATGCCATATGATTTCCAGGGGTTGAGTATTTGAATATATTTTCATCACACATGATCTCCCTATGTGGGTACATGTGCCCACAAGACAACATTGAGGACAACTTCATGGAGTTGGTTCTCTCCTTCTACCTTTATATGAGTTCTAAGGATTGAATTCAGGCCACTGGGCTTGCCCAGCAAGGGCATTTACCCAATGAGCCATTTTGCCAGCCAAAGGAATATGTTATGTAAGAGCTCAGCTGGTAATGGTGCTTGTACCAAGCATGAGGATCTGGGCACCACTCTTCGGATTCACATGGTGGAAGGAGAGAACCAACTCCACAAAATTGTTCTCTGATCTCCACATGTGTACTGTGACATGTGAGCCTACACACTAAATAACTAAATAAGTATGCCTTAAATCCCAGCACTTGAGAGACAGAGGCAGGCAGATCTCTGTGAGATTCAGGCCAGTTTGGTCTACAGAGTTTCAGGCCAGCTGAGGCTACA
Source organism: Nannospalax galili (assembly GCF_000622305.1). Classification (NCBI taxonomy): domain Eukaryota; kingdom Metazoa; phylum Chordata; class Mammalia; order Rodentia; family Spalacidae; genus Nannospalax; species Nannospalax galili. Next base: position 289,951 of record NW_008336953.1, read on the forward strand.
AGGAGACCCTGTCTCAAAAAAAAAAAAATAAATAAATAATAATAATAATAATAATAATTGTAAGAATGACTTTTGCAATTTGGACAGAATCTGGACTAATGACTTTTACTTAACCTTACACTAAAAAGCTACTGTTTATTATGTAAACAAGCTCCCTGAGCCATGTCCTCCTGTGACCTGGGTGTCTAACATTGATCCCTCAGGACCCCACTTTTCCCTTCACACAGATAGTGAATGAGTGTGCTATGCTTGTTTAACATATCAAGGTATTGGAAGCAACTTGCTACTGTCACTGAAAACAATGAGAATAATTGCAAAGTCTGCTGGATATCATGTGTGTGTGTGTGTGTGTGTGTGTGTGTGTGTGTATGATATTTTACACAGGGATCAAAGGGCAAGATTTTCTAATGATGTAAGGCTAGATTCTAGCTTCTACTTCCCAAATTGTTGCTAGAAAGACAGTTTCAGAAAAGTATGAGTGAGGGCTGGAGAGATGGCTCAGTGGTTAAGAGCGCTGGCTGCTCTTGCAGAAGACCTGGGTTCAGTACTCAGCACCCACATAGTGACTAACAACAGTAACTCCAGTTCCAGGGGAGCTGATGCCCTCTTCTGTCCTCTGTGGGCATTGCACAACAGGGATATACTTACATAGATGCAGACAATACACTCATACGCATAAAAAATATATATATTTTAAAAAATAGAAGTAGGAATGAAGCCTGGCTTGAGAGCACAGTTCTGTGAGACATCTGAAGGAATGGCTGGTTCTCAGAGTTTGGTTCACTTTTGGCTTTAAACCTAAAATTCAAGTCAGGCTGTTTCTTTACTCAGGTACAACTATAATGCGGCTTAGAAATACTGCAAATAGGGTGGGGCGTGGTGGCATACACCTTTAGTCCCAGGACTTGGGAGGCAGAGGCAGAAGAATCCCTGTGAGGTTGAGGCCAGCCTGGTCTACATAGTGAGTTCCAGGAGAGCTGGGGCTACGGGGCGACCCTGTCTCAAATGAAAAAAAAGGACAAAAAAAAAAAAAAAAAAGAAATACTGCAAATAATAATAATAAATGAATGAATAGATATGATTCTTCTTTAAAAGCACAGAACTAGGCCCAGAGGCACACTGGCACTCCAAAAGGCAGGATCACTTGAGTCTAGGACAACTCCTAGGTCACAGTTTTGATAGCATAACAATAGCCTGTGTTTTTAAATGCATGTGTATTTTTAAAAAATATTTCATTTATTATTTTTATTTTACATGTGCATGCAAGTATTGCCTGCATGTAGATAAGTGCACCCATGTCGTGCAATGCCCGTAGAGGACAGAAGAGGCCATCGGATCCCCTGGAATTGGAGTTACAGACAGTTGTTAGCTGCTGTGTGGGTGCTGGGATTCAAACACGGGTCTTCTGCAAGAACAACCAGTGTTCTTAACCACTGAGCCATCTCTCCAGCCTCATCTTTTTTGGTTTTTTTTTTTTTTTTTTGCTGGGTGTGATGGCACACACCTTTAATCCCAGCACTCAGGAGGCACAGGCAGACAGATCTCTATGAGTTCAAGGCCAGCCTGGTCTACATAGTGAATTCTAGGCTGAACTATCTCAGCTAAACTAACCTAGCCTAAGTTACTCCATTTTGCACAAAGCAGCCATTTCAGGAGACGTGCCTTTTACCCTACTTATGAAAGATACCTAGAAGGGAGAAGCAACTTTAAATTCCAAGAAATGGCCTGACTGCATACCACAGGGTGTTGTAATCTAGGCCTGAAGTTGACCAACCACTTATCTCGCTTCTGTAAACCTGCTTCACTTACCCAAGCCCAAGTCCACACAATAACTGATGGTTGACTGGTAAATTCGAAGTTTGCTATGTTCAAATTTTACTGTGTTGTATAAACCTGATTGGCCCACTTATTGTTCTGCTTTCTGTATTCCTATAAATATTCTGGCCAACTGGTGTTCGAGGCTGCTTCTATCCCCGACATAGACAGCCTGGTCGGCTGTAATAAAACTTTACCTTGCTGCTTTCAATTAAGTGGTGTTAGTGATTTTTATTCAGAATCCGACCTATAACAGGCCAGCTGGAGTTACAGGGAGATCCTGTCTCAAAAAAAAGATTAAAAAAAAAAATTCATGTGTATTTTTCAATCTATTTCAACCATGAAGAAAACATTATTCATGGTCAAAGGCTGTACTATAAGAACCCTAGTTTTCCATAAGATATAATTTATTTTTTGAGAAAGGAAAAACTTCTCATTATTCTTTTTTATATTTTATTTATTATTTTTATTTTCTATGTATGAGTGTATTGCCTGCATGCGAGTATACCCATGTCGTGCAACACCACAGAGGTCAGAAGAGGGCTTCAGATTCCCGTGGAACTGGAGTTAAGGATGGTTTATAGCTGTCATGTGGGTGCTGGGAATTGAAACCAGGTCCTCTGCAAGAGCAGTCATTGCTCTTAACTGCTGAGCCATCTCTCCAGCCCCCATTATTACTTTTAACCTGCACATTTAGGTGCAAATCCAGCCTATTTGCTTACAAACATGGCTGGAAGCAAACATTTTTTTTTTTTATTCTAACAAATAAAGTCATTTATTCACCTAACCATAGAAATAGAAAGTTGTGTCTGCAAATTGCAAAAAGAAATCAGCCCCCAAATAGAACCAGTCTAAATTAAAATATCCAGGTTGAATAGTGTCATTAAAATCTGACTATGAGAAAATCCAGGAAAGCCTAAGAGAATCTGGAACTTTAGGGTCTTTTTCTTTTTTCTTAGCTGAGCTAAAATGGAAAAATAAAAACCTGGTTTTTGTTGATTCTCATTCTCTGAATTTCCAGTAACAAAATAGTATTACAACTTATACAACATTACCTTAATAAGCATGTTCAAATACATCCTGTAAATATGGCATTATTTTAATTCTGAAAGTTTAAAACTAAAGTAAGAATTACTAATTTTAAGTTTCTAAGGAGTAGGAAGTTCCTCTGTGTGTATATGTGTATGTGTGTGTGTGTGTATGTGTGATTTTGTTTAGATAGTGTCTCCATATGTAATTCAGGTTGGCCTTGAGCTAGAAGGAGCTGGAGATTCTCCCAATGCTGGGATTACAGGTGTATACTACAATACTCAGCTGACGTGGGTTTTTTTTTAACATTTAAAAATTTTTAAATTATTTTTATCATTTTATATGTATGAGTGTATTGCCTCCATGTGTGTAGTGCAATACCCTCAAAGGTCACGAGAAGGCATTGAATCCCCCAGAACTGGAGTTACAGACAGGTGTTAGCCATGCCATGTGAGTGCTGGGAATTGAACCTGGGTCCTCTGCAAGAGCAACCAGTGCTCTTAACAGCTGAGCCATCTCTCCAGCCCCTGGCATGTGGTTTTTAATCTCAGGAACTTCCAATACTTAGTACAATGTTTTTTATATTATAGATTGTACCAATAATATTGCTTAGAGAGCCCTAAACAGAATCACCACCTCCACAGAGCCATCTAGAAGACACAGGAAGGACAGCTGACTAGAAAGACACTTAATTCCTTCTGCTAGTTGGACACAACAGCCAGTCTCCAGCACTCTCAATTCACACAGAGCTTTGCCTCTAAACTCACCAAAACACCAGCCCTTAACACTTTGGGTGATGCACCCTGACTGCCATCTTCTAGCAGGGACACTGTGGCATCAACCAACTCACATCAGAGGAGAACCAGCCTGCTCCACTTTCCCAGGATTTTTTCCTTTGATAAGGTAATTGAGCCCATACTCTGTCCTCTTACCACTATTTCCTGAACTTTCCAGATTATTTTGGATCACATCAGGCCTTTGTCTGCAATAAAGAAAACAGGGTTAGGAATTCTTAGAGTACTTGCCTACCTTTCCTGAAACCCCGGGTTCTATTCTCAACTCTCCATGAACTAGGTGAGATGGCAAACATGCCTGTGACTCCAAGAGAAGGTCATTCCCACTTCATGTTGAGTTTGAGGCTAGCCTAGCTTCTCCTGTGTGTGTGTGTGTGTGTGTGTGTCTGTGTGTCTGTGTGTGTCTGTGTGTATCTGTGTCTGTGTGTGTCTGTGTGTGTCTGCGTCTGTGTGTATATGTCTGTGTGTCTGTCCCACTGAGTTCAATTAGGGTTGCTCGCTTGAGAATGGGTGACGGATTATTAATGGAGTATGAGAACTACTAGCCCAAGCTAGACTTGAATTCACAAACCTTCCTAACTCAGCCACCCCAGTGCTGGGGTGCCACCTCCCCAGGCTGTACTTAACTGTTCTAAGCATGTCCTGTAAGTGGAATCCCACAGTATTTGTCTTTCATGACTGGCTAACTCCAGACAGCATTGTGTCTTCCAGGTTCATCCACATCATCGTACTATGTGAGTTTTCCTTCTTTCTAAGACTGAATCGTATTGTGCTAGGTGTAGACACCACACTTTATCTGTTGAAAGATGCTTGGGTTGCTTCTGCCTTTTGGCTATTATGAATAATGCTGTTTATGGAAATACTTGTTAAGTTTCTGCTTTCAATTCTTTTAGGTATGTATCTTCAATAGAATTACTGGTTTATAGGTCATATATAGTCAGATTTGGATTTTGTGTTTTGGTTTTTGTTTTTTTTTGCTTTTTTATTTGTTGTTTTTTGAGCTTCCTCACTGTTTTCCACAGTGGCTGCACCATTTTGTCTTCCAACCACCAAAGCACAGGGTCCCCGTTTCTCCGCATCCTGCCCAATGCTAGCTATTTCCTTTATGGTTTTCCTCATAGCCACCCTAAGAGATGCAAAAGTGGCAAAAATCATGGTGAATTTGATTTGCATTTCCCAAATGATTAATGAAGAGCCTTTGCTTTAAGGAATAGACAAAGAAAAGTGTACTCCAAAGATTTAGGTTGGAGCTAGGGGTGTAGCTCAGGGATGGATCTTGGGTTTGACATGCACAAAGCCCTGGGTTCCATCCCCAGTATACACAGAGAAAAAGAAAGGAAGAAAAAGAAAATTATTTAGGGCTGAAAGAGGGTCCCAGAGATATTAGAAGCAAAAGGAAAGAAGAAACTATATCAAAACACAGTTCTACAAATATTGATCTTCAAAACATTCTATGAATATAAATGTAACATTATCAGTTTAACAAATCATGTTCCAAATCATGAAGGTACCTTGTCCCCCAAGGTACAGTAAAAAACAGAATTACTACAAGTAAGCTTACTTTAAAAAAAAAAAAAGGTAGATGTGGAAAATCATAAAATAACCATGGAAACATTTCTCTCATATTAAAAAAACATTAATTTGCTCATTTGCCAAAAATTCAAAGGCAATTCAATCTACTATATGGTCATTTTATTTATTTATTTATTTATTTAACTTTTTTTTTTGGTCTTTTTGAGACAGGGTCTCCCTGTAGCCCCAGCTGGCCTCGCACTTGCTATGTAGACCAGGATGGCCTTGAACTCATAGATATCAGCCTGCTCTGCCTCCCAGTGCTGGGACTAAAGGCGTACGCCACCACACCCAGCCTTTTATTTTATGTTTAAGATTTCATTTATTTTATTTTGTGTATGAGTTTTTTTGCCTACATGTAAGTGTGCCATATGCGGGCCTGGTGCCTGTAAGGCCAGAAGAGGACACTAAATCCCCTGAAATTAAAGAGGATGGGTATTAGTGGCCATGTGGGTGCTGGGAACTGAACCCAGGTCCTCTAAAAGAGCAGTAAGTGCTTCTTACCACTGAGTCATCGCTCCAGGCCCCCATGAGGCCATTTTAATAGTGATGAGTCAAATTGATTTTTTTTTTTAAAATCTCATATTCTATTAAAAGACAGAAACAAATTTTCTTGTGTCTCTAAAAATGCAAACCTCCTGTTTTGTCACCCAACATCTCTTATACAGAATATCTAGAGATTTTGGATTAGGTAGGATCCCCAGGGGGAGTGGGGGATCAGAATGAAAGATTAATTTAGGAAATGGGGCATCAGGCAAGGGAATATTCTTGAATAACATCAGTGTCTAACTTCCTTCCACATGCACATGTGTCTATCTGGGACACAGCTTCTCCTAAGCTTTAGAATGTGGACTGGTTTAGCTTAACAAATACATAAATACATTTTCAATCTGCATTTGAAAAACTTGGAAGGAAGATTCTACAAATTCTGAATAAAGTCCAATATAAAAACAATATGTGCCGGGCGTGGTGGCGCACACCTTTAATCCCAGCACTCGGGAGGCAGAGGCAGGCAGATCTCTGTGAGTTCAAGGCCAGCCTGGTCTACATAGTGACTCCAGGACAGCTGGGGCTACAGAGAGACCCTGTCTCAAAAAGACCAAAAAAAAAAAAAAAACCAATATGCAAGGGCAATATGCATGGTGGTGCAGGCCTTTAATCCCAGCACTCCAGGACTCTGGAGACAGAGGCAGGCAAATCTCTGGGAGTTCAAGGCCAGCCTAGTCTACATAGTAAGTTACAGGCCAGTCAGGGCTGTACAGTCAGATCCTGCCTCAAAAAACAAAAACAAACACAAAACACAATATTCAGGGTTTGAGAGCTGGCTCAGTGGGTAAAAGCGGTACTGCTCTTACAAAGTTCCCAGCATTACATCAGGGGCTTACCTGTAACTCTGACTTTAGGAGGAATCTGATGCCTCTGTCCTCCCCAAATGCCTGCATTCACATACACATACCCACACACAGACACAGAGACACAGATACAGACATACAGACACACACACACACATAATTTAAAAAATAAAATGAAAAAATATAAAAATAAAAATTAAAAAAATAAAAATGAATCTTAAGAAAATAGTA
>NW_008336953.1:296871-304575 GCF_000622305.1 Nannospalax galili
TCTGATATACACAAAAGTATTATTTATTAGCATGAACACAAGCATGTATGTATGTATGTGCGTGTGTGTGAGAGAGAAATGGGGGTTATCACAGCACATGTAGTGTCAGAAGACACATTTTAAAAAATTATTTATTTATTTTTATATTATGTGTATTATGCACATACAATGCCTGTAAACATCAGAAGAGGGTGTTGGATCCCTGGAACTTGAGGTATGGATAGTTATTAACCACCACGTGGTTGCTGGGAACCAAATCTTGGTCTTTTTCAAAACAGCCAGTGCTTCAACTGTTGAACCATCTCCAGGCCTCAGGGGACACTTTTTAAAACCCACTTTTACGTGGGTTCCGCGGATCAAACTCAGGTTTCCAGGATTATTAAACAAAGGCCATCTTGCCAGTCCCAAAGCATTATCTTTTGACATTCCATTCATTTCTAAGACGCAAGCAACCTGCAAAATAGCACATCCTTTGTCTGGAAAATTAATTATGTGTTCCCCTGCCTTCTCCAATCACAGTATTTCCATAAGAGGTCAAAAATTATATTTAAAGCATGTCTTAAGATTTGTATTTCCTTTCAAGTAATGGGTGGAAATTCCATAGGAATCATCATTAGTGACACAGTTTGCTTTTAATCTGATGTGGGGCCAAAGCTGGTGTTGGTGGGTCACACACCTGTGGTTGATTTGCTTGAGTTAGGCCTACAATTTGTTTCTCCTTGTGAATGCAATGAAAACAAAAAACCAATCTGTCAGTAATGTAACCCCTTTGAGGGATGAGACTTGAGGATAATTCCATGGAAAAGGGATAATGAGAGGGCAGGGTCTGCCTGGTGCAAAACCTGGTGAACACAGAGAAACAGACCAGGGAACCTTCACAATGAGGGAAAACATGTTCTCTCCTTTCCAGGCAAGAATTAAAACTCACTCACTTTAGCCAGGTGTGGTGGTGCACACCTGTAATCTGAGCACTTAGGAAGTGGAGGCAGGAGCATCCCATCAAGGCCAACCTGATTTATATAAAGAGCCCAGTCTCAAAACACAAAAACACAGGCACTCAAAACCAAAGCACTTTCCTTTGTAAAAGCAGCCTAATCTTTTCAGCTTAGTTCCTGTTGTGTATCCTACAACCAAGATCTCTGCTGGGCTCAGCCTCTTACAGTAGATGATGAGTGGTTTGTTAGCTCTTTGAAATGTACTTTCTTCAACCATCTGTCAAAATGCTCCCTAACATTTAGCGGCAGAGTACAAACTAAATGACAGTCCTGTGTGCAATAGTACTTGAAACGCTAATCACAGTATAAATGTCTGTACCGCTACTGTAAGAAATATTCAATTCCAGGCCAGCCTGGGCCACATAGTGGGACTCAATCTAAAAAAAAAAAAAAAAAAAAAAAACCAACCAGACAGAAAAGAAATAGTTAAATCCTCACTATGCACACAGGTAATAACTATGTGTGGCGAATATGTTAATGTCTACATCTAGTCATTGTTGTGTTCCTTAATAAATACCAGTTTTATCAATTAAATTCCTTATGTCTGAGAAACAAGGAAAGAAGAATTAGTTTTCAAAAACCTACATTTACTGCCCAGCATGGTGGTGCACGTGATCTCTGTGAGTTCTAGGCCAACCTGGTCTACATAGTGAGTTCCAGGCCAGCAGGGGCTACAAAGAGACCCTGTCTCAAAAAAGACCAAAACAACAACAACAACAACAACAACAACAAACCCTACATTGACAGGCCATGTCTGGTGGCATCTGTCTTTAATCCAAGCCCTGGGTGGGGAGGGGGAGAGTTGAAGTCTAACCTGGTCTGCATATCAAATTCCAAGACATTGAGGGCTGCATAGTAACCCCCTATCTAAAACAAAACAACAACAACACAAAAAAACTGCATTGACCAAGGATGGTACCAGACAAAATGTAGCTTCATTAAAACAAAATCCACTGGGAAGATCCTGGAGGCAGAAAGATCAGGAGTTCAAGGACAGCCTTTGCTATACAGTGAGTTGGAGACTAGCTTGAACTACATGAATCTCTGCCCCCCAAAAACAAATTAAAAAGACAAAATGCAAGCAGAATTACATGCCTGATTTTGCCTTTTCTGCACACTAGAATCATGACTGTAGTCATTAGATAGGACCACCCAGTTAAAAATCCATGTTTTGGGGTGGGGAGATGGTATGCTATGCAAGCATGAAGACCTGAGTTCAGATCCCCAGCACCCATATGAAAAGAAAACATCTGGGCCTGGCAGTGCATGCCTGTAATCCTAGCCTGGGAGGAAGAGACCCTGAAGCTTGCTGGCCAGGCACTCTAACAGAACTGATGAGTCCCAGGTTCAGTGATCCTGTCTCAAAAAATACATTGGGGTGTGGTTGAAGAAGACACCCAATGTCAACCTCTGGCCTCCATCTGCACATGTGTGCATACAAACAAACATGTACACACAAACATAAAGAATTCATTGCAATCGAGAGGAACCCAAGTTTGAGGCCAGCCTGGGATGTACAGTGGCATCCTGTGTCAAAAAAAATTAAAAAAAGTCAGAGGCAAATGACAGTAAGCCCTCGGCCCAGGCTGAGGGAGAGGTAGCCAGGATCCAACCCAACAAGTAATACTTCGTCTTGCCTTGGTTACATGGCAAGAGTCTTCCATGGGGAAGATTGACTGAAGATGGACACATCAGAATGATTAAGCATGGCATCATTAAATATCTTAATTACAAAACTAGCTCCACTTGCTCACATCTCTTTTTTATTTAGTTCTTATTTAGTTTTTTTAGTTTTATTTAGTTTTTATTTCTATTCTTATTTAGTGGAAATCAGAGGACAACTTTCAGGAGTCAGTTCCTCTTTTACCATGTGGGCTCTGGAGATGGAACTTGGGTCGTCAAGCTTGGCAGCAAGCACCTTTACATCCAGAGCCATCTCGCCAGCCCCTTTGTTCTCCCACAGCTTCCATCACCACACAGCTCCTTGCAAATCTTGACTTCCCACGCAGCTGCCTTTGCTATCAGCCAATGGCTGCCAATATCTAGTCCCTCCTGGCCCTCTTCATCATAAGAATTCGGCAGGCTCTGTGCTCCATCCATCATTCTCTGAGTTTGGTTAATGTGACTCCACCCCTGAGATACATTCCTCCCGCTCTCTACAAGCTGCAGGCTGACAAATTAGGTTTCTATGCCTCTGAGACCAAGGACCACAGACCCACATCTGAAACGCTGTCCAAAGAAATGACAGATTCCAGTTCCCTTGGGTACACATCTGACTACACCCAGCTTCACTAGATCCCTCTGGTTGAAACCTCACCAAGCAGGCGTTAAGTGATCAGACCTGTACAATAGGGTGACAATAGTTAATAACAACGCATTGTATGCTTGAAAATGCTCAGAAAATTTTAAGTTTTCTAACCATGAATTAATGTGGGAGGGAGAGGAAAAAGGGGAGAGAGAGAAGAAGGAGGAGGAGAAGGGGGATGGAGGAGGAGGAGGAGGAGGAGGAGGAGGAAGAGGAGGAAGAGGAAGTATTTCTGTTGGGTATGGTGGTACATGCCTTTAAATCTAGCATTCAGGAGGCAGGGAGAAGAAGAGGAGGAGGAGGAGGAGGAGGAGGAGGAGGAAGGAGAAGAGAGAAGGAGGATGGAGAGGAAGGAGGAGAGAGAAATTATCCACTCTTGCTAAAAGGTCCTCCTGGTGCATTTCCAATAGCCTGTAACCAAGCGCCCCAAACAGGCTTGGGTACCAGGCTCCTGCTGCAGTCTCCAGAGCCAGATTAGTGGGTAGGCCAGACAGAGAGAAAACCCAGCATGAGGCTCTCCTATTAGCCTGTACCTCTCTCAGGACAGGAGGGATCTGAGTCAGTGTGGCCAAGGAAAGAAGGCTGTGGTCACCCTGATTTTCCATTACGGCATCCCTTCCCTCTTGTGTCCCCCAGGGTCCATTTGGCTGCCTACGTCTCTGTATCTGTCTCTGATATCTTGTGTTCTGCCACATGATGGGGTAAATGGAAGGAGGGGTCATTTCCCTCCTTGGTGTTAGAACTTCATCCTATCTTCATAGGACTATGACACTATTTTTTTTTTTTCAATTGTATTTTTCGGTTTGTTTTTTTTGAGACAGGGTCCCCAGCCGGCCTGGAACTCACTCTGTAGACCAGGCAGGCCTCAATTTTACAGAGATCGCCTGCTTCTGCTGGGTTCTGCTGGGCTTAAAAGCGTGTACCACCACTCCTGGCCCATGATACCCTCTGTATAACATCATCCACATCCCCCGCATCCACCCCCAAGTGCATTATGGTGCGGGGGTGATCTAGAAGGTTTTCATGTGTGGAGAAATTAAGGCTCATTCCGACTCAGCACACTGATGACGACTTCAAGACAAGGATGGAGCCCCTGTCTGACAGAATATGTCACATCCCCACTGGATGATTTGGGCTAACTTTCCTGAGCTCTTGGCTCTGACTTGTTGAACCACCAGGAGGGCTTCCTGTTCAATAGATCACCAATCCTCCAGGATAGGGGCTGGGGCCTACAAGGGGAAGGAGAAAGCCTGCTCTCAGATGGCTGCAGATGTCCCCACCAACTGTCTGTCTGACACTCCTGCCTCGGGCTCCAGGTCCGTTCAAAGTCCCTCTCAGAGTTCTATCCCTTCAGGCTTCAGTTTTGTAGCCTCCAGGGGCTCAGACTTTCCTTCCTGAACTTAAGTCCACGAAGACCAGCAGAACTGGTCCAGCCAGAGCCTCACTCCTCGCTTTCTGTGTTTGTGGCGCTCTGAAGAGCTTGTTGTGAACGAACTCACTGAGTCTTTACAACCACTCTTGGAGAGCACTATCATTCCGTACTAAAGCTGTGCTCAGGCTCTTGCCTGAGGTCACACAACCCACCTGTTTTCAACAAAAGAGCTGAGGCCATTCCCTGTTCAAACAAACGACCGGCAAATAGTTGGTACAGAAGTGGAAGGCTTACAGGGCAATCTGTGACGGTTCTTATCTGCCCCTGCTTAAATCAACTGGCTTGAATTTTTTGTTGTGAGGCAGGTTAAAGTGAAAATGTTCGTGGGCTTTGAAGTTCAACTTACTCTTAAGCCACTTCCTTGCTATGTGATCTTGGACAAATTATTGAGCCATCTGAGCGTCTCTGTTCTCATTTGTACTATGGGGAATACTGGGATCATCCACACCTGGCTCAGGTACCAAGATTCCAAAAGCACCTGGTGTAGGGACTGGCCTGGGAAAGGTATCTATAGGTGAAAGAGAGAGAGAGAGAGAGACAAAGATAGAAAGAGGGAGACAGAGAGACACAAAGAAAGAACAGTTCTCTAAAGATAATGAATTTTTTGTTGTTGTTTGTTTTGTGTGTCACAGGCCACCTGGAAGTCACAATGTTAACCCGGGTGGCTTCCATCTCTCAGAGATCCACCTGCCTCTGTCTCCTGAGGGCTGGGGGTAACGGCACACTCCACCATGCCCAATGTGTGAATTTGTTTTTGAATAGACACAATGTGAATGTTCAAAGAAACTGACGCAAGAGGAGGTTTCTTCAAAACAAAAGTACTGCAAAACAGGAGTTGTTTTGAATCAATTATCCTTGACTGCAAAAACAAAATCAATAATAACAAAGGCAGCACCAGCCTAAGACAGGACAGAAGCACTTTCTGTGTAAGGCTGCAAAGCCTTTTATTTGGCAATTTTCTTGTTGTAGTCAAAAGCCCTCCCTTTATGGTCTCTCTCTACCTGTTTTGTCAGAATTTGATATCAGTGACTCCATTTTCAATTTGACACTTTCCACACCAAACATTCCCACCAAAACACAACCCAAAAAACTTACATAAATCTTTTTATTCTTTTAAATAATGTAACATACTGAGCCTTTCAAATAGATCTGTGTACTAATCAGAGGCTCTGGTTTTTAAGTCATTTATACCCCCAGTTTTTCTGCTTCTTCTGGGAATGTGACTCCTCACATTCCCAGAAGGCAAGAATATTTATTTATTCATTACTGGTCTTTTAAGGGCCTCCAAGATACACTATTACACGAAGAGTCCACATAGCAGACTAATAAGTGTAAAGAAATGTTACCTATTTCTATTTTTTAAATAATACACTCATAAGTGCGTGTATATGTGTTCAATTTTTTAAAGGTCTGTTTCTTTTTTCATTTATTAACTTTAATGTGTGTGTATGAGTGTATTGCCTGCATGTCTATAAGTACACCCATGTCATGCAATGCCTGTGGAGGTCAGAAGAGGGCATCAGAGCCCCTGGAACTGCAGTTGCAGAGCTGGGAATTGAACCTGGGTCCTCTGCAAGAGCAGCCAGTGCTCTTAACCACTGAGCCCTCTCTCCAGCTCCTGCGTTCAATTTTTTTAGAAGAATTATAATGGAAACAGAAAAACACATCAGAAGGTTGTTAAAAGCTCTGGCAGTGTAATGGTAATTAAGAACTCTGGAACAGGAAAGGCTCCAAGACAGGAGATAGAAATGGGGGAGGTGAACAGAAATCTTCCCCCACCCCCTGTGGTTACCCAGGCTAGAAGTCTTTGTTTTCCAGGCCAGCCACATTCCTGTGACCTTTGCAACCATAAATCCGTAAACCACTTACTTAATTACCATGTATATACTATGTACCTTTTGCTTGCATTCCTCACATATGAATATTAATGCCCCCAAAAACTTGATCTAGGAGCTGACTCCCAGTCCCCCTAACATGAAATTAAAACTCTCTCCTCACCTGACTTTGGCTGTTGGTTTCTGATTTTCCCATAGCAGAGTAGAGGAGACAGGATTTATATTTAAGCATGGGAGTAATTTAACCGTGTCTCCTAACTTAATTAACAAATTGTCTTTCTAGTTTACATATTTCTCTGTGGTGATGTCACACTTATGTTACAAGTCATCTGCCAAGAACTTATACAACTCTAGGTATGTTGATAAGGTAAAAGTTTCTGGATTCATAAATCTGAGGACAGAACTTCAGACCATGGTAATCACAAGACTAGTGCAAACCCATGAGGTATTTTCTGACTGTCTAGAGGATCAAGTCTTCATAATTTATGTAGACACGACCCCTAACCCAGGACGAGCTCATCTCAAGGTTCTTATCTTTATTGTACCTGCAAAAATTCTTCTTCCAAATAAAGTCATGTTCTGAGATTACAGAAGACACATCTTTTGGGCAGTATGCCACGTAGCATGCTGGACTAAGTGAAAGCCTCCTGCCCCATACCAAGTTCGAGTCACATGGACTCTCAGAAAATGCCTTGTATCCAGGGTTTCTTACTAAAAGGTGCTACATATACCAGAATAGGACTAGCAAGCCCTAGGCGGAGGGTAGCCGGGGTTGACAACAGACTGTCTAGAACACAAGACAAACTTCACCTCAGAAGTACTTTTCATTTGTTATACTCTGAACATGGAATTATTGTCTAGACTGTTTTGTAACAGTGTCAAATCCTAACAGATTATAAGGCAACTTTTCTATAAGCAGGAGCTTCTGCATTCACTCAGGGCTAGAAATGCTACATTAAGACAAATAGGAAAGGAAATCCTGGGGAGAGGGTCTTAAATTCATTAAGAACTGTTGCATGAAATGTACAAAAGCTCAATAAAAATATTTAGAAAGATGATAGATAGATAGATGATAGATAGATAGATAGATAGATAGATAGATAGATAGATAGATAGATAGATGATAGGTAGATAGAT
>NW_008336953.1:306287-307828 GCF_000622305.1 Nannospalax galili
CAGATGGCAGTGGCTTGTCGTGGTGCTCTACTGGGGGGTGCGAGTGATGAATGGCCACCAGGATGAAGAACAGGAACAGGGGCCACAGCAGTTCCTCGAGTAGCTGGATCGGCTGTCTCCTGCGATAAATGTAGTTTTTCCAAAGTAAAAGTGCCAACTGAGGGCAAAAGGCCATGATGACCCTGGACAGGGGTCAGAGCGGAGGGGTGGAGACGAAGGTCAGGCCGGGGGGGTGCTGTGCGATGTCGGGGAACGTGCTGTCGGTCTCTCATCCTCATCCTCCCATCCCTGGGCGGGGTGGGGGTTCCTGGCCCCGACCTCCCTAATCAAGGTTAAGGATTTCAGCTCTGTCTTTCCTTTGTTTCTTCTTTCTCTTGGTACAGTCCTTTGCCCAGTGTCCTTTTTCCTTGCAGTAGGCACACTGGTCTGACCCTAGTTGGACACGCCCTCAATCTCCCTTCCTCTCTACTCTGCCCTCGTCTTCCTTTCTTACTACTGTGGCCAGGATTCTGCTTAATTCCTTATTTCGCTTTCAATCTCTCATTGCCTCTCTATCTTCTGCCTCTCTTTTTTGTCTTTCTTCTCTTTCTTCTGGTGTCTCTCTTTTGTTAAAAATTCTCTCTGCCTCCCTCAAGAGGTCTCTAAGACCTTGCCCCTGCAAATTTTCCATTCTCTGGAGCTTACTCCTAATATCAGGAGCTGATTGCCATATGAAAGACATGGAAACACTTACTTCCTGTTCGGGGCTGTCTGGATCAAAGGGAGTGTACCTCCGATATGCCTCTTTAAGTCTTTCTAGAAACACAGTGGGCGGCTCGTCGGTTCCCTGCATTACTGATCTTACCTTGGCCAAATTGGTGGGGCATCTTCCTGCCCCTTGGAGGCCCGCTACAAGCACCTGGCGATAAAGACATAGGTGTTCCCTACCTTCAGCCGTGTTGAAATCCCAAGCAGGTCTGGTGAGGGGAAAGGCAGCCTCGATCTCGTTTGGCAATTGGGTTGGTCTCCCGTCTGCCCCCGGGACATGCTTTCAGGCTTCTAGAATGACTCTCTGCTTTTCCTCCGTAGTTAGGAGGACTTGCAGGAGCTGTTGGCAATCGTCCCACGTGGGTTGGTGGGTAAGGAGAATAGATTCTATCAGAGCCGTTAGGGCCTGCGGGTCTTGGGAAAAGGACGGGTTATGAGTTTTCCAGTTATACAGGTCTGAAGCGGAGAAGGGCCAATACTGAAACTGGTTTCCTTCCCCTCCTGCGAGTCGGAGGGGCAGGACGTGTGAGGAATCTCCCTGTCCTCTTCTTTCTCTGAGTCGCCCCACAATGGGGGAGGGAGCAACCTCCGGTCCTTCTGCTGGGACTTCATCTGGAACAGCCGCAGCGGCCTGCGGGGGAGGGTGGTAGGGAGGGGGATTCTCACTCAGCAGATCAGCGGGAACACTCTCATCAGGGGGAAGAACAGGCTTTTGTTTTACCACAACAGGACACAAGGAGGTGGTCGAAGGGTCCGAATTAGGGGCAGAACGGAGGGGGACTCTTAGCTTTAAC
>NW_008336953.1:308122-328407 GCF_000622305.1 Nannospalax galili
ACCCAATCAAAAAATAGGCTACTGATCTGAACAAAGATTTCTCAAAGCAGAAATAAGAATGGCTAATTAACACTTTTGTAAAGTTTCAATGTTAGTAATCAGATACAAACCAATTAAAACTACTGTGGGTTTCTACTTCACTCCACTCAGCCTGGCTTTCATCAAGAAATCAAGAAGAAACAAATGTAGGTGAGGTTGTGGAAAAAGGAGGATCTTTATTCACTGTTTGAGCGATTGCAAACTGGCGCAGCCACAATGATCACCCAAAAAGCTAAAATCAGAAAAACCCTAACACACAGTTAACCATCCCTGGTCACATAACCAAAGGACTCCATACCTTTGCTCATTTTGCTTTATTCTCATTTCATTCACAATAGCCAGGAAATAGAATCAATCTAGATTCCCATCAACTGGTGAACAGGAAATAGAAATATGACACAATGATACAATGGAATTGTATTCAGCTAAAAAGTAAAATCATTAATCTGCAGGAAAATTAACAAAACTGGAAATAAACTCTATGAGGAAACACAGGCACAGGAAAACAAGCACATCTTTGTAAGAGTGAGACCACTGAGGACAAGTCAGCCTTCGGGTTGCAACAGCAAGAGGTTTATTTAGTACACAGGTGCCTGTGGGCACAAAGTCTCCTCGGAGGACTTGCGCGCCCCCATGCTGGGTTTTTGCACTTTTATAGAGCAGAAGCAGGGTACAGAAGCAGAAGCGCGGTTATTGGTTAATTCAAAAACACACAGAGTAATTTCAAAAGCACACAGAAATATGGGGTAAGGGTCGGGGCTAAGGGGAAGTGGGATTGCTAAATGGGAGGTGACCTCAGGGACACAGAGGTTTTTCTCCTGATTTCCTGGTATCGAGCCCCGGGGATTGCCAGATGCAGATGGCTTGACCACTATGTCCTGATTTTCTGATAAGCTAGTTTCTTAATGCTTGACCTCTTGTCAGGCATTCCTATCAGGTGGCCTCATGGCGCCTAGGTTTTTTCAATAGATAGATAGGTAGATAGATAGATAGATAGATAGATAGATAGATAGATAGATAGATGATAGACAGATAATTTTTTTTGGTCATTTTGAGGCGGGGTCTCCTTGTAGCCCCAGGTGACCTGGAACTCACTGTATAGAACAGGCTGGCCTCGAACTCACAGAGATCCTCCTGCCTCTGCCTCCCAAATGCATGGACCACCACGCCTACTACTAAAAATATTTTTTAAGAATAATAAAATTAGCTGGGCATGGTGGCACACACCTTTAATCCCAGCACTCAGGAGGCAGAGGCAGGCAGACCTCTGTGAGTTCAAGGCCAGCCTGGTCTACATAGTGAGTTCCAGGACAGCTGGGGCTACAGGGAGACCCTGTCTCAAAGATAAAAATAATAATAATAATAAAAATTAGAATTTTGTGGGCTGGAGAGATGGCTCAGCAGTTCAGAACACTGACTGTTCTTGCAGAGGACCCGGGTTCGAATCCAAGCACCCACATGGCAGCTAACAACTGTCCATAACTCCAGTCCCAGGGGATCCGACAGCCTCTTCTGACCTCCGAGGGGCTGGAGAGTTAGCTCAGTGGTTAAGAGCACTGGCTGCTCCTGTAGAAGACCCAGGTTCAATTCTCAGCACCCAAATGGTGGCTAACAACCATCTGTAACTCAGTTTCAGGGAATCTGATGCCCTCTTCTGGCCTCCATGGGCATTGCATGACATCAGTACACTTATATACATGTAGACATGCAGGCATAACATTCACACATAAAATAAAAATAATAAATTAAAAAAAAATTTAATTAGAATTTTGTAGAAAACAAAACAAAAGAAAGGAAATCCTGGCTCTGATCCCAGCGTTAAGGAGGCTGAAGCAGGAGGATCTCAAGTTTGAGGCCAGGATGGCCTACAAAGTTCCAGACCATCCTGAGCTAAAAGGGTAAGACCCTGTCTCAATAAAAACAAACCAAAACAGGGGCTAGAGAGATGGCTCAATGGTTAAGAGCACTGACTGCTCTTACAGAGAACTCGGGTTCAATTCTCCACATGGTGGCTAACAACCACCTAAAACTCCAGTTCCAAAGGATCTGACACCCTCTTCTGACCTCCACAGGCATTGTGCAACACGGATACACTTGCATACATGCAGGCAATACATTCATACACATAAAATAAAATTAAAAAATATTTTAAAAAATGAAGATCATTTGAATGGCAATGGTTGAATGAAGATTTCAGGATCGGTTCATTCAGGCTGGAAGGTTTCCTGCCACCTTTAGACCCTGTCTCATCACCCTGTGTGGTACAGGTTTCCACACAGAATGTTCTCTCATCTTCCTTTATCCTACCATCAAGGGTAGTGAAGCAGCCAGAGCACTGCTTGACAGAGTTACGGGAAGTCGAAGTGAAGACAACTGAATAAGCTTAATGCGATGTGACACTTTTCACTAAAGTATCTTGCTTTCTTTGTGCCCTTCCTTACCATTTGGGTCCTGGCTTCTCTCTCTGTCTCTCTGTCTCTCTGTCTCTCTCTGTCTCTCTGTCTCTCTGTCTCTCTCTCTCTCTGTGTCTCTCTTTCTCTATCTATCTATCTATCTATCTATCTATCTATCTATCTATGCACGGAAGGAGCACTAGTAGTCCCTATATCCAGTGCATTCATGCTTTAGTCCCACTGTCTTTTTTTCTAAGTCACCTTATTCTCACCAGTCCAAGGAAAGTAAACAGTCCTTCATAGAATTTTCTTCCAAACAATTTTTTTTTTTTTTTTTGAGACAGGGTCTATAGTCCTTGCCAGCCTGGAGCTCACTGTGTAGACCAGGCTAGCCTCAAACTCACAGAGATCTGCCTACCCCTCCCTCCTGCGTGCTGGGATTAAAGGCAAGAGCCATCACAGTCAGCCAAAGAATCTTAATGCTTACCACATAGAGCCCCTCAGTTGATTCTCATGATAGTCTAAAGATAGACCTATCACCATCCTCTTTCTGGTAGGTAGGGAAAGGAGAGGAACTAACATGGAAAGGATGGACGTGACTGACCAAAGAATATGGTTGGTAACAGAAGTGGAACTCACAAGCTGTTTGCAGGACTAAAGTGTCTGCTAAAATGTCCATCACATGCCTGGGAGTGTGTGTCACTGGTATAGGAATAGCTTGCCTAATGTATACAGGGCACTGGGTTTGATCCCCAGTACCACAAAAAAATAGTAAAATAATTGATACAGAAGAATAAATTAATAGCATTACAACAAAGAGATTAAACAAATCCAGGGTATTCATTTGATAGGACAAATGAATTGATTTTTTTTCTGAAAATTTAAAGTAGGAAGAGATGAACATAGATACAGGTACAAAGATGTATAAGAAATAAAGGCCATGTGAGGATCCTGTTCAGACACTGATACCAAAAAACCACTTGTAAAGTGCACTTTAGAGATGATCAGGAGAATCTGAATATGAACTTAGTAGAAAAAATTTAAAAGAATTCTTATTTAGTTTATTAGATATAAAAATGGTATTGCTGTTCTTTTTAGTTGGTTTTTTGTTTGTTTGTTTGTTTGTTTGTTGCTTTTGAGACAGGATCTCTCTCTGTATCCCCAGCTGGCCTGGAACTCACTATGAAGACCAGGATGGCCTAGTCTCACAGAGATCTGTCTGCCTCTGTGTCCAGAGTGCTGGGATTAAAGGTGTGTGCCACCATGCCCAGGTTACTGTTCTTTTTTTAAAAAAAAATCATTACATTCCTTATTTATTTTGTATGTGCAGTGTGTGTGTGTGTGTGTATGTGTGTGTGTGTGTGTGCGTGTGTGTGTGTGTGTGTGTGTGTGTGTTGGCATCTCCATGCCATACATGTGGATGTCAGAGGACAACTTACAGAACTCTGTTCTCTATTTCTACCAAATTCAGGTCAGCAGGCTTGGCGGCAAGACCTTTTACCCACTGAGTCATCTTGTCAGCCTATTATTGCTTTAAGAAAATGTATTTAAGGGGCCAGAGATATGGCTTGTTAAGAACACTTTCTGCTCTTGCAGAGGACAAGAGTTTGGCTCCCAGCATCCACATTAGGCAGCTCACAACTGCCAGTAGCTCCAGTTACAGAGGATCTAACACCCTCTTCTGGTCTCCACAAGTACCCACATACATTTGCACATATACATGCAGATGTACACACACACACACACACATAAATAAAAATGCAATAAGATTAAAAAAAATTGTGTTTAAGGGCTATTGGTCTAGCTTAGTGGTAGAATCTCTGACTGACATAAGCAAGATTCAAGCTCTCTCTCTCCTCTCTCTCTCTCTCTTTCTCTCTCTCTCTCTCTCTCTCTCTCTCTCTCTCTCTCTCAGACAGTGTTGGCAAACCCTGCTGTTAGGGTTGTAGTTCTCCATGTCCGAATAGCCCTAAGGGGCTTGGCGCCAAGTGGAAGGACTCCCCTTTTCAGCAGGGGGCCTCCTGCTCTCTTCCTGGCTTACCTGGAAAGTGCCACCAAGCACGGATGCCTGACCTTATTTGGAACATGACCTTTGGCATAGTTACCTGGAGTAAAAACTACCCCCAGGTTTTTTCTATATGATAATCAGGCATTGCCTGATAGTTGGACAATAGGAGCCCACTGCCACATGTAAATAAAGCATACTATGAGCACCTATCAGCTGAGGCTTTGGCTACTGCCTCCACACTATAATTTCTCTAGTTCTCCCACTGAATAAACGAAGCTGTTTCACTGAGTCTGGAGCTGTACCACTGCATCTAGAGCTGTTTCTGTTTCACTGCGCCATGGAACAAGCCTCCCCGGAAGGGCTTTCTTCCATCAGTGCTCACTGGCCGTCCTGACTGACTCCGTTCGCCGCTTCTGCTCCCCCTGCCCTCATGGACCAGTGGCCAACGACCCGCGAAGAGAGGGAGAGACCCCCGCAAGACAGGTTCTCACTATGTAGCCAAGGCTGGCCTTGAGCTTGAACTCATGGCAATCCTCATGACTGGGCCTCCCGTGAGCTGGGATTACAAATATTTGCCCCCATGCATGACTAAGACAGGATCTTGCTGGGATTAAAAGCATACATCATGATGCTGCATCTCTCTCTCTCTCCAAATAAATTTGCATTTATTTGTTATGCATGACATGCTGTTTTGAAATACATATGCACTGTGGGATGGTGCAATGGATCAGTGGAACTAATAAGTGTGCAATTGCTCACATGCTTGCTATTTTGTAATGAAAACAAATCAACCTTCTGCTATGTCTCATATACATTACTAGTCATGCTGCACAGCATAACTCAAACTTATTCCTCCTAAATGAAATGTTTATATACTTTGACATCATCCCCCTAGTTCTCCTACCAGGGCTGGGCAATAAAATCCCACCTTGAAAAGGATCAATGGGAGAGATTTGCATGGGACAGCAAGAAGGGGACAGGTCACAGCCCACCTCGGCATGCCTATAGACTAAAGGATATGACAAGTCTTAGGTTGGAAGTGACCACATCACATTGGAGGATTTAAAGATAATGGTGACAAAAAGGAGGAGCCAGAGGATCAATACTAAGAGTTGAGATGAAGAGATGAGGAGGGCTTATGTAGGGAACAGTCTAAAAGGCAAGCCTTTCAAAGAGAAAAAGAGAAGAGAGGATCAATCAATGCGGGGCCAAAAAGGTTCCAGGATGATGTCAGAGGTGAAGAAGGAGAGCGTGATCGTTCATCTTGATTGTCAACCTGATGGGATTTAGAATCACCGTGGAAAATGTCTGGGCATGTCAGTGAGGGATTATCTAGATTAGAATTATCAAAGTTGGAAAACCCATCTTAAATGTGGGCTGTACCATTCCATGGGCTTGGGTCCTGGACTGGATGAAACAGAAAGCAAGCTGTGCACACACACCTCCCCTGTCTGCTTCCTGACTGTGGATGCAATGTGACCAACCACCTTCCACTCCTATCCCATACTTTCCCTGCCATAGTGGACTGTGGCTGGACAGGTGGCCAAAATAAACCCCTCCTTCCTGAAGCTGCTTTTGTCAGGTATTTTGTAGCAACAAGTAACTAATATAGAGAATTGGAGTGCCACAGGCCCCAGGTCATATCCCAGTTCTACAATATACTAGCTGGGTATGTTCCTTTAACATACTGTGTCTCCATTTCAACACCCATAAGGAGCATTTAAAATAGTACCCTTTGGAAACAGGGAGGTAAAGGGAAAGAAGGAAACTGAGAGAGAAGAATAGTAGGATAAAGGTGTTGCTAAGGGAGAAATATGTAAAAAGGGGGTAGTTAAATGGGAGGAGGGGGAAGAAGGCCTTTACAAAGAACTATGGGAGTAAAGGGGAAAAAATTCTCCAGATACATGGGGGGAAAGAAAGGAACCCTATGGGGAATGGAAGAAAACCCTCCAGAAGCAATAAGGTTGTTAAATGAAAATCCCAGTGCAGAGGTGGGTTGCCCTCCGATGAACTGTTGGCCTGAGGGGCCCTGGAGGTCCCCCAAAAAATAAAGGCCATTGCCAATAATGTTGGTTGTACACCGGAAGTGGATGGAGGGACTCTATTGCCGAAGACACTGTTTGATGTGAGTGCAGGGGAGGGAGAAATCAAGCTTGAACTAAGCTGGAAACTCCCTGTCACTAGATGGGTGGCTTTCATGGTGCCAAAATTGATATGCAGATGACTGGGGGAGAATCATCCCCTATAATTCTGCTCAATGACAGACCCCAAGTGTTGCACTATCAACATACCAAACAAGATGTTCCTACTGGTGCAATAGTGGGGCATCTAATGTATGTACAACCAGCAAATTTTCAATTGTATATAATGCCTACTCCTAGGGGTGGAACACACATCTGGTACTGTAGACCAGACCAACCCTCTGTGGCAGGGGAGAATATAGGCCCCAGTTGGAAGCCACTGCAATTGTCTTGTTAGATGGATGTGATGTACCTGGTAAAGTACCATCCAAGCACTTGTGTTTACACCCATAGATTAACTGATTATAGTAGCCACTGTTTAGATGTTCTTGTTTCTTGCTGCTTGTGTGTGTTTTTTAATATTTTATTTATTATTTTTATTTTATGTGTATGCATGTATTGCCTGCATGTAGGAAGTGTACCCATGTTGTGCAATGCCTGCAGAGGACAGAAGAGACTGTCAGATCCCCTGGAACTGGAGTTACAGACTTTTGTTAGCTGCCATGTGGGTGCTAGGATTCTGCAAGAACAGTGTTCTTACCCACTGAGCCATCTCTCCAGCCCCTGTTTATTTTTATAGTAGTTAGAATCCCACTGAAATGGGTCAACAGTCCATGGAAAACTGTCAGTGTAGAGACCCGAAAGTTCAGTGCCTTGCCACAATAGGAGGAAGATCATCCTACATCTACCACCCCTCTAAGGCTCAGGGACTTTTTTGGAAGAGGTTGGCAGAAAGAACATAAGAGCCAGGCATTACACAACACGGGTGCACTTACAGAAATGCAGGCCACTCGTACACATAAAATAAAAATAATAGATAAAATATTTTTAAAAGGGGAGGGGCAAATGAAAGGCTAGGAAAGAGAAAAAAGTAATAAGTGGTATGATAACGTGTAAGAGAACTGCAGAAGGCTTGCATGTCCTTTGTTAGGGTCCTATGAGCTGTTTTCAATGGTAGCATGCATTACATTTTTTTTCTTAAGTTGCAAAACCCAACTTGATATTGACTTATTAAATTACACTGGAATTTTCTCTTAAGGCAATTATAGCATTTTAGATTTTCTTGCAATAATTCTCTTCTTCCCCTTTCTGTCTGTTTTTCTGTTACAGTTTTCTAATGTATTCTAAAATTATCTTCAAGTCTAAGATTGCTGTAAAGACATTGGGTGATATAATCATTATATCTTTCCCTCTCTCCATTACTTTCTCATTAAATAAAGAAAACCAAGATTGATGTAACAGTTTCAAAAAAAAAAAAAAAAGTTATCCCACTTATTTCTTGACTGGTATAGTACATGGTTGCCATTGCCAAAAAGCAAATACAGTATGGCTAAAAAACTGCTGTCATTTTTAGTTGCAAGGCAAGGTTAGGGCTCATGGGTAGCTTGTGATGACCTTCAAGAATAATACAATATCAGCATCCTGCCAAGTCACACAAAAGAATAAGGCTTACAGTGACAATTAAGAGCTTCCCTTGCCTGCCATCTATGTCAGCAGTAACAAGAACATCAGAAATATTTACCACTGGTTAAGACTTACATTGCCAGTTCTACCTTGGCTAATTGTTTACCTTTCTGAAAGAAATAGAAACCTCATTATGAGACATATTTGCAATTTACAGGTAAATGAAGCAAGCATTGTATACACCCAGATGTGAATAGGCCTCTGTTACATGAGACCCCCAAGTTAAACAAGCTGTGTCTTGTCTTCTGAAGCAGCAAAGACTGTCCCCAGCTCCATGCAGTGCTCAGAAGCCCCAGTGAGACTCTTGGGAAAAGGTTTGAGAGGAAACATGACAGTCGCTCCCTAACCTGCAATGTTAGCTTTGCAGTTGTTAACAAGATAAAGCAAATAAACGTAAACTCTCAGTGAACTTATTTCTCAGTCTATTGAACCGAATTCCCTGACACTGCACTGGGTGTCTGCGATACAAAGATGTACAAAGCACAGCTCAGAGAGAATAGTAGTTACACAGACAGGGAGGGATGTAGTCCCTGGGGAACTGCCTAGGCAGATCCCAGGAGAGCAAAGATACTCCCCTCCCTTAAGATCAGAAAGGCTTACAGCCAGGGCTGCTTGAATTCAGACAACAGAACAAGGGAATTTCTCTCACTTGTGTTTAACCCAGAAAGCAAGGTACAATTCACATGGAACTTATGGAAAACCTTTTTTTTTTTTTTTTTTTTTTTTGCAATTTCTTTGGAAAAGCTGAGTAGTAATTATAGTGGCTGCCATTCACACGGTCAGCACTCCTTCCAACTACGTGAGTTCTTCATCTACAAATTCAACCAACTCTCAATTGAAAATATTCAAATACAAATTATGTACTGTCAGTGACTCACCTGAATTAAATTCCCAGCACCCACATGGTAGAAGGAGAGAACTGACACCCACAAGCTGTCCTCTCACTTCCACACATGTGCCATGAAATGCATAAACCAGCTCAAACTGTGCACACACACACACACACACACACACACACACACACACAGATTTTTTTTTTAATATGAAAGAAGTGAGTTACAAGGAGACGACCCTAAGACAAAAATTAGTAGTGGGAAGCATTTTGTAGGCAGAACACCTCACCCTCACCTTTGGCATTTTTCTATAAAGGAATGAAAGGGGTAAGAATTGTCTCTACTTTTAAATTGTCTCCTAATCTTATAGGCACCAGATCCAACAATCTGCATCTTCAGGTGGAGCATCTGGACCCCAAGGACAGCCTCTTCCTTTGGGAAGCCCTTCCGTTCTTTGGTTTCTGGCCTTTTCCCTTCCCTGGGTACTTTTTCCTCCTCCCTCTTTCTGTCTTCCTCTTCCCTCACTTTCTGCCCTTTCTTTTCCCTCTCAGCTCCCCACATAGCCATTTCTCAATGTTCAGCAGTATTCTGTCTTCTCCTGGTCTTATGCTACACCCCTAGAATAATTCTGCAGGACTGATTTAGTTTTCTTCTTCAGCTATAATTTCTTGGCTTATGTTTCTTAGAAATCATAAAATGTTGCTATTGCCACTATTCAATACATCACAACAGGGAAAGAATTGCCAGACGTCCATGTTCTGCATCGAGCATCACAGACACGAAGTACTGCATGTGTCTCATCCATTTTCCCCTATCTTCTTGCTCTGTTATTATTTTCAAGTAGCTCTAGGCAGCTTGGTGCTTCTAGTTTCAGGGACCATTGTCAGGAATAATAATGACTTATCTAACTGCAGCAACAAATCCAACTGCAGCAACTATTTCTGCAAGTGAGTTGGAAATTATGTATGGTTGTGCCTGCTGGAGCTCACCCCTGAGGGTGTTCTAGTTCCACTGAGGATCCATACTGTCAGCATCACCCATGTGAGGAGGGTAACAGTATCACTTTTTACTTCCATTAGAAGGAATTAAGACTCCCATGAAGAATACGATATTGAAATTGTAGTACTATGATTTTATATTTCATCAAAGCTTGCATTTCACATTCTAATTTCTCAGAAATGATCATGCACCTAACAATTACAGTTAGCAGCACATTTCAGTGTTATTGGGATATAAAATAATGATGTGTCTTACAATCTACGGGGCCATAAATTTAAAATTGGAGTACTTGAAGAATAAGAAGCACGAAAGTAAATTAGTTCTATTTATTGTCCAACACAGTTACTACCAAGTGTTTTAAGTATCACAAAGAAGATTTTTTAAAATATTTTATTTATTATTTTTATTTTATGGGTATGTGTGTATTGCCTGCATGTAGGTAAGTGCACCCGTGTAGGTAAGTGCACCTGTGTGGTGCAATGCCTGCAGAGGTCATAAGAGGCTGTTGGATCCCTTGGAACTGGAGTTACAGACACTTGTTAGCTGCCATGTGGGTGCTGGGATTCGAACCTGGGTCTTTTGCAAGAACAGTCAGTGTTCTTAACCACTGAGCCATCTCTCCAGCCCCCACAAAGATTTTAAGGGCCATCAATATAAAAACCATAAATAGTTCAGGTAATGTTTGTATGTTAATTATCTTGATTGAGCCATTCCACAATGCATGCATATCTCAAAATATCCTGTGGCTTATAATATATACATAAATGTGTCTATTAAGTACATTTTTTCAAAGTGTATTTTTGTTTATTTTTGTGAGTGTTTTGCCTCCATGTATGTATGTATATGCACCCATGCAAGCAATGCCCACAGAGGGCCAGAAGAGGGTGTTGGATCCCCCAGAACTAGAGCTACAGACAGCTGTTAACTATCATGTGGGTGCTGGGAACTGAACCCAGGTCCTCCACAAGAGCAGCCCGTGCTCTCAACTGCCAAAGTATCTCTCCAGCCCTCAAAGCATATTTTTAAAAACCAATTTTGCTCTGAAAAATAGCAAGAATATAGTGGTTAGAAGGTGGGCTTAAAATTTAGATAAACTGATTTTAAGTTTTAGCTCTTATGCTTGTTAACCCTAATTGCTAGAAAAGTTACTTATTCTCCCTGATACTCCATTTTCCAAACTGAAAATTTGAGCTAAGGTGCTAGCACTCTCTACCCCAAGGGGCTGTGCAAGGTTTATACCCTACCGTGCTGGAGCAAAACCTTGGGCCTGGTTCACACTCACTATTGGGCCAGCAAGATGGATCGGTGAATAAAGGCATGTGTTTTCAATTGCTTCAAAACCCTGGGTTCAGGGGCTGGAGAGATGGCTCAATGGTTAAGAGAGCTGGCCCCTCTTGCAGAGGATCCGAGTTTGGCTCCCAGCACCCACATGGCAGGCACCCATGTGAGAACATGGTCAACCTACTAGACATCACACCCTTAAATTGACTCTCTGCCAGGTGTGGTGGCGTACTCCTTTAGTCCCAGCACTCGGGAGGCAGAGTCAGACGTATCTCTGTGAGTTCAAGGCTAGCCTGGTCTACATAGTGAGTTCCAGGCCAGCAGGGGCCACAAGGAGACCCTGTCTCAAAAAGACCACCCCCCCAAAAAAGAAAAGAAAATTAAAAAACTCTCCCTCTCCCAGCAGCTATTAGTTGGCAAAAGCTCCTTAGCTAGGGCTGGGGCTTCATGCCGTCCTCCCTCCGTGCTGGGATTATGCCTGGCTTGGGTTTATGCAGGTCTTGTGCATGCTGTCACAACCACTGTGAGTTTATATATGCAACTGTCCTGTTGTGTCCAGAAAACAGTTTCCTTGTGGTGGATTAACCATCATCTATTGACAAAAGAAGCTTCTCTGATGAGGGTTAAGAGGTGCACTAATCTATGGGTATAATAAGTCATTAGGAGTCACTTTAATACTTTCACATTTAATAGAATAATAGTAATAGATTCTCCCCTACAGCCTATGATCCACAGGTTCTTAACTTCATTAACAGTGCCAGACCTGAGTTCCATTTTGTGAGTGGGCTTTAAATCCAATCAAAAATGTTTGGCTACTCCCATGATATTCATGCCACTATTGCACCAGTAGGCCTATGTTGCCAGGTGTATTAGTTACTTATCTGTTGCTGTGATAAAACACCATGACCAAGGCAACTTATAGAAAGAATTTATTTTCGCTTACAGTTCCAGATTCCTGAGGGATCAGAGTCCATCATGGCAGGAAGGCATGGTGAGGTGGCTGGAGCAGGAGCAGGCACATCTTCAAGCAGGCACAGGAAGCAGAGAGTGACTGGAGATCTGGAAAGGCTTAAGAACTCTCAAAGCCTGTCCCCAGTGACAAGCTTCCCCGTGTGTGGCCATACCTCCCAAAGCCTCCCAAAACAATGCCACCAAGAGAGGACAGAATATCCAAATACTTGGAGCCTATGGGGGACATTCTCATTCAAACCACCACACCAGGCCATTGTTATTGCAGGTCCCAGCATTCACAGCTTGGAAGACTGATGATTGCCTTTCTCTACCAGTACCATGCATGGCATCTTCCAGCACTATGAGAGCTAGTCAGTAGAGATGAAGCTTCCAGCTTGATTTCTCCATGTTCTATGACTCAGTTATGTGATGTCTTCAGCAATAGAGTCTGTTCCAATGTGTTTTCCATTGCTGTGAGAAAACTCTGACCAAAAACAAGTTAGGGAGGAAAGGGTTTATTTCATCTTCCAGCTTACAGTGTATCATCAAGACAAGGAAGTCAAGGCAGGAACCTGAAGGCAAGAACTAAAGCAGAGGGTCTGGAGAGATGGCTCAGTGGTTAAGAGCACTGGCTGCTCCTGCAGAGGACCTGGGTTCAGTTCCCAGCTCTCACATGGCAGCTAACAACCATCTGTAACTCCAGTTCCAGGGGATCCAATGCCCTCTTCTGTCCTCCGTGGGCATTGCATGACACAGGTGTCCTTATATTCATACAGGCAGTGCACTCACACACATATAATAAAAATAACAAATAATTAAAAAAATAAATAACTGAAGCAGAGACCAGGGAAGAATGCTGCTTAGTGGCTTGCTGGCCCCTGACATGCTCAGCTACTTTTCTTATACAACACAGGCCCACCTCCCCTGGGATGGAGCTGCTCACAGTGGGCTGGGCCCTCCAACATCAACCAGCAATCAAAATAATGCTCCACAGACATGCCCACAGGCCAGTCTGATGGAGGAAATTCCTCAGCTGAGGCTCCCTCTTCCCAGGTGACTCCAGTTTGCGTCAAATTGGCAAACACTAACCAGCACAGTCTTACCGTTTTGTTCTCAAGAATGAAACAATGGAAATAACTGATAAGGTTTGGGAGTCTATGGGACCCCATTGACCAACAGAAATTGGACACAAAAGAGATAAAACATTCTTGGCACTGGGCTTTTATTTGCTAGTCTGTGGTATCTAGTAAGGGGATTGCCCCCACATTATAGGGTAACTCCATTTAAACTCTTTTCCTATATATGTATTGGGAAGTTTCTGTAGCAGTAGGTTTCCACATGACTTCTTCAAAAGGCCTTTAGTTTTAGTTATCCCTCCCCATACTCCCTCTATCCTTCCTTCCTATCTCCCACCTCATTTAACCCCTCCTGTTCCATTATTACCCCTTTCCACCTTTATATTACTGCATTCTATCTCCCCTCCCTTGAAAGCTCCCTTTCAAGGCTCCTTACTAGCTTCCTGATCTCTATGGGTTTTCCAAATGAAATATGTATATCTAAAGATTCAAAGCTAGCATCCACATAGACGAGAACATGAGATGTTTGTCTTTCTGGGTCTGGGTTACCTCACTCAGGATGATTGTTTCCAGCTCCCTCCATTTACCTGTGTGTATTCTTATTTTGACTGAACTAGACAAACAACTCTTTCATCTCTCAGCAAAAAGAAAATAAACAAATAGCCCATGAGTCAGACTTGAATCATAAAACAAGCTGAGCAAATTCATATATGTATATATCATGAGCAAAGTTTCTACAGATGGTAGGCCAGTACTGTCCCTTCTGCCCTGCTTCCCACCACTAAGAGATGTATGCAGCATATGGTGTAGATTAAAACCAAATTCACTCAATAAGAAATCCCCCTTCTCTCCACCAGACTGGCTAGCCTGGCTTCTGTATCTAAGTTGGCAGTCAGAATAAGATACACAGATATTAACCAAAATATTTGGTTTGGTTTCAAGAGAGAAGTTATAAACTTGTATAGAATATAGTCTGATACATAATATACATGTACATATATTATATACTATTCACACACTGGGTGTGGTGGCCCATGC
Source organism: Nannospalax galili (assembly GCF_000622305.1). Lineage (NCBI taxonomy): Eukaryota > Metazoa > Chordata > Mammalia > Rodentia > Spalacidae > Nannospalax > Nannospalax galili. The sequence continues at coordinate 322,445 of NW_008336953.1, forward strand.
CCTTAATCCCAGCACTCAGGATGCAGAGACAGACAGATGATCTCCGTGAGTTCAAGGCCAGCCTGATCTACATAGTGAGTTCTAGGCCAGTTGGGCTTCAGGGAGACCTTGTCTCAAAATGATCACACACACACACACAAAAAAAAAAAAAATCTCAAAAAAGTAATGTTAATGGCTCAGTGGTTATGAGCACTGGCTGCTCTTGCAGAGGATTCAAGTTTGGTTCCCAGCATCTACCCGGCAACTAACAGCTGTCGGTAACTCCAGTCCCAGGGGATTCAATGCCCTAATGGCATATTCTTATCTTAAATATTTATATTCTGAGGGCTGGGGATGTGATTCAGTGGCAGAGCACTTGCCTAGCATGTATGAGGACTTGAGTTCATATCCTTTGTAGCATATATGATTAGTAAATGTTAATCAACCAACCAAGCAACGCCAGCAGTCACCAGCTTCTGGAGGAGTCAAGGATAGGATTCCACCACAGAGCCTCCCTCCATAGGAAGTGGGGCCTGGCCACACCTTCACCTTGGCCCACAGAAACTGATGTTGGAATTCTAGCCTCCCGGACTGTGGGGGAGTAGATTTCTGCTGTAGCCTACCCTAGTGATTTGTTACTGTGGCAACAGGAAATTAATGCAGTGATATTGTCTTTAACTTTAGTCTTGACCATTTTTTCAGATACATAGTACTTGGTCAAAATGTTCCAAGCTGACTCTGATTTGACCTCTACATTGAATTTAGAGATTTAAATTTAGCTGAGGCTTTACCTCAGAAAAATAAAGTGAGCTGTCATCAATATTTAGAATTTCATTAAAAACAGTCCAAACCAGGGTGCCCTATTTGGGGAATTTGAGGTTGGAAACAGGAAAGAAAATTCCCAAAGTTCATTTTCACTCATTAGCTCATTCAGTATTATTCACGGGACACCTGCCACAGGCCAAGCACAGCTAGGAGCAGGAGAAACAACAATAGATTAGCAAAGTTCCCTCAGGGGCTTTTGGCAGCTTCAGCTTTCAGATAAGAGGAAAGAAAAGGCAGAATAAATAAATTAGAAAAACCTACTTTTATGAAACAACACACCAAAAATATGTAAAATGCCTCCTACCACCTCTGTGAGCCTTGCAGTACTATGAATAGAACAAATGCTTCAGGAGAAAGGAAACCTTCCCAAGGGTGGAAATCAAGTCAAGAGAAGGCTAACCCCTTCCTTGTCTGATGCTGAATGGGACCCTCAAGGCAGATACAGAAACACAACTACTCAGGGAAAAGGGGGAAACCAAGGCCCAGCAGAGCATTTGCTTCCAAGTGCCTTAGAAACAATGGAAGTCACTGGCAGGCAGGAGCCAGGTGCCTCATCTATGGGTCCACTCCAGGTAAGAAAGTTCTACATATTTCAAAAACCTAGAAGAAAGGGTTTTGAAAGTTTTCACCATAAAGAAATGAAAAGTTTAGCCGGGTGTGTTGGCACATACCTTTAGTCCCAGCACTCAGGAGGCAGAGGCAGGCAGATCTCGGTGAGATCAAGGCCAGCCTGGTCTACATAGCGAGTGCCAGGCCAGATGGTGCTACAGGGAGACCCTGTCTCAAAAAAAAGACCCCCAAAAAAGTTTTGAGGGGATAGATACATTTAGCCTGGTGTAAATATTATGTAATATATACACATTACAAATATTATGTGATATACAGATATAATGGCAACATTACGCAGTATACCGTTAATGGTATAATTTTTATGTTTTTATGTATCAGATTAATTCAATTATTAAAAATGATATCCTGGTCCAAAATGCATGTATCAAAATATCACCTTATACCCCACAAATATATGTAATTGTCATTTGTTGATTAAAAGTAAAATAAAACTGAGGCTGAGTGCACACTCAGTGCACGGCTTTACTCCCAGCACTCAGGAGGCAGAGGCAGGTGGATCTCCATGAGTTCAAGACCAGCCTGGCCTATGTAGTGAGTTCCAGGACAGCCAGTACTATGTGGTGAGATTCTGTCTCAAAAGCCTTAAAATAAATAAAACTGAAATGCACCTAAAGCTAAAGAAAAAAAACTAAATAAAAATACACGCCAGGCGCGGTGGCGCACATCTTTAGTCCCAGCACTGGGGAGGCAGAGGCAGGCAGGTCTCTGAGTACCGGCCAGCCAGGTCTACATAGCGCATTGCAAGCCAGCTGGGGCTACAGGGAGACCCTGTCTCAAAAAGACGAAAAAAAAATTGCCTGCTTCTTAGTCGCTGAAACTGAACCCTTTCTCAGATGAATAAAAGGAATTTAAAACTAAATTACCATATCCATCAATCAATCTACACGAAGTAATCTTCCTATATTTAAAGTTGACCATAATCTAAATTCTACATGGGTTCGCAAAGTCTGAAGGAGACACAGTTATCTTCATATGATCTGGGGGAGAGTCATAAAAATCTAGGGGACAAATTTGAATTGCCCAAGATGACATAATCGAATTATCCAGTTCAAAGGGCAAGCTGTATAATTTAAGACTGTCAAAGAAAGGAAAATTCCTCTTGTTTTACTCAATCACAAGTTTCTATCACTTCATATTTTCATGTAAAATCACCTTCGTTCTCCTTTTTATTTTGTATTTTGTAGACACCATCAGTGGAATTTTTTTTCACCAGAAAGTAGCAAAATGACAAGCATTCTTGCTAAAGAAATCTAATATCACACATCCTGATAAATCCCTTCCGACTTTCCTCACTTCATCCAAAGACTGGCCTCCTCTAGCAGAGTGGAGGGATGAGCCAGCAGGAACCTTATTTGCCGCAGGGCCTGAATAGCTCCCTGGGAAATTCTGCCACCCGAGGGAAGCTCTCAAAGGTCAGACACAAGCTTGGCCGGGTAACAATGCCTCCCTGGTCCCAGAGGAAGGGTGACACTGAGTGCAGTCTGGTCTGTGAATTAGATTTGCCCAACAGCCCAGCCCCCACGGATGTTTGTCAGAATACTTGAGAGGGGCATAAAATGCAACAACCACAGCTTTTACTAGAATTTGATGGTCAGCTTTCACATTGAGGGAAGCAGACAGCCAGATAACTGTGTCTCTTGATGAGACAAACCAAGAGGAGCTCTGCTCTAAGCCACTTCTGTGAAGACAAGACTCACAGGGACTGAGAAGTGTTTTGAATGCACACTGGGAAGACTTAATCAGTCTCATCGAGAATGTGGAAAACTTGACGGAAGGAATGAACAGCTTCCTTTAACATGGTTTTTTAAAAGAAGGTAGTGAGGGGGCTGAGGCTCCGTTGGTAAAGTACTTGCCATGTAAGAGGGAGGATTTGAATCCAGATCCCCAGCACCCACGTAAAAGCCAGTCACAGACTGGGGAGATGGCTCAGGGGGTAAAGGCACTTGCCTGGCAAGCCTGATGACCGAGTTCAATTCTGGGAATCCACTTAAAGATGAAAGGAGAGAACTGACTCCACAAAGTTGTCTTCTGACCTACACACACACACACACACACACACACACATTATGGCAAGATTCCCCTTCTAACTGCATCGTGACTATATACACATAAAATAATAATTAAAAATTTTTATAGCCAGGCACAGCAATGCACATGTATAACACCAGCGAATGGGGAGGTGGCGGCAGGCAGATCCCTGGAACTCTCACTGGCCAGCTGGCCTAGCAGAATCAGCAAGCTCCAGGTTTAGTAAGAAACCGTGTCTCAAAAGACAAGGTAGAAAGTAACTGAAGAGGACCCCCAAGAACCACCTCTGGCTTCCATATGCATGCCCAAACACATGCATGAACATCGGCACAGACTCATGAACACATATACATCCATACACTGCACAGAATAAATAATACCTGGGGCTATGAGGAGACCATAAATAAATAAATAAATAAATAAATAAATAAATAAATAGAAGTAGTAAGGTAATATTGTAGGAAGCAGGAGACAGAAGGCACAACCAAATACATGTGCGGATTGTCTAGATCCAGATCAAACTAGCCATCTGTGCAGACATTTATCAGACAACTGGAGAAACTGAGCATTGTCTGAGAATTAGGTACCATTAAAGAATTGGTACTCTGGACAAGGGGCAGTGAGGATTATTGTCCTTATGCTGGGCAAAGGAGCTTTTTAAAAGATGTAGTACTTAAGGGAAGGCTGCAGATGTAGCTACTGTGCAAGAGGCCCTAGGTTTGATGAAAAGGGGTGGGGGTGTGGGTACTTAACAGTAAACTCTTATAACGGGAGGGATTTCCTTTAAAAGTCCAGAAGGATGGGGAAGAAGTTAATGAAGAAAGATGGATAAGGTAAACTGGGTGTGGTGGCGCACACCGCAATCCCAGAACTTGGGAAGCTGAGACAGAAATATTGCCTCGAGTTGAAGGTGACTCGGGACTACGTAGTAAGACCCTGCCTCAAAAACAAAAACACAGAAAAAGATGGCTCAGAGAGTAAAAACCCTTGCCACCAAACCAGAGTTCAATCCCCAGAATCTATATGGTAGAAAGGAGAACCCTGATCTCCACAAGCTGTCCTCTGACCTCCACACAGAGGACATGGCACATGTACACGCGGACACAGACAGACAGACAGACAGACAGACACACACACACACACACACACACACATAGACACACACACACAATTTTTTTTTTTTTATTTCTGTTTTTTAAAGAGGCGTTGGCGGAAAGACGGCTCAGCAGTTAAGAGCACTAGCTGCTCTTGCAGAAGACCTGGGTTCGGCTCCCAAGAACCCGCAACGGGCTAACAAATGTCTGTAACTCCAGTTCCAGGGGATCCAACACCTTCTTTTGGCCTCCACAGGCATTGCACAACATGGGTGCACCTACACACATGCAGGGAAAACACTCATATGAGCAAAATAAAAATAAATAATTCTTTAAAGGGTAAGAAACAGAGGGAGGGAAAGAAGAAGAGAGAGGAAGGAAAGGTAGGCAAATAAGAATTATGAAATATTCATCATTATTGCAAGACATGATGTAGAAGAGGATGGTGAGGATGGACTCAGTTCCCCCAGAATAATGGAAAAAAAGAATGCAGGAAAGAAGTCACTTTTCTCCTTCTCCAAATCTCTAAAAAGCCTTCCACCATTGCTAGCCCTAGGTCTGTCATTTGGGAAACAGTCCCGGGTCAGCTACCTAGGGGCTAGCTACACAAAACTGTAATGATTTCTTGTGGTCTTGTTATGTATCAAATAATATGCCAGTATTTTGTTGTTGTTGTTGTTACTTGAAGTTTTTTTATATTTTTTTTTTCAGAAGAAGCATTTCATTACAGCTTTAACATACTCAATAACAGTTGCCAGAGCAAAGATACATCTCTTTCAAAAGTGGCTATAAAATTTTTAGATTCACTGTTGAATTAATACAGTTATACAATATCGAACTCAGTATAAACCCTGTAAGACATAAAATTGAATGAATTTTTAACCTTTAAAAAATATCTCCATTTCATTTAAAAATATACTGTTTCTTATAGGAAGACACATTGTTTTTGCTAATAACACTGCGATGTTGGTACATGCGTCTTTAATCTGTATGTATCTGATTATTACTAGTCATAACTGGCTGTACTTGGATCCTTGGCACCTGTGCATGTCTATAAAGTCATTGGGTAGATTTCAATGGTAATGTTTATCACCTCTACTAATTAACATGACATAAGTTTTTATGCTTCCTCCTCAAATATAATTCATTTAATAAAATTTGTTGATTTTTTTTTGTGTGTGTATATCACACAGAACATCCCAAACCATCTAATTCACCTATGCACCCACTTCCCAAATGGCACCCTCCAATGGCCCCCCCACTAGAGCCCTTATACTCTGATATCCCTGCTGCTGTTTGCTGTGTTGTCGGCACCCCCAGCCATTCCCCAGTACTTGTCCATCTGGTGAATCTAGTCAGCCTATCTAGAGGTCTTTGTTTTAGGAGGGTCAGCTGTTCCTCATCTAG
>NW_008336953.1:329498-329727 GCF_000622305.1 Nannospalax galili
TTCTTCTCTTTCAGGTTCTTTCTTTTCCTTTACCTCCCTGGTTCCTTTCCATTATCCTGGTTCCTATTGTTATGTCTGGATACACACTCACTTATCAGGATTTGGATCTAGGATCCACATATAAGGGAGAACATACATCGATTTTTTTTTCTGTGTTACTTCACTTAGTATAACAGTTTCTAGTTCCATCCATTTACCTGCGAATTTCATGATTTCATCTTTCTTTACT
>NW_008336953.1:329971-330317 GCF_000622305.1 Nannospalax galili
CCAGCCCCATCAGCAATGGATGAATGTTTCCCTTTCCCTACATCCTCTCCAGCATTTGGTATCATTTGTTCTCTTGATCTTAGCCAGTCTAACTGGGGTAAGGTGAAATCTTAATGTGGTTTTAATATGCATTTCCTTAATTACTAGTGATGTTGAACATCTTTTAAAGTGCTTCTTAGCCATCTTTACTTCTTCTTTTGAGAATTCTCTGTTCAGCTCCTTAGCCCATCTTTTAATTGGGTTACATCTTGTCTTGAGTCTCTGTTTTTGAGTTCGTTATATATTCTGAATGTTAAACCTCTGTCAGATGTGTCGCTGGTGAAGATTTTCTTCCATTCTGTGGGTT
>NW_008336953.1:331023-335938 GCF_000622305.1 Nannospalax galili
TGTAGAACTCGTTAATGTCTTTGGTTAGGTTTATTCTGAGATATTTTAATTTTTTGCAGCTATTGTGAAGGGGAGTGTTTCCATGTTCTCTTTCTCTGATTGCTTGTTTTTAGTATATAGAATGGATACAGACTTTTATAGGTTAATTTTGTAACCTACCACTTTACTGAACGTGTTAATAATTTCTAGGAGTTTTCTGGTGAAATTTTTGGCATCTCTTAGATATAATATCATATCATCTGAATATGCCAGTATTTTGCAATGTAAACACGATTACCTTTTTAAAAATTACGTGTGTCTGTACATATGTGTCTATGTGACTATATATGCACATGAGTGTGGAAATGCCCATGGAGGCTAGAAGAGGGTGTTGGATCCCACAGAGCTGGGTTCATTGGCAGTTGTGAACTGCCTGATGTGGATGCTGAGATCCAAACTCTGATCCTCATAATTGAGCAGCTAGCACCCTTAACTGCTGACCATCTCTCCAGCTCCCCAACTTACATTTAAGAGTAGTGGAATGAAATGTCTATACATTGTCTCTGATCCTTTGAACAAAACAACCAAATAGACTAATGTTACTAGACCTTTTTTACCTATCATAAAACCAAGACTTCAGTCGACCAATGGACATTTTCAAGGAAAACTTAGCCCAACTGCTTCTTTATGCCTCAGTCTCCTTGTATGTGGGAGCTTCCTAATTCCATTCTGTCTCATGGAGATATCTTAAAAATGAAAGTGGGGCCTGCTAAATGGCTCAGCAGGTAAAACCTCTTGCAGCCAAGCCTGACAACCTAAATTCGATCCCTGGGACCCACATTGTGGAAGAAGAGAACTGACTTCTGAAAGTTGCCTTCTGACCTCCACAGCACAGCACACACATGCCCCCCCCAAATAAATAATGAATATAATATTTTAAAAAATTTAAATGAGGCAGTGGTAAGCACTTGCCTAGCATGTACAAGACTGTGAGGTTCCTGCTTGTGGGGATGGGGGTCGGGAGCAGAAGCAAGTCAGCTTTGAGGCTTGCTCATTCTCCAGCAGGCTGCCTGCATCTTCCACTCTACCTTGCTGGGTCTTCAAGGCCAAGTCCTCTACAGACCCATCTTATCCTCTGAGATTAGTGGCCTCCTTGTTCTGGATTCCCAGGTGGCACACACACAAAACTTTCATTCAAAACCGAACTACAGCAAGTATTAACAGCATGGCTGTAGAAAGCAAACCCCTGCTCTGCTATGCACGATACAGTAGGAGCTGTAGCGTTAGTGCACAGCACTTCCTTTCCTTCGCAATACTGGGATCAAACTTGGGGACTTGGACATGTTAGGCAAGCACTTAGGCACACCCTCAGCCCATAACTAACAATTCTGAAAGTACCTACTCTGTGCCAGGCATTGGGTCATGTGCTTTATGTCTAATTTAGACATCAAAACAATATTTGTAAGTATATTAGTCCATTTTCCATTACTATAGCAAAATCTCTGAGCTGAGGGTGCAGCTAGGGGGTCAGCACCTGCCTACTATGTGCAAGGCCCTAGGTTTATCCTCAGCACAAACAATTTAAAAATCTGAGGCTAAGAAACTTATAAAGAAAAGCTATTTAGCTCATATCTAGAGAGGCAGCAAGTCTAGGCAGCATGCTCTGGCAGGGCCAGCAGCTAATCGCATCCTGATGACATTTCAAAAGGCAATAATGCAGATTGGAGTCAGAGATCATAGGACAACAGGAAGCCAGAGTCCAGCTCAGAAGGCTGACTCAGCCTTCTAAGAATTCACTCTCAGCAGAACTATTCAATCCCTCCCTCAGACAGCTCCCCTTATAACCTCCCACTAGGCTCCCCCCTTAAAAGTCCCACTATCTCAATACCACCACACTGAGCACCAAGCCACTAACACCAGAACCCTTGGGGAACAAACTACAGCCAGACCATAGCAGAACACAATGATAACCATTCCTGTTTTACAGATGAGAAAACTAGTATCAATAGGTCAAGAAATTTGCTTAAGACGCATTTAAGTAGTATTAAGCTAAAATTAGGAATCTATTGGTCCAAACCCAGAGGCTGCCCTCCTCACTACAGGAAGGAGAACAAAAAGAAATGGCAAAAACAAGAACTAGAGAGCCAGGTGTGGTGCCACTTGCTTTTAATGCCAGCACTCGGAAGACAGAGGTAGGCAGATCTCTATGAGATCCAGGCCAGCCTGGCCTACATAGCAAGTTTCAGGCCAGCTGGGGCTACAAGGAGATCCTATCTCAAAAAAACTAATGCTGGGGTGGGCAAGATGGATCAGCAGGTAAAGGCATTTACCCCCACGTCTGACAATGTTAGTTCAATTCCAGGTCCCATGTAGCAGTAGGAGAGTACTGTCTTCTGACCTCCACACACATGTACAATATGGCATCCTCACACACCCAGACATATGCACACATATACATACACACACAACAAATAAATAACTTTTATAAAAATTAGTAATGTATGCTGATTCTTCACATACAGGTGGTATATTTGAATGCCAAATTCAAGCATTTGCTTAAAATAAAACAATATAGCATTCTTCCAGTATTTTCCAATTGAATAAAACTGAAATCTTTCATGTTTACTGTAATGAGAATAGACAATGTAGAAAAACAAAGCTACTCTTCTGATACCTCAGTGAATTTTAAATATATATATAAATTAATTCCAGAATATGGAATTTCCAAAACTCAGAAAAACTATAGATAAAAAATAAATATTTATATAGATGAGATACAACAGACATGCAGATTTAAGACAAAAAATATTGGTTGTACTTGAAAAAAATATTTTAGGGGCTGGAGAGATGGCTCAATGGTTAGAAAGCTGGTTTTTCTTGCAGAAGACCTGGGTTTGAATCCCAGCACTCACATGGTAGCTAACAACTGTCTGTAACTCCAGTTCTAGGGGATCCAACAGCCTCTTCTCTCCTCCGTGGGCATTGCACAACACAGGTGCACTTAACCTACATGCAGGCAATACGCTCATACACACAAAATAAAAATAATGAATAAAATATTTTTAAAATATGTTGAAAAAGAAAATATTTTATAGATTGAGCCTTATAAAAACATGCAATAGCAATGAATGTATTCAGATTATTTGTAAAATAGAGTGGCAATATAAAGGATATTTGTAAATTAAATTCATAAGACATCACATATATTAATGCAAATATTATCACTCAGAGAGTAAATTTTAAGCATGGAGATAATTGAGTTTACAAGTCACGTAAGAAAGCCTTTTAGGAATGATGACTGAAACAAGAATTTCAATACACTTTTATAATGTCCAAAGCCAAATACTATCATGTGTTTTCAGTAATATATTATTTACAATAGCAATTACACACTAGTGGTGTAAACCTCAAACTAAAATTAAATAGGTGTTAGAGTTCCCCTGCCTGGCCTAAGCAGGCTGTTCCTGGCTCAAAAAGCCATTCCTAAAACCAACAGAGCCGTGAATTATAAACACTCAGTTATATGCTGCTGAGGTTTATGTGACTGTGTCATGCATAGCTTAGCTAAGACATTAAAAGTTGTTTTGATTTTAAATATGTCCACAAATTTTTTGAGAGTCTTCCCTTTAAGGGGTGGAGCCTCGTGTCCTACCCTCAAGTGTGGAACTGGACCCAGTGATTTGCTTCTAAATGTAGAATAATGAGGAAGTGATGGGTGTGCTTTGGAAAGGTAGCTAGACTGTAACTGAGCTGCAACTTCCTCCTCCCTGAGTGTAGGGAGAGGCCCTGGTGAGTAGTGGAGGCCTCCTGCCAGCATCTGGTGAGAAACTGAGGTCTCTTGCCAATAACCAGGCAAAGAGAGCATCTTGGAAGCAGATCCCCAGTGCTGGCTAAGCCTTCAGTCACCTGCAGCCCCAGCTGATATCCTGACAACAGTCATACGGAAGACCCAGAACCAGAACCAGAACCAGACCCATTCAGTAGAGCCACTCCTGAATCTTGACCCACAGTGACTAAGGTGCTTTTTGTGGGTCTTTTTTTAAAAGTTATTGTTTTAAACCATTAAATTTTGGGGCAGTTTGTTATGCAGCAATAGATAACTAATACATGCACTGTGTGAGGATAGATTAGCAAGTTGAAAAGTAGAAAATGCCAACTTCAGATTTTGTTCATTTAAAAAAATGTAATGTGGGGCTGGAAAGATGGCTCAGTGGTTAAGAACATTGGCTGCTCTTGCAGAGGACCCAGATTCAATTCCCAGCACCCACATGATGCCCTCCTTTGACCTCCTTGGACACTGTAAAACATGGGTGCACTTACACACATGCAGGCAATATAGTCATACACATAAAATAAAAATAATAAGGGGCTGGAGAGATGGCTCAGCGGTTAAGAACACTGGTTGTTCTTGCAGAAGGCCTGGGTTCAAATCCCAGGACCCACATGGCAGTTAACAACTGTCTCTAACTCCAGTTCCAGGGGATCCGACAGCCTTTTCTGTCCTCCGGCATTGCGCAACACACGTGCACTTACCTACATGTAGCAATACACGCATACACATAAAATAAAAATAATTAAACAAAAATTTTTTTTTTAAATAATAGGGGCTGGAGAGATGGCTCAGCAGTTAAGAGCACTGACTGTTCTTGCAGAGGACCTGGGTTCAATTCCCAACACCCACATAGCAGCTACAAACCTTCCTTAACTCCAGTTCCAGGGGAATCCAAAGCCCTCTTCTGACCGCCGTGGCATTGCAGGACACAGGTGCACTCACATACATGCAGGCAATACATTCATACACATAAAGTAAAAATAATAGTGCCGGGCGTGGTGGCACACACCTTTAATCCCAACACTCGGAAGGCAGAGGCAGGTGGATCTCTGTGAGTTCAAGGCCAGCCTGGTCTACATAGTGAGCTCCAGGACAGCTGGGACT
>NW_008336953.1:336066-347884 GCF_000622305.1 Nannospalax galili
TGTGGAAATATTGAATGCTATGCAAACTGTTTTTTTCCACTACACACATACCTATGATCATTTATGAATTAGGCACTGGCAATAGTAATGATAGCTAACAGAAAAAAGAATAGCAGCAACTTATTAACCAAGGTCATGTGAATGTTCTCTTTCTCACTTAAAATACCAAGCTTTCCGTTCAATATTTTCAGCTCACAGTAGACTACAGGAAACTGTGACCGCTGTAGGTCAAAGTAGAGAAGAGGGGGCACTAGCATAGTTATACTCCCTGACAGGATGCAAGGCCTACTACTGCAGTGGCCTCCGCAGTAAACAACAGCTAAACTGGAGGAAGCGCAGGGAGTGAGTGTTCAGACACGGCCCAGGCAGACCTGTGCTCCTAGAGAGCAAAGACAGAGAGTACTAGGACTCCACAGCCGTCAGTCTGGAGGCACTTTCCTCACTGTGGCTCAGAGAGAGCACCGAGGGCCCCCTGGGCTCAGGAGCTGGTTTTGGCATTTAGGTCTGCTAAACTGGCTGAAAGTTGTGAGGTAGGATGCAAGTCAGTGGGCTGCAGGGCTGGGAAGAAGCTCAGTAGTTGAGAACTGTGAGGCTCTGAGCTTGACTCTCCAGATGGATCAAACCTCAAACAGGCTGTTTTGCAGAAGTTGGCAAGCTGATTCTAAAATTATGTTCAAATACGAGGAACTCAGAAGAACTAAAACAATTTGTGAGGCAGGAGTGTTGTAGAGAGCTTGCTTTACTGCTGTAGTTTTTAAAAGAAGGTAGTGAATTCAGAACCAGATCCAGGTTATGAGTGAAAGAAAAGTCAATAGAGAAGGTCTTTTCCATGATAAACGTAGTAGCAACTGGCTATCAAGAGCTTTAAAAATGAACCTCTACTCCATCTCAGACATCAGAACATACACAAAAGTTCATTTGAGGAGAGTCATAAACATAACTGTGAAGATCATTCTCCATAGTTTCTGGAGGAAAATATGGAAGAAGATGTTATGCCTTTGGAAAAGGAAAAAAAAAATATGAGAGTCAAAGGAAGCAGTAGTCATAGAATAAGATTTAAAAGAAGGTTAAAATATCGAAATCAAAAGCTTTGGGGCTGGTGAGATGGCTCAGCAGGTAAAGGCATTTGCCACCAAGAGAGACAACCCGAGTTTGATTCCTACCACTCACATAGTGGAAGGAGAGAACCAACTTTTTTCAAAAGTTTTCCTCTGACCTCCACATTACCTCCTGGCATGCCTACCCATCCCCACACACATCCAAAATAAATAAATAAAGTGTAATTTTAAAAAAATAAAAGAGGTTGGAGAGCTGACTCAGAAGTTAAGAACACATACTGCGTTTGCAGAGGACCAGAGTTTAGTTGCTAACACCCAGGTGAGGTAGCTTTCAACCGCCTGCAGCCAAGGATCTGACACCGTCTCTGCACACACTGCACTCACATGCACAGACCTACACACAAATATACAGTCACACAATTAAAAATAAATCCTTGGGGCTGGAGAGATGGCTCAGTGGTTAAGAACACTGGTTGTTCTTGCAGAAGACCTAGGTTCGAATCTCAGCACCCACATGGCAGCTAACAACTGTTTATAACTCCAGTCCCAGGGGATCCGACAGCCTCTTCTGACCTCAGGAGGGCATTGCATGACACAGGTAACTTACCTACATTCAGGCAATATATGCAATACACATAAAATAAAAATAATAAATAAAATTTTAAAAATCCTTTAAAAAACCTTTATTAACAAATGAAGTTAATATTTTGGTTTATCAAAAATCCTACTCATGGGGTGGGGGCTAGAGAGATGACTCAGAAGTTAAAGAGTACTGACTGCTCTTGCAGAGGACCTGGGTTCAAATCCCAGCACCCACATGGCTGCTAATAACTGTCCATAACTCCAGTTCCAGGGGATCTGCTACTGTCTTCTGACCTCCATGGGCACTGCACAACACGGGTGCACTTACATAGATGCAGGCAATACACTCGTAGACATAAAATAAAAATAGTAAAATATTTTTTAAAAATACCATTCACACAACATGCACACACAATATACTCACACATCCACAAACCACACACACACACACACACACACACACACACACACACACAATTTAGGGCTGAGAGTATAGCACATCATTCAGAAAATTAAGTCAAGAAATAAATTGGGAGAGTCTGTTTCCAATCTATTTGATGAAGAACTAACAAAAAAGTATAAACTAAATATCTTCACTATCTTACGTGCTTTGTCAATAGTAACTGCTAAGCAGATCCCACTAGTGCACTCACTAGCATGCCAGTTAATCCACAAGGCAGTTTAGAGGGTGACTACCCTGAAAGAGAGAAGGCATATCCCACTGTGACTTAACCTGACCCAACAGAGGCCCAGAGAAACAGCAGCTCCATTGAGTCCGGACTGGTAAGACAAGGCCAGGAAAGGTAGGTTGAATCAAGGAGTGTAGCTAAGTAGCAAGTCTACCAGGAGCTCTCCGAGTGCCGGGAAAACAAAGGTCAACCCAGGAAGATAAGGAATGAGACACGTTGGAATATAGATTCAGAGAGGAGGGATAGAGCCCTTGTAGATGGAGGAAAATAACGTCTAGTGGGGAAAGGGTGGGAATGCTGGGCTGACCCTACCGTGTAGGCTGCTTCACCATCGTCCTGAGACTGAGATTTTATACCACTGGCTAGAAGTCAGCAACAGTGGTCCCAGGGGCCTTGATTACGTCACAAGTCAGAGGCTGCAAGATAAATTTTGTCTTAGATGGGGCTGGAGAGATGGCTCAGTGGTTAAGAATACTGGTTGTTCTTGTAGAAAACCCAGGTTTGAATCCCAGCACCCACATGGCAGCTAACAACTGTCCATAACTCCAGTTCCAGAGATCCATCCGCCTCTTCTGTCCTCCATGGGCATTGCACAACACGGGTGCACTTACCTACATGCAGGCAATACACTCATACACATAAAATAAAAATAAATTTTGTCTTAGACTGAGGAAAAAGAGAAATGTTAGGATTATCTCTCAAAATGCTTCATAAAGACTCTGGCTACCTTTGACTATCCAATAGAAGATAGTGTCTTTTTCCCATTAAGTGCTAATCAGAACCCTTGGTCATTCCTAATATTGCTACTGTTGCCTGTGGTACCACATCTCCGTTTGTCATCACGACTACTTCCACAGCTAAGCCCGGAGCTACATCAGCACACCTCCACATCTCCAGCCGTATATTTTCAGACACAAGTAGATGATGTCCCCTGTCCTCCACGCAGATGTCCCTGAACACTCACAGGTTGGTACAATGATAACCTAAGCCCTGCATGACTAAAATCTGTTTATCCACATTTGACTTGGCCTTTCACAAACTTAGAGTACCACAGAGGCAACCAGAAAGTTCCAAGTCAGACAGCAGAATCCTAAGGGAATGCAGAAAAACAAGGGCACCAGGTACCAAACAAGGCTGGAAAACAGTATGGCAATTACTCAGAGCATCCATCCAGCAGCCCACTTCTGGGTATATATACAAAAAGAAATTAACTCAGTGTCCTACTTAGCTTTCTATTGTTGTGATAAAACACTTGACCAGAACCAACTTGGGGAGGAAATAGTTTGTTGGGCTTAAATATCCTGATCACAGTTCACCCTCAGAGGAAGCCAGGGCAGGAACCCAGAGGCAGAAACAAAAGCACAGACCTCAGAGGAATGTTGCTCACTAGCTCACTCCCCTGCATTGTGCTCAGTCAGCTTTCTCATATAACTCGGGCCACCTGCCCAGGAGTGGTACCACCCACATTGGGCTGGGCCCTCCCACATCACTCAACAATCAAGATAATGCCTTATAGACAAGCCCACAAGCCAATCCGATATTGGAAATTCCCAATTGAGGGCTCCTCTTCCAAAGGTATGTCAAGTTGACAACTGAAGCTACCCACCACAATCAGTATGCCAAAGAGAAGTCTGCAGCCTACATTCATTGAGGCACTATATGGAATTATCCTAAGTGTCCATCAATGGAGGAATGCACATACACAACATGGAATTCTAGTAAGCCCTAAAAAGATGAAATCCTGACATTGTCAACATGAATAAAACTGGAGATCGTTGTCTTAAGTGAAACGAGCTTCACAACAAACACAGGAAAACAAGCACCTGATGACTTCACTCGCATATGGAAGCTAAGAGAGTTGGTCTCAGAGAAGTTGGAGCTGAGGGCTGGGGATGTAGCTCAGTTTGTAGAGTGCTTGCCTAGCATGCACAAAGCCCTAGGTTCAGTTCCCAAAACAAAATACTCTGAGTGTGATGGTGCATGCCTCTCAATCTGAACTTTCAGAGAATAGAGGCAGGAGGATCAGAAGTCTAAGCTCTTTCTTGGCTTCAGAACAAGTTCAGGGACAGCCTGCGATAAATGAGACCTATATAAGTCAGGATTCTCTAGATGAACAGAACTGACAGAATGGAATGTATGTATTAAAAGAATTTATTGATCAGTCACTGGAAAGATGGTTCAGTAGTTAGGAGCACTGGTTATTTTTGAAGAGGACCTCAGTTTGGTTCCCAGCACCACATGGTGGCTAACAACCATTCAAAACTTCAATTCCAGGGGATCCAATGCCCTCTCCTGGCTTCTATATGCATTGCATGCACAGATGCACTTACAAACATGCAGGCAAAACACTCATATATGTAAATAAAAATAAATCAATTTTTAAAAATTTAAAGACTTTATTAATCAATTTACTTCAAAATTGTAACAATAGCTGAATCACATGAGAGCCTGGTAGTTGCTAGGTCCTTGAGGCTGGATAGGTGCTTTGGCAGCTGGAGTAGTCCCACAGTGGCTCAGTCCATGGGACTTGGTGTCTGAACAGTCCCAATCTAGATCAGAAAACATGTAGGGTTCCTGAAGAGCTGCTGGTCCTCAGTCAGTGATAGCAGCCTACAAACACTGACTCCGGCTTCCCTGGAAATGGAGTTACAGATGGTTGTTACCTGCCATGTGGGTGCTGGGAATTGAACCTGGGTCCTCTGTAAGAGCAGTCAGTGCTCCTAACTATGTATTAAAAGAATTTATTGATCAGTCACTGGAAAGATGGTTCAGTAGTTAGGAGCACTGGTTATTTTTGAAGAGGACCTCAGTTTGGTTCCCAGCACCACATGGTGGCTAACAACCATTCAAAACTTCAATTCCAGGGGATCCAATGCCCTCTCCTGGCTTCTATATGCATTGCATGCACAGATGCACTTACAAACATGCAGGCAAAACACTCATATATGTAAATAAAAATAAATCAATTTTTAAAAATTTAAAGACTTTATTAATCAATTTACTTCAAAATTGTAACAATAGCTGAATCACATGAGAGCCTGGTAGTTGCTAGGTCCTTGAGGCTGGATAGGTGCTTTGGCAGCTGGAGTAGTCCCACAGTGGCTCAGTCCATGGGACTTGGTGTCTGAACAGTCCCAATCTAGATCAGAAAACATGTAGGGTTCCTG
The DNA here is from genome assembly GCF_000622305.1 of Nannospalax galili. Lineage (NCBI taxonomy): Eukaryota > Metazoa > Chordata > Mammalia > Rodentia > Spalacidae > Nannospalax > Nannospalax galili. Next base: position 341,563 of record NW_008336953.1, read on the forward strand.
AAGAGCTGCTGGTCCTCAGTCAGTGATAGCAGCCTACAAACACTGACTCCGGCTTCCCTGGAAATGGAGTTACAGATGGTTGTTACCTGCCATGTGGGTGCTGGGAATTGAACCTGGGTCCTCTGTAAGAGCAGTCAGTGCTCCTAACAACTGAACCATCTCTCAGTTTAAGAGCCAAGATGAGGGTCTGGAGAGATGGCTCAGTGGTTAAGAAACAGACTATTCTTGCAGAAGACTCGGGTTCAAATCCCAGCACTCATATGGCAGCTAACAACTGTCTATAACTCTAGTTCCAGGACATCTGACGACATTGTCTGTCCTCCATGGGCACTGCACAACACAGGTGCACTTACATACATGCAGGCAATACATGCATATACATAAAATAAAAATAATAGATGAAATATTTTTTAAAGAGGTCAGGATGAAGGCACCAGCAGATGCAGTGTTTGACGAGGGCTTGTTTTCTGCCTCATGGATGGCACCTCTTCCTGTGTCCTCACATAAGGAAATGGAAGCAGAGCAAAAAGGGACAAGCAAATTCTCTCAAGACCTTCTATAAATATGCCATATTAGTCAAACTCATTGTCACTGTGAACAAATACCCAACAGAAACAACTTAAAATGGAGAATTATTTATTTAACTCATGGATCCAGAAATCTCAGTTTTGGTCCTTGACTGTCGATTCTGGGCCTTTTGTGGGCATCATGGCTACAGGAGCATGTGGCAGAGGGTTGCTCACATCTTGGAAGGTGAGAAGCAGAGAGTAAGACATGGGCCATGGACCAGATGCACGGACCTACTTCCTTCAAAAGGGCCTTCCTCCTAAAGCTTCCTGAACGTCCCAAAATAGCACCACTAGCTGAGAACCAAGCATTCAAAATGTGAGCCTGTTCAAACTGTAAGGGACGCTAATGTCTCATAAAGGTCAAGCCACTATGACCTCATCACCACCTGAAGCACCCAACTCCTAATCCCGTTGCCAACACGAATTATGGCAAGAGTAACACTCAAAGCATAGTACCCAGCCCTATTTCATTGTATGCCAAGCATTATGCTGATCATTTTGTATATGTTAGCTTACTTAGTCCTCGAAGAATACATTTGAAGATGGAATCCTTTTAATGATAAAGAAGCTAAGATTTACCTGTAATCCCAGCACTTAGGAGACTTAGGCAGCAGGATCACAAATTGTAGGCCAGCCTGGGAGTGCATAGTAAGACCCTGTCCCACACCAAAAAAGAAGAAAAGGAGAAAGAGGTAGAGGAACAGGGGGAAAAGGAGGAAGAAAAAGAGAGAGGAGGAGAAAGGAAGGAAAAGAGGGAAGGAGGGAGGGACAGCAGGCTTTCTGCTTCATTATGACTATTGCAAACTATTTAATTCATATTTCAAACCATTTACCTCATAATTGGATGGTTGTATTCTACTAAATTCAAATTAGAATTAGACAACTGGAATTAGGGAGGAGGGGAGGGAGGGAGAGAGGAAAGAGAGGAGGGAGGGAGAGAGGAAGGAGGGAAGGGAGGGAGGGAGGGAGGGAAGGAGGACCTTAAAGCTTAGCAAAACTGTGTACTGTATCCAAGACCGCAGAAGTTTGTTTATTTCCCACATAACTACACAAAGGTGAAAGGCGAGTCTACTTCCAGGTATGCTCCACACAGTGTCAGCAAAGGGCAGGAAAGAGAATCCAGTATCATTGACAAAATGACCCAAGTTGCAGGAATCACCTCTGCCCACATCCCCACATTCAAGTGTCATTGGGTGTTCAGAGTTAGCTAGTCATCCAGTGGCTGAAGTGCCACGCAGTCAGCAGAAACTCCAGGACACATTTTACTAACAGGAAGAAACGGAAAATGGACACTGGGGAGAGTTAACAGTGTCAACAGACAGCTATAAAGAAGAGTCCACTGAAACCAAGCCAGCTGGCTCCAGAGCTCTTAATCTCATCAAAGGGCCTCTATAAACCCCTGAAAAACGTCTTTTCCTTGGTTTCTGTGATTTCCTCTTAGCAGTTGCTGCTAAGACTTCAGATTCTCTTTAGACCTAAGGGTGCTTCACTTCCTCACCCCAACTCCACCTAACCCTACACTACACTTGGCACCCCAAGAACTAAATTATCCTAACAGTTTTCCTGTGTCTTTACTTCACCTTTGGAAATCATTCCTTGAATGGACACCCAGTTTGGGTGTGCCCCAAGTTTCCTGCTTAGAGCTTGGCTGACTCTCATTTACAGTTTACTCTGCAGGGCAGAGGTCTGAGCAGGCTTCAACACCTACAGTCTGAATGATGTGGTCTCCTCCTAGCTAACAGTGAGACTTAATCCCAGATGCAAAAGAGGTAAGAGGTGTGGCCTTTGGGAAGTGGTTAAGTCCTGAGAGCTCTGTCCATTCCTTCCACTGTGTGCTGTTCCCCACATGTCATCTACTGTAGGAAAGACTTTTATAAGATAGACATAATTTGGACTAATGACTTTTAATTAATTCTGGCAAAACCATGTGCCCTTGTGTCTTGTGACCTGGATACCTAATCTTGTTTCCTGGGAACCTCAATTTGCTACTCTGTCCCCCAAAAGATAATGGATTAATGTGGCAATGCTTGAGAATTAGCATGTTGAAGCACTGAAAGGCAGCAAGCCCATCTTCATTGAAAACATGAAGACTGAGAAAGATTGTCTGACACTGTGTATATGAGACGTTCTAAAACTAGGGATGAAAAGGCAAGATAAGAGCGAATCCAAATTTGCACTTCCTCAACTGAAGCTATAGACACAGTTTTGAATAAAAATTATGAGTGAGGCCTGACCTGTGAGCACAGTTTCAGTGAGTTGCAGACAAAGTTCCAGCCGACTAGATCTTTGGCACAGTTCCAAGAGACATCTGGGCCACAGAGTTCAGGCCCAGGCCCACTCTTTAAGTAATTAAGAGTCAGGCTGTTTTAGTCAGGTGTAACTGTAATGTTGGTGTAGTAATGCCATGGTCTGCCTTTTCTTTTGTGTGTGTGTGTGTGTGTGTGTGTGTGTGTGATGTGTGTAACGGATATATGTGTATATGATGTATACGTGTATGATGTACGTGCATGTGTGTGTGTGTGTGTGTGTGCTCGCGCACATATAGGCACATGCATACTAAGGCATGCGTGTGGGAGTCAAACAATAGCACTGGGCATTAGTGCTCACCTTCCACCTTGTTTGAGATAGGGTCTGTTTGTTGTTCACCACCATGTATGTCAAGTTAGCCAGCCCATGATCTTCCAGGGTTCTATCTCTATCTCCCTTCTCACCATAGGAGCACTGGGATTACAGGCGCATGCTACCATGCCCGGCTTTATATGGGCTTTTGGAATTCAAACTCGGATCCTTAACTGGCATAGCAAGTGCTTAACCCACTGCACCGTCTCCCCAGCCCTCATCAGCCTGTCTGTTCTAGCATAGTTATAATTATTTTAAGTCCCTGTCTGCTAATTCCAGGAGCAGAGTTAACTTGTCTCCTTCCATCCATGGTAGACTTTTCCTCCAGAGAAAGCAGAAAGAGGATGCCATCTTTCTTTTGGGTTTTGGTTTGGTTTGGTCTAGGTTTTTCTGATGGTGCTGGGGATGGAACTTAAGGCTTCAAACATGCTGGACAAGTTCTCTACCTCCAGGCCACAAGGCACAGTCGTAGAAGCTAACAGAAGTCCTTTCCAGGCAGCACTCCTACCAGTAACTTCATCTTGGACTTCTCAGTCTCCAGAACCATGAGAAATAAATTTCTATTATTTTTAAATTACCCAGACTGTGGTATTTTGTTATAGCTACACAAATGGGTTAAGACGATCTACAAAGCTTAGAAATACCTCCTGTTAACATGGACCCATCTTCCAGACAGAAAATAAACCCTAATGAGACTGCCACCTTCCTTTTGCTTTATTCTCCAAGTTCAGGACAATGCCTAGCACATAGTAGGCCTTTTAAATATTAGGTCTGAAAGAGCACTGAGTTCTACATGAAATAGTTTCTCAACAAATGTGTCAGATGATTAGCTGAGTGCCCCTAATCCTATGTATAAGACTTTAAATAATTCCTTATGAAGCCATAAAAGGTGTCATTTTGTAGAGAACACACTTCAGTGCAGATTTTATTTAGCTGTAGTATTCTTATAATCTCAAATCTTCTTGTTCTTTAATGGCTTTTAATACTCATTCTCCTCACAACATGTTCACCAGATTTTCTATCTTTCTCTTATGATGCTTTGAAGTAAAGTATGATTGAATGACTACATTTTGAACTTGGACAAACTTTTCGGTAAACAGATTACAGATAGGTTCCTTTAAATGTGATCTTAGATGCCAGGAATACACTAAGCTCATCAGAACAAGAAATTTACCAAGCAGACATGAGATTCAGCTTTTTAATCCATAAGCAAATACTACTGTATTTTGAAATTAAGACCGCTGATCTTTAAATACACTATCTATACCACTTAAAAAATAGAATACCAGTTAAACTCTGATACAATGCTTTCTTACCACTTAGAATCACTTAGAATTTGTTGTTGTTGTTTTCTAGTCTTGATTTTTGAGAGACTGCTCCACTGTATAGCTCAGTCTGTCCTGGAATATGTGACCCTGCCCCCCCCCAAAAAATCACCCACAATATCACTCATTAAATATTTGCTAGATACCTATTGCTTAAGGTAACGCCAGGAACTAAAGAACAATCCAATGACTCTTTCATTGGAGAAATTAATCCATCACAGGGATGCCCATGAATACCCACCCAGCAATGCTTCTGACACTTAAATGAAAAGCTAGCTGTTTCTAAAATCAACCTCCAGAAATGTTGGAAAATCTTGTATTACAGCCTTACAAATTCTTTCATATCATTAACTCCTACAGTATTTAGAATTACAAAATATTGTTTAAGGAAGACTCTCTCTCTCTCTGAGACCCTGCCTCAAACTCACTATGTAGCCAAGGGTGACCTTGAACTTCTGATCCTCTTGCCTCCATCTCCCAAGTGATGGAATTATAATCATGAACCACGATGTCTAGTTTATGCAGTGCTGGGGATTGAACCAAGGGCTCCACGCATGTACTCTACCAATTGAGCTACATCCTCAGCTCTAAGGAAGACATCTTAATCTAACCTCCCTTGGTTTGGATTCATGTAGATGTACCCTAATGAAGTTGACTTTTTTTTGACCTTTTTGAGACAGGGTCTCTCTATAGCCTCAGCTGACCTGGAATTTCCTATGTAGACCAGGCTGGCCTCAATCTTGAAAGGATTGCCACCACGCCCAGCATGAAGTTGATTTTGTAAAAGGCATATTATTACACTTCAGTTGTGTATGGGGCATGGAAATCGACAAGTTTAAGTTTTAGATGTCATTGTAATCGATCGTTTTGAAAAATCACTTGAAGCAATTTGGAAAGCAGTGAGGCTATGAAGCACATAGGTAAGGCAGGAAGGCAAAAGGAGAAATAGCAAGCCTGTTGGCCCGAGCATTACATGGATGGCTGCTTGTAACTTAGAATGTTTCCAGTGACTACATCATTTACAAAATCAAAAGGTACCACATCTCAAACAATTTAGAGAGAAATATAAAGTGCTAGCCAGGGATGTTGGCACACACCTTTGATCTCACACTGGGAGACAGAGGCAGGCAGAGGCAGGCAGATCCTGCAGAGACTGAGGCCAGGATGGTCTATAGCAAGCCCAGGACAGCTGGGGCTGAAACAGGAGGAAATGGGATCCCTTTTTAGGGTCCTTAGTCTCATTCATAAAAAAATTTAATAATGGACTCAAATGAAAAGTTTTAGGACAATTATATTAGAATTTAAGGGAAAACCCTGAGGGCAGGCAATCCATAAATCTCAGCAGCTGCCTTGAGGAAGAGAATAGAAGGGAGTAGGAAAAAAGCAAAAGGCTGGTTTAGAGTCTGCGTGGAGGTCAGACGGAATGCTGACTGGCTAGCAGCCACAGGGTGGGAGAAGGGAGCCTCAGAGATAAAGGCAAAGAGACCCAAAACCTTGGGGCAGCCCAAAGAATGGGTGAGAGCATGCTTAAAAGAGATGTAAAGAGGAGGGGCTGGAGAGATGGCTCAGCGGTTAAGCGCACTGGCTGTTCTTGCAGAAGACCTGGGTTTGAATCCCAGCACCCACATGGCAGCTAACAACTGTCTGTAACTCCAGTCCCAGGGGATTGGACAGCCTCTTCTGTTCTCCGTGGGCATTGCATGACACGGGTGTACTTATGTGCATGCATGCATAACACTCATAAAATAAAAATAATAAAATATTTTGAAGAAGAAGAAGAAAGGGAAGAAGGAGGAGGAGGAGGGGGAG
>NW_008336953.1:347970-383616 GCF_000622305.1 Nannospalax galili
TCAGAATTCTTCAGTTCTTAGGGACCGTAGCCTGAAAGCCCATTTCTTTGACAGGCCACATCCCTAAGAACTGTGCTAAGGGGCAGGGATTCCAGGCAGGAAAAGTTCACCACCTCATTAATGCACTAGGTATTCAGCCCATCTCCTTAGCATGACTTAAGGTGAACCTGCCTTCCTAGGGGTGGGTCTATGACCAGGTGATTGACCAGTGAAACTGGAAAGGTGGGTCTTCAGGCCAGGGAATCTTATACTCTTGACAAGTTTTAAGAGATTTTTGCTACTGTAACAGGCCTACAAGAAGACCCTATCTGAAAAAAAAGAAAGAGAGAGAGAGAGAGAGAGAGAGAGAGAGAGAGAGAGGGAAGAAGGGAAGAGACAAAGTGGTCTGGAGAACTGCAGCAGGTGGTGAGTTCAGGACTTTGGCCTTTGAGAAAACAAAAATAAGATTTCTGTCACCTTCTTCTAAGCAAATAATAAAACCTCATTCCCTATACCAAAAAGGAAAGGAAAACATAGACAGACAGACAGACACACACACACACACAAAATCTGAACTAAAGGCTTTGCTAAGTTCTCCATAGTTTATCACCATTACATTAAATCCTCTGTCCGTTAGTACTTTTTAAAATGCACATTTTTTTCTTGCTTATCTTTTAATTTTTCACATTTATTTATTTATTTAGCTGGGGATGGGGGTGGTACATGCATGTGCCATGGTGTAATGTGGAGATCAGAGGACAATTTACATGAGTCAGTTCTCTTTCTACCATGTAGGTTCTGGGGATGGAACTGTTAGAGTAGCAAATAGCCCCATAAGTTTAACAGGTCAAGACTATAAAATCGGTCTGTTGTTGGAAGACCCACATTTCCAGTTTTACTGGTCAATCACCTGGCTATAGAGCCACCCTTGGGAAGGCAGGTTTACCTTAAGCCATGGTAAAAAAAAAAAAAAAAAAAAAATGCTGAATAGCTAGTGTGTTGTTGATGAGGTGGTGAACTTTTCCTGCCTGGAATTCTGCCTCCCAGTGTGCAGCTTCTAGACCGGCCGCAGACATGTAGGTCTCTGTAAGTCTTCCCGCTTTTCTGAATTCTACAGAAAAGTGCAATTTCTTCTTTTCTTCTTCATATCCCTTTTCTAAACATGCTTTCTTTAATGTGTCGTGTTGCCCTAACATCTTGTATTTCTTAACATTTTCTCTAAAGCTTTCTTCTTTCCACAGTCACATGTCTGACCTCCATGCAGCCTCTAAACCTGTGTGGCCTCATGGCTTTATTTCCTTCTGCCCACCATTCACCACCCCAAGGCAGCTAGCGAGATTACCGGTGTGAGACCCTGACTCATCTAACCGCTAATTTCTGATTCTGTAATTTGCATGGCTTAGGACAGCACTAACTCCATTTTGACTAGCTGTTTCAGGCATGTTGTAATCTTCAGCTACCACCCCCATGCTGGAAAGCCATAGACCAAGTAAACCCAGGCATATAGCAGCCTTATAAGGTAAAAACAGAAACTTCTGGCCCCACAAATAACAGTCAGCACATTCCAATGCCCTAAAGACAGCCCCTACCAATAAGAATCTTCCCTGCACTCAGGGCATAGGACCATCCAATCATTTTAAAGGATGTTTGGCGCACATGGGCTTCTGTGAAACTTTCATATAAAAGTGTACCCCACCCTAGTTTGGGGCTCTCAGCACAGATCCGCTGTGTCGGTGAAATCTGAGGGCCCAAGCTTAAGCCCGAATAAAGGCTCTTTGCTGTTGCATACACTCCAGACTTCTTGGTGGTCACTGGGCGTCGTGAGATCTGGGCCTAACAACCGGCTCATCTGTCCTGAAGATTTTTCTTTAAAATTCTAATAAAATTGCCCAAAGCTTCTGTTTGGGTCCATTCTTAAATTCTTTTATGAATGAGACTAAGAACACTTTAGGGGACGTTCTTTCTCCCTGTTTCAGAACTCAGGTTATGTTTCTTGGCAAGTATCTTTACCTACTGAGCAATCTCACTGGGTGGGTAAAGGCAGGAAAGAACAGAGTCCACAGTTATCCACTGACTTCCACATGTTTGCCATGACGTGAGCACCCACATATGTCATACATACATACATATATACATACACACACACACACACACACACACACACACACAAATTTTTTTAAGTCACAAGCTTCTCTTTCTCTCAAGGCCTTCACTTCTGAAGATACTATGTCATGTAAAGAGTCTATCCAATAAATGTGCTTGCTTTATTTTTGCACTAATTTTAAATATAATTAAATTAATATTTATACATTATGCATAAGCACTGGACTGCTGCCTTTAAACCCTAGAATCCAAGTGTTACAGCAGCCCTCATCATTATATTCAGCCCCATTAAGAGAAAGTTATTTCCTGTGATCAAAAAATGGAATCTACTTCTGGCCTGGGTGAAGACCTAACATTCCAGGCTACCAAAAACATGAGTTTATCCAGTTGAACCTGTCAATCACCTGGCTAAGAGAGCATCCCTCAGGAAGGCAAATTCATCTAACACCATGCTAAAGAGATGGGAGGAATAATTAACCCTTGAATGAGGTGATGTGATTTTTCTTCCCAGGAAGCTCACACCTGGTACAGTCGGTACAGAGCTGCAGAAAGGCTTTGCTAGGTCCCCCTGCCTTTCTGTGTCCTGACTCCTTCTTTTCTGTCTTTTTCAGAGGCTGGCCTGACCCTGAGCATGCTTTTTCTGGAACTTTGTGCTTTTCCACTCTTTCTCCAAAGCTGCCTCCCTCTTGCCATGTGGCTGCTTGCCGACCCTCCATGCATAACTCAAAAGGCAAGGCTTTTTCTCTCCCTCTTCTCCACCTCCCTCCTTCGGGCAACTGCCAAGATTTACAGCTTGCCTGCCCTGTGGTTTTTCTTTGAAACTGTAATAAAATTGTCCTCAAGCTTCCTTCTGGGCCCATTCTTAAATTATTTTATTAACAAGACTAAGAACCCTAAAAGGGGTCCCAACTTCCCCAGTAACATATGGCATCCAACATGAGACTTCTTAAAATTTCCAATAACACAGGTTGACAAAAACATAGCCTTTTGCTGAGACAAAATGGAAATAGCAAGCTGGGCATGATGGTGCATGCCTGTAGTCCCAGCACTCGGGAGGCAGAGATAGGCAGATCTCTGTAAGAGGCTCTCTGTGAGATCAAGGCTAGCCTGGTCTACATAGCAAGTTCCAAGCCAGCTGGGGCTACAGAAAAAAAGAGAGAAAAGTAATAGGATTTTTTCAATGTTGTCTTATCTTTGAATCGATTCAATTTTTAAAAAATTATTATTTTTATTTTATGTGTATAAGTGTATTGCCTGCATGTATGTAAATGCATCTGTGTCATGCAATGCCCTGAGTTCCCACCTTGGGCTCCCTGATGAACTGTGACCCAGGAGATGTAAGCTGAATAAACCCATTCCTTCTCAAGTTGGTATTGGCCAGAGTGTTTTGTACAGCAATGGAGAAACAAACTAGAACACTTAGTCTTGTTAAATGCCCCATTCCTTTAAAAAAAAAACTATAACAAAGGGACTGGAGAGATGGCTGGAGACCACTTGCTGCTCTTCCAGAGGACCCAAGTTCAGTTCCCAGTACTCATATCTGGTGGCTCAACTGTGACTCCAGCTCCAGGGTATCTGACACCGTCTTCTGGCCACTATAGGCACCCAGACACATGTGGCATTTACTCATACATACAAACATACACACAAATTTAGAGATAAGAAAAGTCTTTTAAAATGATATTAAAAACTGTGAACATGAAGTAATGAAGGGAAACCAGCAGAGGCTGGGGCGAGAGCACAGCAGCTTATCACTGCCTCCAGGAATTTGCTTAATGGGAAATCTTTTCAGGTGGAGCTCAGCCTGGAAGCTTCTCTTTCCACCAAATAAGCAAGTGCACAGCCCACTTCTCAGTGCCAGGGGCAAGATTTCAGTCCAGATGCTGCATACACCATAGTGAAGATGGGCAACTGACCCCGGCCCTCCTGGCTCAGTAGGCCAATGGCCCCTTCTATGAATTGCTGAATTCCCATGCCAGCCTGAGCATGTAAAGCATGTTCTTCGGGGTGTGGCAGAGCGCCTGAGCAAACCAGAAACCAGTACTAGCAGCTGTAACAGCCAGATCTCCTCTGAGTGACCCAGAAGCCAGAGAGCATGATTAGAAGGCTAACAGAGGAAGATTTATTACATTCGGCAGTAAGAACCACTCCAGAGCTGTCTCCAAACAACGCTGTCATCCAGGCATGGGGGTTATATTGGGGAGCCTCTACCAAGTCATCTAGAAAACTACTTTATGGAGAGGACAGATTCTTGAGCATGCTCAGTTTAAGGTCATAGCTCAAGAAGGAAAAATGGCAGACACAGTTTGGGGCACGGTCAACTTAGGCTATGAAGCAGAGGTTCAGAGAGCTGAGGTTGCAGAAGCAAACAGGTCTAGGCATGCACAGCTCAGTATGAGTCAAGCTGACTCTAGGTGCCTGAAAGAATGTGTTAGAGTGGCTAGGTGATCTTCACAGATTCTTCATAAGTTTCTGTTAAAAAATTAGCTGAAACAAAGAGAAAGGACAGCTTTGAAGGTGTGTTAATGCAGGCAATTGCCCAGAAGGTGCCTACCCCACTTCAGGATCAACAGAGCTATGGGGCACTTAGAGTTCTCTTGTCTGAAAGTGAAAACATCCAGAAAGAAGCCCTTCCTGGTGTTGCATAGTGTACTGTCCAGGAGAACCTCCCCTCTGCCCTCTAAAGGTTCATCCACTAACACTGCAGAAAGAAATTAATAACAGGTTAACAGGAGAAAAGGCCCACAAGTTCATGGTGTGCACTGAAACATTTTTCAGGAGCCAGTGAGGGTTGTAAGCTGATGTACCCCTACCATGGAGAAGGATGAAGGAGTGGAGGTAACTTTAGAGAAAGTATATCTTTAGGAGAGATTAATGGATTCAAAGCTGGGGACAAGGTATGTCTGAGCTCTGCATCACTGAAGTCTTCCTTTCTGTCATATGCATCAATTTCCCTGGTTGATAAGATATCTGACTGGTGGAAAATAAATTCACAGCAACTGAGTATCTTCTGGAAGAGTTGATCTTGAAAGTAAATAACGAAAGCTATGTCCTGTACTTCCTTCCTCCTAAGGGCTCTTGTTTTAAAGTTCAAAGTGGCATATTTGGGAGTTTGTCTTTCGGAGCCCCAGCACTAACCAGACACTTAGCCACATGCGTTGGAGCATGCCTAACAGCCTTGAGTCCCTGAACAAGGACTCCGATATTTGAGCTTTCCACAGAGTCTTGCTTGCTGTATAGGATGTGTAATTAGTAGCAGAAAAAAAGGAAGGGCCCCGATAAGCCAAAGCAACCATCTCAGTGCAGGCGGGTTGCAGGATAAGAGTGGCCTGGGACGTTCTGAAAAGGTCAGCAGACAAAACACATAACTGGCTGACAAAAGAGGAGTATGCACACCGCAGAGACCCTTCCCTTAGGCACACATGGCTAAAGGTTTCACCCCAGCAGCGAGGAACAATAAGTTCTTAGCAGAACCACATTGGAAAGGATTTGAACTTGTTCTGTATAAAATAGTGCTCAGCATTCGGCTAGGCAGAAATTGGATCTAGGTCTCTTTGCACACCTGCATTTTGGCATTCTTAATTAATACCTTTATTATCACCATAAAGTTCCAAGCTAATGAAGCCCTCCAGGTACTGTTACAGCTGTATTCAGAGGAAAACCAGACCTAACAATTGAGAATCCAGATTCCTGTGCCCTTATGGGGCGGACCACGTAAGTAAATTGCCTTTGCTCTACAGAAAGCTCTCTTAATAATTCTATGTCACAATTACTCAGAAATACTTTTCAGCAAGTGTTCTAGAAGGAAAAGAAGATGGGTTAAAGCAAAGGTTTTCAGGTTGCCAACTGCTAAGGAGCAATCTGTCATTTTCTGGATCAGAAAAGAGAAAGAAGAGAAGGAAGGGAGAAAGATGTGGATGGGGGACAATTATTTTGGTCTCTCTTTGTACTCCCTTTGCTTCTGCTTAACATAGTAGTTTTCACACACCCCAGTGGCCTTTAGAGGACACACCAATTTCTCTGACAGGACCCTTCTCTCCAGTCCCCTATTCTCATGCAAATCCGCCCTATAAGTCCTCTTCTTTCTCATTCCTTCCCATTTTGAAACATAAAAAGAAGAAACCCCTGAGAAGCCCTGTGGTTGCACCAGAAGGGGGTGAGACTAGATAACCTTTGTCCCTTTTCCTTCACTAATTCCTGATCTGAGCCCCACACGTTCCCACTGATGCGGCTTGAGCTTTGTCACCCGTGCTTTCCGATGCCCGCAGCAATTCACATTCATAAAAAGTGAGATTAAAAGTGTATGACTGTTGGCCTGAGCTCCTGAATTCCATTTCTATCCCTACTAATGATTTCTTTTCAAGGTCAGATTTTTATCTTAGTAAAGACAGTGATGCCTCCCCAGCTGGCAGGAACAGGAAAGACATTACCCCAGACCTCCCCAACACCTGAGACGTTATTTGGTGAATTTAGTAAATGCAGGACAGAACATAGCAAGAGAGGGCTGGGTAGGTGGTTTAGAAGTAGAGTACTTATCTTGCCCAGCATGTTGAAGCCAGGGGTTCAATCCCAGCCATGTTCTACCAACCTCTCACCTCCAAAAATCAGACAAGAGAAGCATTCATCATTATACAGATATTTATTAATTACTTGCTTTGTACTCCGTGGGAAATACATACATATATTCAGACTCCGTGCTCAAGAAACTTAGGACCAAGTAAAGGGGATAAAACAAAAGTATTTTTTGAACTATGAATGCTTAAAGGGCTTCAGAGTTTCAGAGGAAGGAAAGAACTTAAACTTTCTGCTCTGCACAGCGGCATATGTGTGTAATCCTAGCACTTAGGAACAGGAAATCAAGAGTTCCAGGCCAACCTGGGCTGCATTTTAATTAATTAAAAAAGCTTTTTTTAATTTAGTCTTAGTTTATGTACATGAGTGTTTTGTCTACATGTATGTAGTCGTACCACCTGTGTGCAATGCCTGTGGAGGTCAGAAGAAGGTGTTGAAGTCCCCTGGAACTGGAACTACCAACAGTTGTTAGCTGCCATGTGGGTGTTGGGAACCAAACTCATATCCCCTATAAGTACTCCCTGACCACTAAGCCATCTCTCCAACTCCAAATAAATAAATTAATTAAATAACTTGAACTTTCTATTAGGTACTTAAAAAAATCTTTTGCTTGACTGTACAGAGCCTCAAATGCATCAAATTCAGTTCAAACTAGTTCAATAGTCATCAAAGTCAAAATACATAAAATATTTATTGTGGATAATAAAAATCCATAAGTTATAGAAAAGTCCATAATTTCATGAAGAACAAAACATGTTTACCATGTGTCAGGCACCAGGCTGACCAGTGCATGCTAGCAGTCTGACTTCCCAAGAAACTGAAGCCTGAGAAGACAAAATCCAGAATCAAAGCACAGGCAAGAAAGATACATCTCAGGACTTGAGTAGGCAGACCTTGGAAGACCCTTCAGAGAAGCAAATACCACACCATTCTGCAGATGAAGGAGATGCTCACAGGCTGAGTGATTTATCCAAAGTAGGGGCAATACAAGAATTTTTAAATATTCAGATCTTGAGGCTGGAGAGATGGCTCAACAGTAAGCACACTGGCTGCTCTTGCAGAGGACCCAGGTTTGATTCCCAGCACCCACATGGTGAATTAAAACTGTCTGTAACTCCAGTTCCAGGGGCTCCGATGCCTTCTTCTGACCTCTGTGGGCATTGCACAACATAAGTGCACTTACATACAATTCAGGCAATGCACTCATACACAGAAAAATAGTAAATAAAATATTTTTTAAAATTCAGGCAGGCATGGTGGCGCATGCCTTTAATTTCAGCAGTAGGGACGCAGAGGCAGGCGGAGCTCTGTGAGTTCGAGGCCAGCCTGGTCAACATAGTGACCAGGCCGGCAGGGCTACAGGGAGACCCAGTCTCAAAAAGACCAAAATAAATAATAAATAAATATTCAGATCTTTCTTTCCAAATATTTATCAACCTATTTCCTACCTCCAATTTTTTTTCCAGCAAGTTATATCAGTAGAAATTTTTTTTCTCTACACTCTCATTTTCAGTATGAGAGGAGCCGCAAATTAAAATGAATAAGACATTTTCCAAAAAGAAAAAAAAAAAAGAGTTTCATTCACATATGTACATCAAAGTTCACCAAAAAATGTAACTGTAAGAGGAAGTTAGATTTTGGGGAGCTATTTGCCATCTTTTTTTATATATTTTATTTATTATTTTTATTTTATGTGTATGCATGTATTGCCTGCACATAGGTAAGTGCACCTATGTCGTGCAATGCCGGCGGAGGACAGAAGAGGCTGTCAGATCCCCTGGAACTGGAGTTACGGACAGTTGTTAGCTGCCGTCTTAATGGGAGATGAAAGGGCAGAGGAATATTTCTGGGAAAACAAATGACCTCTTAGAAGGCCGAGGCAAATGTACCATGAAAGCATGGACAGTCTTTGAGGGAATCCTGAGAATATACAGGAGATACGATGTATTGGTGACAGAATCTGTTTGGGTATGATGCTGACCTCCCTCCTTTGAGAAGACAAAATTAGACTGAGCTCCAGGGAGCAGATTTATGACAGTTGAGGGCTTGCAGGGAGGGGGAGGACAGAACACTTTGATTTTAGGCAGGTAAGAGATTTCAGCAACTCAAATGCCTTCAGCTTAGAATATTTTTTATGCCAAAGTGACATATTTTGGGGTGGTATTTCTTGACTGCCTTCAGCTACAATGTATAAGAACACAAACACAAATGAAGATGTTCTAAGGTTTCAGAGATGGCTCTGGATAAGACCAGGAAAGCAGGACTCTGAGCACAGGCAAGGAAGACATGTCTGAGAGTTGCACTTTGGAATATTGCTGCAGGTGAAGGCTGAGCAACAGATCTATTATTCTTAAACCAGGAATAATTAGACGTAGTGGCACCTAGCCCTCAGAAAGACCATGAGTTCAAGACCAGCCTGGGCTACATAGTGAATGGGAAAAGGCCAGCCTTAGACTCTGTCTCAACAAAACAAAACAAAACAGGCTGCATTAGTGGAGTGCTTGCCTAACTTGTGCAAAGCCCCAAATTCAGTCCCCAGTACTATATAAAACCAGGCATGCTTACCCGTACTTGCAGCAGTCTGGAGGGAGAGGCACGAAGATCAGAAGTTCAAGGTCATCCTTAGCTACACAGTGAGTTTAAGCCCAACCAGACATTAAGCCCTGTCTCAAGGAAGGAAGGCAGAGAGGGAGGAAGGGAGAAAGGGAAGAAGAGGGGAAGGGAAGAAGGAGACAACAATAACAAAAAGCTTCCCTGTTAAGTACTTAAAATTCCATACTACAAAAATTGATTGCTCCAACTCACTCGTCTAATTGGAGCAAAAGTCCCCCACAAGAAGTTTGGCATCCTTGTGAGACTGTCACAAGGAACTGATCTTAAACACCTTTTCCAAATCCTTCCTTCTTTAAACACAGCAGTTAAGTGCACTTGCTGCTCTTGCAAAAGATCTAAGTTCAGTTCCCAGCACCCACATCAGGTGGCTCACAACTGCCTAAAACTCCAGTTTAGGTGTTCTATGACCTCTTCTGGCCTCCCTGGGCACCTGAACACACATGGTACACATACAGACAAGCGAGCACACACACGTTCGCATAAGAAAAATGAATAAATAATTCTTTAATGAGAGAAGAGTCTTTTGCTAAGTTGACTGATCTTACTCCTGTCTTAATGATCTGTCACCTACTGTGGTTTGAATGAGAAATGTCCCCTCATAGACTCATGTGTTTGAATGCTTGGGACCCAATTAGTGGTGCCATTTAAGGAGGTTGTGGAGCCTTTACAGAGATGGAGCTTTGCTGGAGGAAGGTACATCACTGAGGAAAGACTTTGAGGATTCAGAGCTTTGCCTGGTTCTTGCTTATGCTCTCTGCTTCCTGTGTGTGGATGCAATGTGATCAGCCAGCTTCCTGTTCCTGCACCATGCTGTGCCTTTGCCACCATGATGAACTCTAGCCCTTTGGAACCATAAGCCAAAATAAACTCTATCTTCTTTAAGTTGTTTTTAGTCATGGTTTTTACCACAGCAACAGAAAAGTAACTAATACATTTATCTTCATCATAACTGCATAAACTAAATTAATAAATGACTCAGATGAGTAGTCAAGAGGTAGGAATGACAGTGGGTCAAAATGTGCCCTTGGGTTGGGGAATACTAGGGATGGAACTCAAGGCCTCACACACACTAGGCAAGTTCTCTACTTGCCTATGTTCCCAGCCTTTGTTTTTGTTTTATTTTTATTACTTTTTTTTTTTTTTGGTCTTTTTGAGACAGGGTCTTTCTGTAGCCCCAGCTGTCCTGGAACTCACTATGTAGACCAGGCTGGCCTTGAACTCACAGAGATCTGCCTGCCTCTGCCTCCCGAGTGCTGGGATTAAAGGCATGTGCCACCACGCCCAGCTTGTTTTTATTTTTTAATAGCATGAGACTCTCCCAAGCTAAGTAGAAGGGCAGCTGTAACTGCTGTCATAAATCATACTGACTTTTCCCAGGTTGTTTAAACCAGGATGGAAAGTTCAGCCAGTCAAAGCACCAAGCTGGCTCTCTATTCCACACCTCATAAAAACTGCCCAAGGTACCTTTGCAAAAAAGCAACTTAGGCTGTACAATGCCAGAGCCAGTGGGAAAGAGAAAAAAAAAATGTGAAAAGCAAGCCACGGACTTTAAAGATGCAAATGCAGCCTGTGTTTGGATTCCACCATTTAAAAATATGTCTTCCCAGCTTGCTAGCCGCTGCACTTGGAAGGAAACCCTTAATTTATTTCTGAGACGTGCCAGCATTCATTAGAATCATAGACTCCTTCTCCAGCCTTGTGCTTTCTAAAATGGCCTCTGGGCACCTGCCTAAAATAACTTTCTAGAGCCTGTACTCCAATAAAGAGTCCTTTGCTGAAACTCAGATCAGATGTTCATTTATTACCCTCACCTCTTAATCAATTAAAACCCATATCATAAAAGCACATTCCTTGTAAGAGGGAAAACATAGGAGTTATTCTCCTTGCTGGGCTCACAGCATAATTTTTCTAGAATGAAAGGAAACCACACATGTGTACTACATGGGGAAAATCTGCTTGCATCCTGGGGTAGCTCTATGAAATATTATTACCTTATCAGAGTCTGACAGTGGCTGATGGGTAGGAGGTAATAATTTCCCTTTGCAAGAGTCAGCTTTGAACAGGGCGGGAATGGAAGTGTTAAACTGTACTAGAAAAGACTAGAAAATCAAGTTTATTCTTTTTTTTAACTACACATTTTCTGGTTAAAGGGAAACTGTTGATTTTAGAGCTGAGATTATTACAAAGGTACTGGTGGTTTACTCCCAAATCCCCTCTTTTTGAAAAAGAAAATATTTATGTAAAAGATCCAAGCTTGAGAGTCTATCGTCAACTTTCCATTCTTCCTAGCACATGAGCCTTTTGAACCCAGCCAGTTCCCAAACACAGGCATGGAGACATGTGATGTCATAGTCTAACAGGCATTCTCCCACCCCAGAGAGGAAAGTGAAGGAGACCCTGGATGGCAGAGAAAAAGATGTAACTGCACAGACATTTAGTCTCACTAGTCAGAATTTTCTGATCTCTAAAAGCAATAAGCAATGAAAAAAAAACTCACTATGTAGACCAGACTGGCCTCAAACTCACAAAGATCCGCCTGCCTCTGCCTCCCAAATGCTGGGATTAAAGGCGTGCACCACAAGAGGGCTTTTGATGCATTATATCTCTGGTCTATCTAAAACAGCAATGATTTGATGTGCTAGTCTTAGCATGACTTTGGTCCCCCAACTGGGGACAATACATGAATGAAGATATAATTCTGGGGTGATACTTTTATGTCTCCAGGAGCTAGACATCAGAGAAGTTAAAGTTTCCAGAGGTAGAAACTATAGTTTAGAAGGCGTTTTAGTCCCTTATGACTACTATAGCAGGATATCATAGACTGTGTATTCTATAACCAAAAAAAAAACCTTACTACTCATGGTTCTAGAGGCTGAGAAGTCTGAGATTTGGTTGTCTTGGTGAGGGCCTACTTCCTGGTTCACAGAAAAGGTCTTCTTGCTGTGTCCTCATATGGTGGAAAAAGTGATCTAGCTCTGTGGGGCATCATTTATAAGGGGACAAATACCATTTATAAGGGTTCTGCTGTGTGACCTAACCCTCTTCCAAAGGCGCATCCTCTATACCATCACTTTGGGACTTAGGATTTCAACATGCGAATTTGTGGGGAGCACAAATTGACCACAGCAGAAAACATAAAGAATGTGTGGACTAATTAAATAATGATAATGTGTAGTAAAAGGTGAAAATACGTGACCATCATGAAGTGTTATAAAATCCACTGGTGTATGAAGCAGGTTGGGTTCCTCGGGAATCAGACACTGAGGCAGAGACCAGGGTGAGAAAGTTATCGGGCACTGTGATTGGAGCAGTCCTTTTGGAAAAGACTGCAGAGATGGCACTTGGAAAAGTTAGGCTGTGCTGCAGGAGTTCTGAAGTCTGATCCAAAACTGACACATGCTGGCCCTATTTAGGCAGCTCTACACATCCCAACCAGTTTACTGGGTGTGAGATACACAGACAAAGGTCTGTTCTCAAACAGAGGTCATTCCCACGGTTCACCTGGTGGTAGCTCATACAAGGCCTACAGGACTCCCAGCATCTAAAATATTAAGTTCAACCTTGAAGGGGGAATCTAGGCAATATAGCACAATATGCCTGCAAGAAAGGTTCCAGATCACAATTTCCTTGCTCAGGAAAGGTTCCCACTCCCCTGTAAGGCCATATTATAGTTTGAATGTGAAATGCAGTCCACAGGCTTGTTTCCCAGGTGGTGGTGTTATTTTAGGACACTGGAACCTTCAGAGGGTGGGCCCTAGCTGGCAGGTAGTCCATTAAGAGTGGATTTTTAAAGGCTATAATTTGGCCCCTAGTTTGGAACTCTCCCTGCTTCCTAATCTGCCATACCATGATGAGGCACCTCCACACATGTTCCTGCCACATGAGCTCCATCCACCCTCTTCACCATGAAGAGGTAACACCATGAGCTAAAATAAATCTTTCATAAGTTGTTTTTGTCAGGTTATCTTGTCACAGTAATGTAAAAGCTAACTAATGCATGCTCTCCATGTCCCAACCTCCTTACTTACCTCCATCTGCCTGAATGATTTGCAAAATCAGCTGCCTCAGGCTTAAAATATTTCAGTTTTCTCCTGGGACTTGAAACTTGGCCATTTCTGAAGCTGAGGCAGAACCCCAGAGAGGAGAGCTAAGTGTTTCTGCAGCTGCATCCCTTCCTGCCATCTGAAAGCAGTCTAGCTTTTTCTTCAGTTCAGGGGGAGACAGCAGGACCTTTCTGGAGATAGCATGTTTGGTGTTTGTGTGTTAGTCAGCTTTCAGTCACAGTGACAAAATGCCTGAGGAAACAAAAGGCTGAAAATGCTTTCTTTTCTTTTCTTTTCTTTTCTTTTCTTTTCTTTTTTTTTCCAACCCACAGATTAAAGGTGTCAGTCCATGGTCACTTGGCTCCATTGTTTCTGGGCCTGTGTTAAGATAGAGTAGCATGACAGACGGTACATGGGGAAGCAAAGCTGCTCATTTCATTTCATGGAAGCAAAGAAAAAGCTGAAGGGGTTGACATCGTATGGTTCCCCCTTTGTGTTGGACAGCTTCAGTTGTCAACTTCACACCTGGCAAGAGGGAACCTCAACTGGGGAATTTCCTCTACTGGATTGGCCTGTGCCATGTCTGTAGGGCATTTTCTTGATTGTTGAATGATGTGGGAGGGCCCAGGCCACTGTGGATGGTACACCCCCACCCCAGGCAAGTGGTCCTGGATTGTATAAGAAAGTCGACTGAGCACTGGCCAGAGGAGGAAGCCAGTAACAGCATTCTGCTGTGGTCTGTGCCTCAGTTCCTGCCTTTAGGTTTCTGCCCTGAGTTTTTGCTCTGGCTTCCCTCAAGGACGAACTGTGATCAGGACATGTAAGCCCATTCAATCCTTTCCTCCCCAAGTTGTTTTGATCACAGTATTTTATCACTTTTTTATCACTTTAAGAGCAGTCCTCCTTCAAGAGCACACCCCAATGACCTATTTCCTTCCACTAGGCCATACCTCCTGAAGGTTCCACAATGCCAGTAACACCAGAGGCTGCCAAGCAAGCCTTTAGCATATGAGCCTTTGGAAGACATTTAAGATCCAAACCATAAGAGCCTACCACATACCCTAATGGCAACAGTCCCGCAATCCCATTCTTTACTACATAGCATCTGGCATAATTTGTTCATAATTCCAAATATTCTTTATGGTTTCTGCTGTGGTCTAAATGTTCCTCTCTAATTCATACATTAAAATCTTAAACCCCAAAGCAATCATATTAGATGATGAGGCCTTTGGGCAATGCTAAGCTCACAAGGATGGAGGAAGAAGAATAAAAAAGGAGGAAGGCTGGTCCAGGGTGCTTTAGTCCTAGTACTCTGGAGGCAGAGGCAGGCAGATCACTATGAGTTCAAGGCCAGCCTGGACTACGTAGTGAGACACTATCTCAGAAAATTGTTTAAAAGGAGAAGAAGGAAAAAGAAATGGAAAAAAGACTCAACTAATTAAAAAATAAAAATCAGATCTAGCTCATTGGTAAAATGCTTGCCTAGCATGTGTGAGGTCCTAAGTTCAATCCCTAGTACTAGAAAAAAAGCAAAACAAAGAAGCAAACAAACAAAAGCTCCTAGTTTCTTAATGTTCAAAGCCATACATGGTGGCTCACAACTGTAATCTCAGCACCCAGGAAGCTGAGATAGGTGTTCCAGAACAGCCTGGACGGCAGTGTGCAGTCCCATCTCACCCTGTCTCACAAAGCCTGAAAAAAGAGAGGACTGAACTATTAATATGTGATTTATTTGCGCATGTCCTGTCAAGATCGCCAAGATACACAGTCTCATGAGGACAGGCATAAGCCTGCCTTATTTACCCTGGGATTCCTGTCAACTAGGGCACACCATTTTGTAAAAGCAATCATGTTAGATGGTGAGGCCTTTGGGCAATGCTAAGCTCACAAGGATGGAGGAAGAAGAATAAAGGAGGAAGATAGGTCCAGGGTGCATGCCTTCTTCCAGTTTGATTGAACTGTGATAATTCCCAAACTACAGTGATTTGGTTTCCAGAACTAAAGTAACTTGTTTCTCTAGGTCCTTTCTCTCCCTATCCTATAGACTCCTAGTAATGACCAGCCAGGAGAGACGAGATGCTTATCAACCATCTAAAATTCTTCAACTGGCTACTCCCTGGTTACCCTAGCAACAACAGAAGACCAAAAAGGGAAAACTTTTAAATCTCCTTCCCACCACCCCACTTCCTACCCTGTAAGTACCCCAGTCTGTAAGCAGGCAACTGGCTCTGATTCCTACATCAGAGACCCCTTCTACAAGTTTTTCTCCTGAATCAAAACCTATACTCCCATTGAGTCATTCCTTCCTCATCTGTCTTTCCTTCCTGTCTCTCTTATATTTCCCACAAAGCATAGGATATTAGTCAGACTCTCTTACTGCCATGACTTGACATAAACAACTTAAGAGAGGAATGATGTATTTCACTCATGGTTTCAGAGGGCTCTGTGCATGACACTTGGCCCCATGCACTTGGGCAGAGCATCGTGATGGCAGGAGTGTGGCAGAGGAGGTTCTTACCTCGTGGTAGACAGGAAGCAAAGAAAGGGATACAAGAAGAGTCAGAGCAAACTATATCCCCAGGGACATTCCCCAGTGACCCATCTACTTACAACTAGGCCCCACTCTTGAAAATTTCTACCAAAATAGTACCACCTTCAGGTAACCAAGCCCCCAACGACAATGGCCTTCTGGGGTACACTTCATATTCAAACCATTACATATGAATATCAGACAAATATTTATTCTGTGAACAAAATGAGCAGATAAAAAATGAGAGTTTGAGAGGGCTATGGAGAAGGCTCAGCAGTTAAGAGCACTGGCTGCTCTTCCAGAGGACCCAGGTTAGATTCCCAACACTCATGTGGCAGCTAAAACCATCCATAACTCCAGTTTCAGGGGATCCAATGCCCTCTTCCGGTCTTTGCAGGCATTGCATGCACATGGTACACTTACGTACATGCAGGCAAAACAGTCATACACATAAAATAAAAATAATAAATAAATAAAGTGAGGGTTTGAGCAGGGCATAGTGTGCACTCACCAGCCCTTGGGAGGTAGAGGCAGGAGGACCAGGAGATCTAGGTCATCCTCAGCTATCTATGAGTACAAAACCAGCCTGGGTTACATGAGCCCCTATCTCAGAGAGGTAGGGGGGAATGAATTTAAGTGTTTACTGAGATCATCACAAGCCTTCTTGAAGCCAAGCAAGGTGATGCAGGTCTTTAATTTCAGCCCTAAAGGACTGCAAGTTCAAAGCCAGCCTGGGTTATGTAACAAGACTTTGTCTCACACAAAACAAAAACAAAAACAGCTTCATTAAGGAGAGATAGAACTTGACCACAGCATTGCACCAAAGAATTTCACTGAACGGAAAAAAAAAAACAAAAAAAACATGCCAGGAAGAAAAGTGGTGTGAGTAAACCAGCCAAGGAAGGCAGCTAGTCGGAAGCAGAGGGTGTGGATTACAGGGTAGGCCAGATTGTGCCCACTATGAAACCCACAGAGAGCGAGGTAGATTTCACATCAGGAAGACATTGTTAGATCATTGTGCAAAGGATAACTGGATTCCTCATCAGCTTGCTCTCCTGCTGGTGAACACTCAGACAGAAATCACCACATGCCAGCTACCTGCTAGAAATTTCTCCCACAACTGTTGCTATTGGAGCTGAATTGAGAGAAATCTAACTAGAGCCAAACTGAAAAAAGTAATGACATATTTTTTCCTTCTCTGAGTCTGTGTGTTATGAAAGAACGAAAATACTGAACAATGAGTTACAAGGCAACCAGAATCAAATCCCTGTGTGTCCTCTCTCTGCCAGAAAACTCAGGGCAAGAAAAGGTGTTTGAGAGCCAGGGTGCATTGCATCTTCACAGGCATAAACATCTCAGGTAAGCGTTATAGGTGAACTGGACGTTGTGGCCCACACCTGTAGCTCCAGCTACTTAGGAGGCTGAGGCAGGAGAATTGTTTGGGTCTAGAAATTTGAGGCCACCCTGACAACACAGTGATATTTCTCCCCTCAAAAAAGGCTCTAGGGGGGCTTGAGAGAAACTTTCTTGAGAAGCTAGAGTCCTGGAAACTCATTGGCCATCAAAGCGGCCCCAAGTTAGTAAGTTAGTGGCTTTCAGGGTCTTATCTCAAAATTTAAAGAATGAAATTCACGAACCACAGGGTTGAGTTTTAGAGAGAAGTTTAGTACAGATTCATAGGCGGAAGCTTTGGGTAAGGGGGAGGAGAGTGAGAGGAAAAGGGCAAGGGTGAGTGCACAGAGCTCCGCTAGTACAGGAGGGGTCCCAGGAGTTAGGGTACCATCGAGCCTCCCTGCCTTGGAGCTAATAAGGGTCTACTGGATAAAGGAAAACAGAAGCAGGAATGAGCTGGTCAGTCCTGTTCTGTTCCAGATGTTGAGGTGCCTCACATCTGGAATGGATGTTTGGTCACATCCCCAATATGGTTTCCAGAAAAGGGGTACTCCTTTGAGGGAAAAGAAATATGGAAGAACCAGACCCCCTTCAGCATCTCTGGCCTCTGGCCATGGTGTAACCTGAGACATTTTGGCTTCTGGCATCTCTGGCCTCTGACAAGGATGAGGCTGCTTTTGTCTCAGCCAAGTCTGGTCACTTTCCTTTGAGGTCTTTTGACCCTAAACTGCCTAACCAATTTCTACATCCTGTTCTCACCATCTCTACCCAACCTTTCCCTCTCACTATCCACACTCCATCAAACCTAAGCTAAGCCCCAAAGACAAAGCATTCCGTTTTTCTTGGCATCATATCTATGTGCCTACGTGCCTGTGTTATGGGAGACATGTTACATTTCTGTTTTCCTCTTGTTAATCTGTCTCAACCTACAATGGGTGAGGAAAAGACAGTCGTTTTCTTCCTTCTCACAAAGGTAAAGAGAAAATTATTTTCTTCGCCTACAAGGTTGAGTCAGAGGCGAAAATGATCAAGGTGGTTGTTTGTCAAGGCACTGCAATATATGGTAGGGACTGTGGTCCCCCATGGGATTTGCAGTTCATTTGGGTGTTACAGTTTGTAGTTCAAAGAATTTGGGGTTTGGGGGGGTAGGAAGACTTCATGCTTGGGTACCAACTGCAAGAGTCTCCTTTGGTGAGTCTGATTTAGAACATGGGTAGAGAGCTGAACCCACAGATCTGCCCCTAGTTGTGGATGTTAAGAAACAGCATATAGTGAATACAGCCAAGAACAATGAACACTTCCGTCTGCTAGCAATCACCAAGGATGAATAAATCTCCTTTTGTTTGAAGTTCAGAAGAGAGAGAAGCGGAAAATTCTAAGTCTGTGAAATTACACTTAGACAAAGGAAAAGAGAAAAGAAATGCCCAAAAAAATCACAGAAAAAGCCTCAACTGAAAATGGTTCTACGAAGGATCTGAGGGAGGGGGAAATTAGGAAACCATTTTTTATCCTTAATATAGTGAAGGGAAGAAGATGCATGGATTCAATTGGTAAAAGTAATAAATACCATAAAGAGAAAATAGGTTGAAATAAAGGCAGGGGTATTCATTAGAAGGGCTAATACTCTTTGTTTACAGTAAATACAATTTTTTTAATGAAAGCAAAAGAGAAGGGATTTACTGCAGGCCACAGGAGCAGAAAAGAGCTGGTCTCAGAAAAGACTAGAGCTACACTATAAGGAAGGAAGGCCATACTTTCTCTGAGATTTCTCTATCACATGTCCTCACCAATAATGAACATGATTAACATCTTTCATTTCTGTCACAGTGATAGGAGAAACAGTAACATCTCATTTTAATGCACATTTCTTTGATTATTAAGGAAGTCGAGTATGTTTTCATGTTTATCAATATTTCCATTCAGCCTGCTATGAAAGATGAGTTGAAGGAACAGGAAAAAATTGAAAACAAATAAAGGCATTTGAGTTCCTCTATTTTTGCAAAAAGAATAAAAAATGAACAGTGGTTTATATTGAACACATATTTCAAACGAATTCTGAAGTTCATCAGGTTTCTATTAAGGAACAGCAACATGTACATAGACAAAGACAATTTCTGATGATGAAATTGCAACCAAGCAAATAAGACTTGATGGCTCGATGTGATAAAGATCTATCATTTAGTCCTAAACCAAACCACAGGAAAAAGGGAAAGGAAAGGAAAAAATGGAGATCTAAAGGAAAATTCCTAAGGTCATCTTTCCTTGATTGTTTTTCGTTTCTTTTTTTAAGATTTATTTTTTTTATTTTATGTGTATACGTGTTTTGCCTGCATGTATGTAAGTACACCATGTGCACACAAAGCCCACAGAGGTCAGAAGAGGGTATTAGATCCTGTGCTGGATAATGTTAGTGTCGATTTGACACACTTGGGTTGAGGGAGCCTCAGCTGGGGAATTGCCTCCATTGAACTGGCCTGTGGCATCTTCTTGATTGCTGTGTGATGTGGGAGGGCCCAGCCCACTGTGGGGGGTCCCCCCCCGGGGCAGGTGGGCCGGCGTTGCATCAAAAAGCAGGCGGAGCGGGGGCCGGGGAAAAAAGCCAGTAAGCAGCATTCCTTCATGGCCTGTGCTCCAGCTCCTGCCTCCAGGTTCTTGCCCTGAGTTCCTACCTTGGGCTCCCTGACGAACTGTGACCAGAACTGTGACTCCAAATAAACCCTTTCCTCCCCAAGTTGGTATTGGTCAGTGTGTTTTGTCTTAGCAATGGAGAGACAAACCAGGACAGATCCCTTGGAACTGGAGTTACAAACAGTTGTCAAGCCACCATGTGGGTGCTGGGAACCAAACCTAGGTTCTCTAGAATAGCAGCAACTGCTCTTAAATGCTGAGTCATGTCTCCAGCCCCTGTTTTCTCCTGTGAAACTTCATTTCCTGCAGGGGAAAAATGTGTGTGTGTTCACTTCGCTCTAATCATAAAGTATCTTTCTCAATTGCTGTTTTGAGGCAGAGTCTTACTATGTTGCCCAGGCTAGCCTCAGCCTTCTGGACTCAAAGGATTCTCCTACCTCACTCTCCTAAATAGTTGGGACTACATGCCTGTGCCACCATACCTGGCTCTGGGCTGTGTGTGTGTGTGTGTGTGTGTGTGTGTGTGTGTGTGTGTGTGTGTGTGTGTGTGTGTGTGTGTGTGTGTGTGTTTGTGTGTTACTGGGGATGAAACCCAAGACCTTGTACGTGCTAGGCAAGGACTCTACCTCTACCACTGAGCTGCATTCCCAACCTGGGCTCCATTTTTGAGTCACCTGTTCCACCACACCCAGCCTAAAGAAATTTTTTAATTGTGTGCTTGTGTGTGTGTGTGTGTCTGTATGTGTGTCCTTGCGTGTAAGTGTGTGAGTGTGTGGGTGTGCTTGCATGTATGTGGGTATGAGTGGTTATATGGGTGTATACATGATGGCATGCCTGTGGATGTCAGAGGACAACTTTCAGGAGTCACTGGGGCAGGTCTTTCTTGTTTCGGCTGCTACATTCTGAGCTCCAGGCTAGCTGATGGGCAGGCTTCTGAGGAGAGTGTTCTGTTTCCACATGCTGGCTCACTGTGGGAGTGCTAGAATTACAGATGCACTCCACCAAATCTGGCTTTTTATGTGGGTTCCAAGAAACAAACTCAAGTCATTAAGCTTGCTCAGTTAGCAGTTAGTACTTTTACCTGCTGAGACATCTCACCAGCCCCTAGAGTATTCCAGGTTTTGTTTTGGTTTGGTTTGGGTTTTGTTTTGTTTTGTTTTGTTTTGGTGTTTATCAGACAGGGTCTCCCTGTAGCCCCAGCTGGCCTGGGATTCACAGAGATCTGCCTGCCTCTGCCTCCTGAATGTTGGGGTTAAAGGCATGCACCATCACACCCAGCTATTCTTTTACTTTTTAAAAAAAACATTTGAGACTATATTTTCACTATTAAAAAAAATTTCCTCTTTGAATCTATTTTGTCTTCACCATAAAAAATACTATTGTGTATAACAGAGAAAGAGAGAGACAGATACACACAGACAGACAGGAGAGAGACATGCTTGTGCCTCAAGGACCTCCTACTGTACAGATCTTGTTTCATGCTGCTACTGAAACAAACAAACAAAAAGGCATCTGAGACTATAAGGAGGCTTATTTTGGCTGGTGGCTGTACAGGCTAAAACCCTCTGCTGCCTCATATCATGTGGATAGGACAACTGGTGAGGCTGCATGGGAGAGGCACAGGAACAGGCCAAACAGGGGGCAGCCTGGCTTCATCACAGCGTCCTCTTTCTGATGCATTTCTGTTTGTGTGTTTGCTTGTTTTCTTTTGTTTGGTATTGAAGGACAGAGCTTCCCAATACTGCACAAGCTGACCTCTAATTTCTGGGCTTAAGTGATCCTCCTGCTTCAGCCTCTGGGACTATAGGGACACATCCTCACACCAATTGAATAGTTCACTCTTTTGTTGAAATGTGTGTATTTTGCCTGTGTACGCAAACATATGCAAATGTACCTGTGTGTGCAATGCCTGTAGAGCTCCAATGAAGGCAACGGATCTCCTGAAACCGGAGTTAACAGGTGGTTGTTAGCTGCCATGTGGATGCTGGGGACCAAACCCTAGTCTTCTGCAAGAGCAGCTAGCACGCTTAACTACTAAGCCCTCGCTACTGCTCCAACAAAGCATGCCTGATGTTATCTAATCCAGTCCTGAAAGACCTAACACAGTCCCCCTAATCTTTAATTTCTTCTGGGGGTTGGTGCCCCATGACATAAACCTTTCCCATCAGGTCCCATTTCGTAAAGATTCTACCACTCTCGATACTGCATTCGAGACCAAGCTTTCAACACGGGAATTCTAGGGGGGGTGTCAAACCATAGCCTGACCACAGCAGAACTGCTCTGCAGGGCCCCCAGCACCTGATGGGAAAAGTATAATTCAACTGGGCAAAAGGATCTATCCTGACAAAGTAAGTCAAACATCAGGATTTCCAAATACTCTGACAAGTGACATTTCTTTACAGTCAGAAAGAAATGTTCTTTACTGCTAAAATGGGACTGAGCATTCTACCTCCTGCTGGGGGGGCTGCAGTATACAAACACCTCCATGCCCTAAAACCTTCCCTTGTTATCCAGCTTCAGTTTTCTTAACCCTCCCCTCCAGAAATATAAACAAAGCAAATGTCAAAAATGATTGTTTCCCCCTAGTTTCTCTCAGACCACTTATTTGATCTTCATAGGACCCTCCAAAACCCGTAATACAAGTCTAATCAACAGTGAAAAAGGCTTAAAGGAAAAAAAAAAAAAAAAAAAAAAAAAAAAACAAAAAAAAAACAGTAAAGAAGAAATTTTAATAAACCAAAAAGAGTTACAGTATTAGCTTAGTCTAGTCCCCGATTTATTTTTGTGAAAAAACATTTTTTTTCATGCCATCCATAGAATAAAGGAATCTAAATGGAAGCTCTGAGCTTCCTCCTCCCAGCCTGGGAGGCTGTGTCATTTACCCCATTACAGATCCATTTCTGATTTAGAAGATCCTAAATGTATGAGCACAGAGGACTAAGAATCCAAAAGCAAAACTCCACATCAAATACATAATGTGTGGTGTGCACCTCCCGACTCACAGCATGGAAATGCTCTGGTCATCTGTGTAACATTTAAAGGGAAAATGCCATTAAAGACAGGAAGATAAGCCCAAGAAAACCATTTTTCACATCTAAAAAAATCATATTCTACAAACTTGAAACAGTTGGTAGTTCAACTCGACAGAAAGATCTGAATTTATTCCCTCTTCAAAAGCAGTACAGCTCACAATTGCATTGTTTGCTAAGAGATGTCCATAGCCCTGCAGCGCCAATCAGACTTCATCAAAGTGTTCTCTAAGGATGAAGGAAAAACCCGGACTCCTCTCCTATGAGGCCATTCCCTCTCCATTGTGCACCCTCCCTCACATGGATCACACCTTGGGATGCAACTGTCTGCTCCTATCCGGGCTCAGAAAACACCACCCCTTAGTGTGGCACTCACTGAGCTGGAGAAAGAGCCTCAGAACCAGGTCTCTCTGACCTTCCCCTGACCTCCTAATATTGGTTACTTTCAAGTTCCTGAGACAGGAATACCTGACAGCAACAACTCAAGGAAGGAAAGATTCGCTTTGACTCCCAGTACTAGTCTCTTAGCAGGGAAGGCAGGCAGAATGGGCCTGCTTGTGGTGGTGAGCTTGAGGTGCTGGCCGGTCACATGGTGGCAGCCCAGGGAGCAGGAGAGCAGGGAGCAGCCACGCGGACAATCATCAAAGGCCCACCCCTAATGGCCTACTTCCTGCAGCTAGAGGCCACTTCCTGAAGACTCTGAGGCCTTTAAAATAGCACAACCCAGGAACCAAGCACTCAAAACACGAGCATGTGGGGACATTTCAGGCTCAAACCATAACACTCCTCTTTTCCCCATCACCTTTGTTCTACTCTCTCTCTCTCTCTCTCTCTCTCTCTCTCTCTCTCTCTCTCTCTCTCTCTCTCTCTCTCTTTAAATTTTATTTATTATTTTTATGTGTATGAGTGTATTGCCTGCATGTATGTGAGTGCACCTGTGTTTTGCAATGACACGGAGGTCAGAAGAGGGCGTCCGATTCCCCTGGACCTGGAGTTAAGGACGGTTCGTAGCTGCCTTGTGGGTGCTGGGAATCGAACCTAGGTCCTCTGCAAGAGCAGGCAGTGCTCTTAACTGCTGAGTCATCTCTCCAGCCCCCTCTTTTCTCTCTTTAAAGTACCAGATAAAAAGCCTCTTTGCTGTTCTGTTTGACTAAGGGGAGTTCCCTGCACACAAGAAAAGCAATTTTTTTGAAATCTCATTAATCAATAAGCGTGAACCTCTGGAAAAGAGACTGAAAATCAAACACTACACCTAGACCCAGAGAGCGTTTGTCCCAGCCTTTGTCTGTTCTTTGAGCCATCCATCAACCCAAAAGATCATTTTCTCCCTCTAAAATTATCCACAGCCCCCATTTCCCGCTCCTCTCTGAAGCCAGTGTTTAAACTTCAACCACATGGCCCTTCTTTAAACTTTATATTTTGCATGGCTCCCGTGCCCATGTGCACATTAAATAAACTCAGATGCCTTTTCCTCCTGGCAATCTATTGTCAATTTATTTCAGCAGAATTGAACTTCCAGACAGGGAGGGAATAATTCCTTCAGCCTCAAATTCCTCAAAGAAAAGGGCAATATCCCAGGTGGTATCTCCCCCTCACTCCTCCCAACACTGACCACAGCACCTGGGGCATGGTCTTCCTTCAGACGGCTAATCAGCTGAATGACAGAAAAGACAAATGAGTATTCAATGATGTCATAAAGTAAAACCTTTTCCTGAACCCTCATAGTTTTGTATTTTCAAATTAAATTGACAAAAGATCAGCAGGAAAGGGGGGGGAGCAGATTTAATTTTATCATACATATGCATAGGCACTAACAAAGAAATATAACTGAAGAAGACAGAATTGGGGGTACATGTGCTGTCTTTTTTTTTTTTTTTTATGTGTATGAGTGTATTACCTGCACGTATGTAAGTGCACCTGTGTCGTGCAATACTGCGGAGGTCAGAAGAGGGTGTTGGATTCCCCTGGAACTGGAGTTAAGGATGGTTTATAGTCACTGTGTGGGTGCTGGGACTCAAACCCGAGTTCTCTGCAAGAGAAGTCTGTGCTCTTAACCACTGAGCCATCTCTCCAGCCCCACATATGCTGTCTTAATAGGGAAGAGAGACACTTCTGAGAGAATACGTGACCTAAATTTTTTCACTTATTTATTTTAATTTACATGTATGAGTGCTTTGCCTGCATGTATGTATGTGCATTGCTTGCATGCAATGCCTGCAGAGGTCAGAAAGAGGGCATTAGATCCCCTGGAACTGGAGTTACTGATGTTTGTGAGCCACCATGTAGGTGTTAAGAACTGAAATCAGGTCCCCTGCAAGGGCAGCCAGTGCTCTTAACCACTCTGCTATTTCTTCAGCCCCAGAACATGTGATTTTTTTAATGAGTATGAGTGTTTTGCCTGTATGTAAGTGCACCCATGTCATGCAGTGCCCTCAGAGGTCAGAAGTAGCTGGATCCCCAGGAACTGGAGTTACAGATGGTTGTTAGCTATCATGTGGGTCCTCTATAAGAGCAGCCAGTGCTCTTAACCACTGAGTCATCTCTCCAGCCCTAGAACATATGACTAGATCCTTAGGAGACTAGATGGGAGCTATGGTCATTGTCTTAGTCATTCAGAGTACCATAATAAAAGTATCATGGACATTAGAAATTTCTTTCCCATAGTTCTGGGGGCTGAGAAGTCCAAGACAATGGCAGATTTGTGTCTTTCCCAACCACATCTGGGTTCATAGTCACCTCTTCACATGGTAGAAAAAACAGGGAGTCTCCCCAAAACCTCTTTATAAGAACACCAATCCCATTTATGAGGGCCCACCCTCTTGACCTTCCAAAGGCTTCATCTCAAAATACCCTCACATTAGGGATTTTGTTGCAGTTTTAAGTGTCAAAAACATTCAGAATGAAGTCAACAGTTTTATGATAATGTCTGTTGAGGTGAATTCTCCACTAGGTGCTGATGTGAGCTGATTTTTCTCTTCTGTAATAAAAGTCAATCTTCTCTGGTTGTGAGACGTCCAAGAGGGGATTTAGGACAGTGTACATCGATGGAAAGGCTTTACTTTTACAGAGATAAGCACAGAAAAAGCTCCTCCTGCAGCTGTGGATTCCCAAATGTCTCCAGTTCCAAGTAATCCTTAGGTCATTTTCTGTATGCTTTCAAGTAAACAGAAGAAAGAAAAAAAAAAATGAATGAATGAACAAATGAATGAATGATGAATGAATGAATGAATGAATGAATGAATGAATAGCATAAGTGAACATGCAGTCCACTCCATCACGAGAGGGCAGCAGTGAGCAGAGCAGAAGAAGTGATTTGGGTCTTCCCCTACTATGTACTGTGCAGACTTTTCAGTTCCCTCTCTGCAAAGGCAGAGGCATCAAGCGCAAGAGCAGGAAACTGGGGCCTAGTCTGGCAGTGGGAAGGCAGAGGCAGGCGGATCTCTGTGAAATCTGTGAATCCTACTCTACATAGTGAGTTCCAAGCCAGCTGGGTCTACAGGGAGACCTTGCCTCAACAAACCGACAAAAAAAAAAGGCAAAGGACTGGGAACCATGGGATGAAGATGTGCCCGGACCAAGAACCTTGAAGCATAAGAATAAAAGAGGAGGGAAGCAGATCAGGAAGGAGACATCTCCCAGAAGCTAACAAAGAGCCCTGGAAAGACATGAGGCTTGGAGCCTGGAAGGCTTGAAGTGGGCAATGGCAGCTGTGTTGGCCATGGGTGCTCTGTGGGGTCTGATGACTTCAGAAGGAAACCATTATGTTCTCCAGGCACCACTAAAGAGTGAGGGCTGGGAATGCAGCTCAGTTGTTAGAGTGCTTGCCTAGCATGCATGCAGCCCTGGGTGGGAGGCCCAGGACCCAGTAAACTGAATGTAATCTCAGCACTTGGGCAGTCCAGAGACAAGAATCAGAAATTTCAAGCCATACTGGGGTACATGAGACCCTGGAAAGAAAGACAAAGAAAGGCAGAAAGAAAGAAAGGAAGAAAGAAAGAAAGAAAGAAAGAAAGAAAGAAAGAAAGAAAGAAAGAAAGAGAGAGAGAGAGAAAGAGAGAGAGAGAGAGAGAGAGAAAGGAGGAGGGAGGGAGGGAAGGAGGAAAAGAAAGAGAGAGAGAAAAGGAGGGAGAGAAGAATCCCAAAGGAACATTCAATAACATTATGTCAGAATGGAAAATCATCTTTTCCTCCCCCATCCTAGGCACATGGCTGAGACCCCTGTAACAAAATCACATTAACAGTGGCTGGAGAGATGGTTCAGTGGTTGGGAGCACTGGCTACTCTGGCAGAGGACTCAGGTTTAATTCCCAGCACCTACACGGCGGCTAACAACCATCCATAGCTTCAGTTCCAGGGGAATTCGACACCCTCTCCTGACCTCTGCAGGCATTGCATGACACGGGTGCATTTGCATACATGCAGGCAATACACTCATACATATAAAATAGAAATAATAAAGTAGTTTTAATCACATTAACAAGAGAAACCCATACAGATTTATTCAGTTTAGGGGCTTTTTGGTGGTTTTTTTGTTTTGTTTTTTTGGGGGGGTCCTTGGTCTTTTTGAGACAAGGGTCTCCCTATAGCCCCAGCAGTCCTGGAACTCACTATGTAGACCAGGCTGCCCTTGAACTCACAAAGATCCACCTACCTCTGCCTCCCGAGTGCTGGAACTAAAGGCATGTGCCACCATGCCTGGCTTATTCAATATAAATTTTACATGAGGGATTTAGGAAATGACAAGCCAAAGAAACAGTAAACCAAGTGGTTTTGTTTCTTTTTGTTTCTGTTTGGGGAGCTGGGGTTGACCAAGGGCCTTGCCCATGCTAAGTGCTCTACCACTGAGCTATACCTCAGACCCTGAAGAGTGTTGTATAGCAGGTTTGATGAAAAGTGAATAATTGTGGAGAAATATGGTACAGACAAAAGTGTATGCTTCGATTCTAGTAAACCAGGAACTTGGTAAAGCCTGTGTCTTCAGTTCTTCTCTGCAATCCTGTGTCAGAGATGAGGCTGCTTCTTTCCTGCAGGCAGAGGGAGAGCACCTTTCACACGAGTATCCTATGACTAGCTCAGAGAAGAACAGGGGGTAGTCAGGGTGATCTTCTTGCTGCCATTCTCTCAAATCCCTTCAGTTGAAAATAGTATGCCAAGGTGCCATACTTTAGGGTAACATGTCCCGTTATAGATCTATATATTAAACGTCACAGCAGTGTGGCAAATAGTTACAACTCACAGTGCACATCTATGTTTCAACTTATGACTGTGATGAGGATGCCATCACCTGTGCAGGGTTAGGAGCTCTGTTGTAGTTTAAATATAAAATGTGCCCCAAAAGCTTATGTGCTGAAGGTTGGTCACCACTGCAAAGCTGCTCAGGAAAGCTCTGACTTTATTGATGGATGAACAGCTTAACAGGCTATTGGAGGTGTAGAAAACTTTAGGGGGGGGGGGGGCTGGTTGAAGGAAGTAGGTCACCAGAGGCATGCCCTGGAAGGGTATATTTTGCTCTCAGTCCCTTCCCCTCTGGCTCTTGCTCTACTATGCCCTTCTACCATGATGTTCTGCTTCATCACAGGCCCCAAAACAACTAGAGCCAGTGAACCTCTGAAACTGGAACCCAAATAAACCTTTACTCCTGTAAGTTGATTCCTCTCAGGTATTTTGTCACAGTCATGGAAAGCTGACTAACTCAACCTCTGACACCTTAATCTACTCCATGACTTAGGGAGTTGGGAAATAGCTTTTTCACTTCAGGGAAGGTAAACAAAACATGATGCAGAGGAGTGCAGGAGACACCATGAAGTAAAGAAACAAACATCAGTGAGCAGCACAGAAAAGCTGTCTCATAATTTCCTAGTGGTACTTTGGTTATTTATGTGCACACATGTGATTAAAGGTTTGAGCTGAGGCCTTGTGTAATTAGCTCTCTGTGCACGTGTGTCCATGTAAATGTTTATAGAAGCATGTGTACGCAAGGCATGGGTAAGTAAAGCATCTCAGATGGGATCCAAGTCTCAAGCATTTTGGCTCAGCAGTGAGACAGATTGAAACAATCTATAAAAAGAATAAGAAACAGAAAGGAAATGGAGTCAAGAGAGGAAAAAAGGCCAACATCTTATTGAACAGGCATAAGCACCATAAATTGAAAATAGATGTGCACCACACATTGTAATTGTTTGCCACGCTGCTGTGATGTTTAAAAATGAACAATTCTGTAATATAGTTCAAAATTGTGTTTACTGACCTGGAATGAGTTTAGATAGTCACCATTCACATGTGAAAAAGTTATTTTCAGAAAATAACTTCCTGAGGAACATAGTTTCTAGTTTATAGAGATAATTGGTGATATTTTTTATTAATAGTTTGTACTTTAACAATTTCACGCACGTGTGTAATACATTTCTGGTTACTCTCCCCTCACCGTCTCTTATTTCCCTCCTGCCCCTGCCCAATCCCGCCCCCTCCTTCCCTACAAATCTCTTTCCTGGATTCATGACTTCTTATTTTGTGTCCCACTGAGTTTAACCTGGGCCATCTGTGTGACCACAGGTTTGGAACTATCTATTGAAGTCTCGTGGGCTCACCAGTAGGTACACAATTGGATATTATGCTTCCCCAAGCCCAGAATCTGTTAGCATCAATAGTTTAGCAG
The DNA here is from genome assembly GCF_000622305.1 of Nannospalax galili. Taxonomy (NCBI): domain Eukaryota; kingdom Metazoa; phylum Chordata; class Mammalia; order Rodentia; family Spalacidae; genus Nannospalax; species Nannospalax galili. The sequence goes on from NW_008336953.1 coordinate 377,515, forward strand.
TAAGCGGTAGAGCCCCATGAGCCCCTCCAGCATCCACAGCTGATAGTTGGCCAGGCTGGTCCTGTGTGGGCTCAGTGCCAGGAACTGTGGTCAGTACGAGTTCACGCTTGCCATGGTCATGTTGTGCTGAGAAGATGGCATTTCACATCCCTTCTCCATACCTACCAGCTCTCACATACTGTCCGCCCCCCCCTCTTCTGTGACGTTCCCTGAGCCTTAGGTGAAGTGGTGTAAAGGTCTCCTTTAGGGCTGGTCCTCAAGTGTCACTTTCAGCATCTTGTGTAGCCGGGGGTCTCTGCATTTGTTCACTACAGAAAGAGGCTTCTCTGATTAAAGCTGAGAGTGACTGTTGTCAGGGCCATGCCAGGGAGAAAATAAGTTCCTCAAGAACATAAAGAGTTTCTAGATATTGATATGGGTTTTTAAAGATTTGTTTATTTTTATTTTACGTCTATGAATGTTTTCCCTGTATTATATAAGTATACCACATGCAGAGACCAGAAGAGGGCACTGGATTCCCCTGGAACTGGAGTTACAGACAGTTGTGAGCCACCATATAGATGCTGGGAACTGAACCTGGGTCCTCTGTAAGAGCAACCAGTGCTCTTAACCTCTGAGCCATCTCTCCAGTCCCAATTTGTGATATTTTAATTAGCCTAAACTATTTCAAAATAGTTCCTCACATTCCTGAAAGAATCAAAATCTCAGGGAAAGGACAAGCAATATATCATTTCTTACTAATAGAAGTTAATTCGACATCCTGAAGAGAATTACAAGAAACATTTTATTTTTATTGACTTTGCTGAAGTTAAAATTAAGAAATACAACATGATGCTTTAAATATCAGGGACAAGTTTAAAGTAAAATGTTACCAGTTTAAAGTAAAATGTTACAAGTTTAAAGTAAAATGTTACAAGAAAATGGCAGAGATATATAGATCTTAGCTGATCCGCCCCCCCAACCTGTTTTCTTCAAAGTGAGCATTTTGCAAAGCTCCTGCATTTGTATAATGGCCCATTCTTCTTCAAAGGCTTTTACATTTCTGATCCTGTTGATCCTCCTAACAACTTTGTGCTATGTTTGAATATTAAGTATGAAGAAATATGAGCTGCTGAGAAGTTGAGTTGTTTGTTTGTGCCACAGGGACAGTCATCCCCCAACAAGTCATTCCTGATCTCCTTCCTCTAGTCTTTGGTGTCTCCTTAAAATAAGGAAAAGAATGTCCACATGCCCCATCTGAGGCCTATGGAGACACCTATTGTATTGTGTTATGGTGAGGTTCTAGGGCTGAGGATGTAGCTCGGCTGCTAGTGCTAGCTTAGTACTAGATACAAAGCCCTGGGTTCAGTCTCCAGCACCACATAAAACTGGGTGTGGTAGCACACACGCCTGTCTAGCACTCAAGGTTAGCCTGGCTACCTACAAGACCAGCCTGTACTACACAAGGTTAGCCTGGCTACCTACAAGACCAGCCTGTACTACACAAGACCCTGCCTCAAAGAGAGGAGACAGAGAGAGACAGAGAGAGAGAGAGAGAGAGAGAGAGAGAGAGAGAGAGAGAGAGAGAATAATATGTAGGAACTTCCTGTCAAAGCCACCAGTAGGCAGTTGTGAGCTGCCTGATGTCCTCTGCAATTGCAGCAAGTACTCTTTTTTTTTTTTGGTATTTTTGAGTCAGGGTCTCCCCGTAGCTCCAGCTGACCTGGAACTTACTATGTAGACCAGGCTAGCCTCAAACTCACAGAGATCCACCTGCCTCTCCCTCCTGAGTACTGGTATTAATGTGCCACCATGCCTGGCAATAGCAGCAAGTACTCTTAACCACTGAGCCACCTCTTCCAGCCCAAACTATTAACCTTCTTGATTGTACATTGATCACTCTAACCAGTGGTGCCTGAACCACAATAAATATTTGAATGGGATCTGTGATTATAAGTGTTAAAAAAAAAAAAAAAAAAAAGGCCCTAGATGAAGGTCAGGAATCTTGAGTTCTAATCCTTGCTTTTAATAGAATAATACAGGAATATATAATTTGAAATCCTTAATAAAATTGGATCTAATTTCATAAAATTAAAAAAAAGAATAATACAGGAGCTAGAGAGATGGCTCAGCAGTTAGGAGTGTTCCCTGCCCTTCCAGAGGACCTGAATTCAGTTTCCAGCACCCACAATCAAGCAGTTCACAACTGGCCTTTTCTGGCCTCCAACGGTACCTGCACATACACAGCACACTCACACAGACACATAAATAAAAAACAAGTTTTTTTTAAATTTTAGGATAGTTTTATTATTCCAAAGAGAGGCAATTTTTAACACATTTTTCCAGAAATAACTTGAAGCAGGTTACATAAAAATATATATACAATGAGCTAGGCATGGTGGCACACGCCTTTAGTCCCAGCACTCGGGAGGCAGAGGCAGGTGGATCCCTGTGAGTTCAAGGCCAGCCTGGTCTACATAGTGAGTACCAGACAGGGTCTCCCTGTAGCCCCAGCTGTCCTGGACCTCACTATGTAGGCCAGGCTGACCTTGAACTCACAGAGATCCACCTGCTTCTGCCTCCCAAGTGCTAGGACTAAAGGTGTGCGCCACCACCCCCGGCTATAAAATAATTTTTAAAAATCGTTTTTAAGGGGCTGGAGAGATGACCAGTGGTTAAGATCACTGATTGCTCTTGCAGAGGACCTGGGTTCGATTCCTAGCACCCACATGGTAGCTAATAACTGTCCCTAACTCCATTTTCACCAAAATCTGACACCCTCTTCTGACCTCTGAGGATATTTGCACGACACAGGTACACTTAACGTACATGCAGAAAATCTACTCATAGACATAAAATTAAAAAATAAAATACATTTTTAAAAATCATTTTTAAAAGAATAATACAAAGTCAAGTGTGGGAGTGCATGCTTATAATCCCAACACTCGGGAGATTGAGGCAGAAGGATTGCTGCAAGTTTGAAGACAGACTAGACTATGTAAGATAGTTCAAGCCCAGCCTAGAATACACAGTAAAATATTGTCTCTAAGAAGAAGGAGAAAGAAGAGGAGGAGGAGGGGGAGGAGGAGAGTGAGGAGGAGGCAGTAAAGCCAGGTCTAGGATACATACTTCCTAGCACTTAGGAAGTTAAGGCAACAGTATTGAGAGCTTGAGGCCAGCCTAGGCTGTTTATTGAGATTTTTGTCTCAAAAAAAAAATACTTGCTGCCTGCGGGGAGGGGGGCACAAATAAATAAATAAGGGGAAGGGGAGAGATGCTCAGAGATTAAGTCCACTGGCTGCTCTTGCAGAGGACCTGAGTTCAATCCCCAGCACTCACATCCAGTGACTCACAACTGCCTGTAACGCCACCTCGAGGGGATCTAACACTCTCTTCTGGCTCCTTAGGTACATTCACTCATGCACACAAACCCACACACAGACACACAGACACACACACACACACAATCACAAATAAAATGAATCTTTTTTAAAAACAAAGTAGAAAGTGACGGAGGAAGAAAGATGCCCGACATCAGCCTCATGGCCTCTACCTGCTCTCATGCATATGCACACACACATGCAGATATATATACATATACACATACACCACACAGTGGTACACACACACACACACACACACACACACACACACAAATATTATGACTCCTCTGAATGAGTAAGAATTGTCCCAAGCCCCAGCTACTGGGGAGGCTGAGGCAAGAGAATTCTTTGAGTCCAAAAGTCCCAGGTAAGCCATAGTGAGACCCTACCTTGAGAAAAGTAAATTACCCCTTCATTGCTTCTATAAAACTCAGAATATACTATAATTGAACAGGTTATTTACACAGCTTTGTGTTTTTGTTCTAAGACCCTAAAATTGCTCCAAAGAGGTGGTGCCACCTAACAGTTCCTTCTCAAATTTTCATTTGCTCAATTTGGGGAAAGAGGGGAAGGTTTCTGGTTTATCTGGTGTTTTTTATTAACACATTGACAATTCCCTTACTTCAGTGGCATATTTTGAGTTGATAGTTCATCAATAGATTAAGGAAACATTGCAGTCTCACACATTGTGGTAAACAATTGGGACAAGATTAATGGCGGTGGCTAATGAAAGCCATCTGTTTGCTGCAGCGCTCACTCACTGTCTTCAGTTCATGTTAGATTCTGATCAGTTGTGAATGCCTTGAAGCACAGCTGAGTCAGACTGGGCCAATATCATCCTTTGGGCTAAGGCTCACCCCTTTCAGAAGGCTAACCAATACCCACCTAGTGTATTGTTGGAAAAAGAAAAGCACAGTCAGCTGACGGGCTCCTTGGCTGACTTGATGGGTGTGAATTGGTCCTTACTTTTATGTCCCCCAGCTCGAATGCACTGAGGAGTGTTTTCTTGGTGTGCACTCTACATCACAGAAGGATGAAAACCAGACAGCTAAATTTGCTGATCTTTGAATCACATTTTATCCTCTTCCCCTAAAGCATGACGAAGCAATGTCCATAAAAATTATGTAATTGTCTAAAAGGAAATAGTTTCTCCCTTGGTGACTTTTAACTTAATAATTGGAATAAAATACATGCTAAAGGAAGAGGGAAAGTATGCATTCCTTTTTTTATATTTTTTTTCTTTCAAAGCAGAAGATCAAACTCGGGCCTTGTGCATGCTAGCCACCATACTGTCACTGAGCTACAGCCCCAACACACATCCCATTTTTTTAGGAACCTCCTCAGAGTGAGTATGTGTGCTTAAAAAACCCAAAACAACAATTTAAAAATTATTAACAATGATCTATCTCTGGAAATCAAGAGATGAGAAGAATTTTTCTTTTCTTTTGAAATGGTTTATTTGTATTTTCAAAATGTTCTTCATGATCTCTTATAGTCATTAAAATATTTTAAAAAAGTGTATCCCACCGGGCATGGCAGCGCACACACGCCTGTAGTCCCAGCACTCAGGAGGCAGAGGCAGGCGGATGTCTGTGAGTCTGAGGCCAGCCTGGTCTCCATAGCAAATCTAGGCCATCTGGGGCTATAGGGAGACCCTGTCTTAAAAAGACTGAAAAAAAAAAGGGGGGGGTATCTTTTTTCTTCAACTACTAGCTGCAATTATTTCCGGATTGATATTTTGTTAGAAAATTTACACATATGATAGGAAATGAGTTTAAAATTTGTATCATTTTATATGATGATTTATAACTTAAAATAAGGTCATAAAAGATTTTTTCAAAGGTGGCCCATTTCGAGTTATGCTAGTAGTGAAATTTTGTTCATCTCTATAATCAAAAGGCAAGATCACAAAATGCTTCTTCCTTTCTTTTTGTTTTGTTTTATTTTGTTTTGTGTATTTTGAGACAATGTCTAACTATGTGCCCAGGATGGCCTTAAACTAACTTCTGCTGCCCCACTGCTCAGATTACAGGCATGTATCACCACACCCAGATTTTCCAGTTTTTTTTTTTTTTAATAATTTTTTGAGAATTTCATACATGCATGTAAGGTATTTTGATCAAATCCATGCCTACTCCCTCCCCTCCAACTCCTCCCATATCTCCCATCACTTTTTTCTGATAACTTCATGTATTCTTTCTTCTTCTTCGATTTTTTGATAGGGCTTTTGGCTACTCTAACAATCCCCCCTCTGAAGAGGTAACTCTAAAATCTTTTACAGATTAGATAAAAGCTCCCAAATACTTTTGACGTTTTTGGCCTTTGGAACAGAGTATGTTGCTAAGAGACCCAACGACATTGTGTGAGTTTTATAGCTAAGACACTGGCTACTTTCCTTTGGGGTCTTTTTACCCTAACTGCCTAGCCAATTCTTACCTCCTATTTTTATCACACCATCCTCTGAAGAGGTTACCCAACTTGCCAATAGGGAATTGGGACGCAGACCACTCTGGCTTCTTCCATGCTGAACGCAGGGTGAGGCAATTGAAGTACCCCTTTCAGTAGGTCTAAAAGACTCCCAAATTGTATAACTCTTATCTGTAGGGGGAAAAGAAAGTCCTTGATTGGTGAATAGGAGATATGAAGGAGAAGTAAAGGCAAGAGTAGTTAGCATTACAAGTTCTAGACAGGAACTAGAAAAATGTCAGAACAGGGAAATTTTCAAATGTTCATATGAGAG